>NW_021604608.1:19527387-19690834 GCF_004785775.1 Grammomys surdaster
ACACACACACACACACACACACACACACACACACACACACACACACAGCTTGGCTGAGCTATAGGTCAGTCATAGTTCACATACTTGGCTTGCACAGGCCCTGGGTTCAAGCTTCAGCAGAGAAAAAAAAAATATCAAGCCCCTTTCTTTCAAAGAAATCGCAGTGGTGGTGCACGCCTTTAATCCCAGCACTTGGGAGGCAGAGGCAGGCGGATTTCTGAGTTCGAGGCCAGCCTGGTCTACAGAGTGAGTTCCAGGACAGCCAGGGCTACACAGAGAAAAAAAAAAAAAAAAAAAAAAAATCATCCGACCTTTAGAACTAGTTCCCCCTGCTTGAGTGTCATTATGTTTCTTGAGGTTAGGAAGAGTAGGAGAGAAGGTGTTTTAGGTTGTATTGGCACAAATACCTACAGCATTTCTAGATATTTCTAGATTTCTATCATGGCAACAATCCTTTGTAGTGTTCAGTTGTTCAGTATATAGTAGACCCCCTTTATAACCACTAGGGGGCTCTGCTAGAAGATCTTTTATAATTTGTGTCGGTCTACTCAGGCAGGGAAAGGTTTTGAGATGATGTTTCACAATTTTGAACTCTTAGAAGTTTAAACAGCCTCCTTATTCACAGATGAGGGAACCGTAGCTGGCAACGGGCATGGCAAGGGAGAGAAGAGGGAGTAAAAAATCTTCTTGGTTCCTGCAGCACTTTTAGACTGATCTCAAACCCATGACTCTTCTGCTTCTGACTCCCAATCTAGGATTACAAGCGTGTACCACTACACTTAGCTCGTATTAGCCTTATGATGGAATACTGAACTGATTGATTAGGTGAATACGTGAAACATACTCCTACAATAACACCTTCATTATTTCAAAATGTTATTTTCAAAGTACCCTCAGCACCCATACTATATTGTTTTAAACTCTTACCACTTTCAAATAGCCTCTCCAAGTTATTGCTCAATTAAAACATTTTACTCGTTTATTCTTTCTCCACTCAATTATTTTCACTCACTGCTTATTGACATCTACGAGCGCCAAATGCCTTTGTAGGTCTAAAGTTCTTTCGGCCTTCTATTTCTCCAACTGTCACTATTATATATACAGATCTTTATATGCTTAATTCAGCCATTCTCACAGCACGGTCGCTGAAAAACAGGGAGCTTGCTAGGAATGCACATTCTTAGGCCTATCCACACTCTAGGGATAGGTCCTAGCAATCTAACCAGCTCTCCAGGGATTCCGAGGCACGTTCAAATTTGAAAAACATGTTAGCTCTACAGTTCAGCACTGATTATCTAAACAGGTCAAACACTTAACTTCTGGCTTTTAAACCCATCACAGGCCTCTCCCTGGCAACACCTGTATCAATTACAACTCGTGGGATGCAACCATTACACAACCTTAAAAATCTGTAATACCTGAGATGACCGAATAATAGTTGCGTTATCATGGTTCCAGAACAAAAGCTACGGCAGTGGATCTCCCGGGGGTTTACCAACGGACTCTGGGCAGGACCCAGTTCCTGCATAGCTTTTTCCTGGGCTAGACACAGGGAGGCACCTCTAGCCCGTGGGTTCTGGGTCTGGCCGAGTTAGAGCGGGGCTCAGCCCGGCTGGGGCCGGAGGAACCCGCCAGGCGGGGCTCCCACCTCGGGTCCAAGGCTAGGGACTGGAGGCCTCACCGTAAAGGAGGCAGAGGGACAGGGGAGGACCCGGCAGGCCCAGACCCAGCGGACCGACACAGAAGCCGCACCCTCCTGGCCCCAGCCGCCGGCAGGGCGGAGCCACGCGGCCGAAGCCCCGGCTGAGACGCGCGGCGCGGCGCGGCGCGGGCTCGCTGCTGAGACGTATGGGGCTACCACTGGAGCGGCTGCGCCGCCCGCCCGGGTCAGCGTGGTGCGCATGCGCGGACCCGGCGCCATTTTGGTGGCCGGGCGCGGAGGTGATTCTACACTGAGGGGGAACGCGACGGCAAGGGTGGCAGTGGCAGCGTTCGTGTGCTCGGGTCTGAATCACTGAGGGAGGAGGCGGTGGAGGAAGAGGTGGCAGCGGTGGCGGTGGTCGTAGCGGTGGCGGAGGCGGCGGGTACGAATCAGCTGCGGGCAGAGACATGGCCAACATCGCGGTGCAGCGAATCAAGCGGGAGTTCAAGGAGGTGCTGAAGAGCGAGGAGGTCAGGAATGAGCTACCGGACACCCCATCTCAGCCCAGGGCGGCGGGGCCCTTCCTTCCGCGACCCCGGGGGCCCCCGCTGGCCTCGCTGCGGCCGCCTCTCTGCCTATGGGGAAGCGGCGGTCTCCCCTCCTCCTCCCGCCGCCTTTCCCTCCCCTCCCCGGGCCCTGGGATAGGCGGTCTCGCGGGCGGCCGGCCGGCCGGCCTGGGGAGGAACAGGGTTTGGGGGGCAGATGCCGAAGCACTGGTCGGGGGCACGTGAGCTCTAGAGAGAGCCCCGAGGCGGCGGCGGCAACATCTGGAAGTGTGACTCTGCGGTGGGGAAGGAGCAGGCCGAGAAAACCCGGGAAGTGGGTTGGGGGAAGGGGAAAGGTAGTAACTAGATCCCCGGCAGCAGCGCAGCTCCCAGGCCCACGCTTTTAGGGGTACTCTGGATATTGCCTGCCAGGCCTTTGCCGTCTTTTCCTTGGGGAAGCAGCCTCCACAGTCTTTAGGTACGGACGAGAGGAAGAGTTTAAGTTACTCCCTTACAGCATAGTGTTGGGGGAACCTATGGAGACATAATGGGCAGTCTCGTGTTGGGAAGGGATGTTGGAACAATTTTCACTACGGATAGAAAATTAATTTCCAAATGAGATAATTCTCTCTTTTCTACGTACCCAACCGGTAACTAGGCCTCATCGTTGACATTTAAAGCTTTTTTTTTTTTTTTTTTTTTTTTGGTCTGGTGAGAGGCAAGTTGTTTGTTAATGAAATGATTTGAAGTAAGATGAATAGTGGAGTGTTTGGGTAGCTTATTTCCAAATACTGTTTACCCATATCATCTCCTAGGGCAATGCCTCTGTGACTAGTGTTGTACTGTGAACCGTCATTGTGATGTCCCTCATAGTTAACTTGAGTCTTACTTTTAAAAACAGGCCTATTAAAACAAGGGATTTCATCACATACATTGTTGTAGCTCATGATTGACTTAGGTTTATTTTTCTGACACAAAATATTATAGCAGGAAATAGCATATTAAGAAAAATAAAACTCATACTACCTGTAAGTCCTGCAGATTTTAAGTACATTAATGATCGCAAAATTTATGTGAAATAATTGAGAGTGATTTAATAATTGTTCCTGACTGTGAAAGTAACAGAACAACTTTTTAGACCTAAATGGACCAAAATGCCAGCTTTTCTATGATGGGACTTAACAACAAAATTCTCAAAGTCATGATTTTTTTTTTCAAGGCTCGCAGGTTTTTCTTTTATGCTTGCTTGGTGCTTTGATAATGTCAACAATGATTTTATTAGGCATTTTAGTCATATGAGGACTTGTTATCATCAGTCTTGCAGCTTTCCAGCTTTGTTTATGCCCCCAGCTTGCAGATAATTACCCATCTTTCCAAGTGGCCTCGTAGAAAGTCACTGAAAATTGAAGTGACAGAATTAGCAGATTTAGTGATCATACTAAGAAGTAAGTAGTGATCCGTCTTACATAGCGTGAACTCTGAGCTCTGTATTCATTTGCCAAAACTCTGAATAGAAGGATGACTTTGTATTTTTCATGGAACAATACAGAAACAGTGTGAATGACTGTATTCACATATTTTTAACGGTGATTTAAACTTTTTCTTTAATAAGCAAACTTAGTTTGGGAGTGTGTGTGTGTGCCTATATACATATATATATTTATACATACATATATGTGTGTGTATATATATACATATATATTTTCAGTCTCAATGAAAGTTAACAGCTAATCTTGTTAGCACCTAAAACATGTATTCTATAATAAGGTTGTCTTTAGACTGCTTTCTTTTATTTAAAAGTGTCAAGTTACTGCCCTGAAAATCGATATATTCTCTTTGCTTTGTATGGTGTGACTTTCCATCATGGTATTTGGTATTTAAGTTGAAGATGATCAGCATTTGTATGGCTGGATAGCTCTAGTAGTGCATATTATTACTATTCTACTGTTTAACTGACTAGTTGAGGAGACGGCTCCATGGGTAAAGACGGCTTGCCTGATGACCCACAGGGTTGGGTTTTTCCTTTGACCTCTACACCCATACAGGCAAATAAAAAAAAAGCTCATCCTCATGTACAAGATGAAAAAAAAATTGTTAATAGTTCTCAGGAAGAAAATAAGAAATGTGAATACACGTTTTTCACATTTAAAAACCTAGCAGGGAACACATTTCAAGGAAGGAAGTTGCAAAGACTATTTTATTTTCCAAAATAAAATAGATCAGATAAAATTTAATATTGTGAAAAGCCACAACCAACAGCTTTATCCTCACCAATATTTTATTTCATTGACATTTTAGTAAATCCAGTTCCATAGATAGGTTGTGTTGGTTAATTTTCACCTCAGTGTAGGACCCCACAGTGCAGTCTGTATATTTCCTTTTTAAGTGCGTAAATATGAGCTGTTGAATAGTTGTCAAGTAATCATTCCACCATGTCACTTTATGTAAATCTCCAATGTACAAGGTTTATTCCGTATGGTGGATCTGATGACTTTTTTTTTTTTTTTAAGTGCCTTTGTAAAGATAGCTGACTTGTCCAAACATGCATTTGATCCCAGCACTGGGGAAGCAGAGCCAGGCAGATCTCTGAGTTCCATCCAGTATGGCTAGGGATACAAAGAGATTATGCCTCAAAAAACAGAAATAGCTGGGGGGTGGGGTAGTGGATACCTTTAGGGGGAAGAGGCAGGGGGAGTTCCTCTGATGTACAGGGGGAGTTCTGGGATGACCAGGGCTGATAACACAGGGAAACTCTGTCTCAAAAAAAAAAAACCAAAGCCATCCATCCAAAGATAGCTTGCGTTCATTGAATTCTGATTATAAGAGGTTGACTTTATTTAAACCCTTAACATACAAACCCTTAACATACAAACTCTTAACATAAATATGAAAGATGAATAGCCAGATATTGTGAAGAGGCAGTCACATTTGTGTCAGAAGGGGAGCTGTATTTGCCAGTACAGGTGAAAGGATTTATGGGAAATTGGTAAAACTGGTCAAGTTGTGTGACTGGGCATGGGGTACAGACCTCCCATGGATTTTGAGTCATCTGACTGTCACAAAAGGCAGTGTCTATTATTCATAAAGTACTATTTGGAGATTGGTCTTTTGTTTGTTAGATACTCTAAAATATGACTGAATTTTAAGGAGTGGTTCAGATGTGCCCAGAATAGAAAATGTATCTAAAATACATAATAGTTTTTGAGTCATGTTATATAAGTGAAGTTCTGACTGTGAGGATCAACAGATTAGGCCATAATTTATTGTATTTGTGGTGTTATTGCTACCAATGATTACTGCTGCCATTTACAGAATAGCTCTTCTATTACTGTTGATAGGTCATTGCTAATTCTATTTTGTTATGATTTGTTTGGGTTTCTTTTTGAGACAGGATTTCTTTGTAGCGTTGGTTGTCCTGGAACTCACTTTGTGGACCAGGCTGGTGTCGAATTCACAGAGATCCCGGGTGCCTCTACCTCTTTTGCTAGGAGTCAAGGCGAGCACCACCACTCTTGAGTACTGCCTATCTGCTTAAGGTCTTTGCATTAGTTCTCTTACTTTTCACATGAGAAAATTGAGGTTCAGAGAAGTTAAACTATTTGTCCTGTAAACATGGCTTAAGAATTTGGATTTACTTATGCTAATATGTACTACACTATCATGGCTCAGTAAGGCTAGGTATACTTTTCTTTTTAAAAAGAATTATTTATTTATGTATATGAGTACACTGTAGCTGTCTTCAAACACATGAGGAGAGGGCATCAGATCCCATTATAGATGGTTGTGAGCCACCATGTGGTTGCTGGGAATTGAACTCGGGACCTCTGGAAGAGCAGTCAGTGCTCTTAACCACTGAGCCAACTCTCCAGCCTGGCTCGGCATACTTTTAATTATTAAAATTGGACCTATATTTCTATTACTTGTAATACTTTGTATTACTTGTTAAAGAGAGGCTTTGATCTCTGGCAGATGTTTGCTTTGTGAAGTGTATTTTTATTTTCTGTGAACATACTGAGCATACTAGTCTCAACTCCTCTAAGACAACATTATTAGAATGGTAGAGTAGTAAATAGAGGGGCAGGTAACAGTGAGCAGTGCTAGGTCAGGACTGAGTACAGTTCAGGTAGTGGTAGAGCTTCCCCAACATCTGTAAGACTGCAGCTTCTATTGCTTGGCGCAAGAAATTGAGTGTGGTGGATGGGTGTTTGGAGGGTATGCGAATGGAAGAGCTTCTTGGGCTGGAGTTAAAAGGAAAGTTGAGAAGGACTTCAGCTTTTGTTAGGACAGACAAGTGAGAGAGACAGGGTCAGGGAAGACATTGTTTTTTCTGTTTAGGACAGAAAGGTCTATAGCTCTTCCATATTCAGCATAGTTGTTAAGTTATATTGTTTTTCTTTGGGGGAAGAGCATCTTTTTTCATATCAAAGTAAAATATATATGCAGTATGACCAGCACTGAAATCAAGAAGCAGAATATTAACAGTGCCATAGGAACCCTACCTCTAGTTATTTTTCTCATTTTGTCTTTAAAAGTCTCAGAAGGGGTCTCACTATGTATGTAGCCCACGTTGACTTGGAATGTGCTATGTAGACCTGATGGGGTTTGTTGTTGTTTTGTGACAGGGTCTCTGTATTTAGTCTCGGCTGTCTATGTAGACCAGGGTGACAGATTCAGACTCACAGATTCTCTTGCCTCTTCTTCCCAAGTGCTGAGGATTAAAGGTCTGCACTTACTTGTGTCCTGCCTTACTTGTTGGTTTTGAACTTACTGCTTGCTTAGTGCTGGGATAAAAGGCATGTGTCACTATGCCTGACCTTTTCTGAGTTCGTAGAGCAGATTAATATGTTTGAATAGAAGAGTAGACATGAGTATATACTCTGATTCAAGTTTGAAGGTTTACAAAAAATGCCCTTAAAATTTTTAAATTTTCTGTCTGTGTATAGGTCAGAGGATAACTTTCGAGAAATGATTCTCTCCACTGTAGGCTCCAGAAATCATGAGGCTCGCAGACCAATTTACCTGCCAAGCTATTCCAGAGGGCTCTTGAAATCTTTTGTTTAAAATCAAGAACAAAAACCTGCGGTCAGGCTTGGCCGCTCCTTTAATCGTAGTTCTCGCCATGCTGTCAGGCAGGATGATGGTAAGTTAGAGGGTTAGAGGCTGCATGGTGTAGATACCAGATTCCAGGAGAGTCAGGACTGCATAGAGAGACCCTGTCTCAAAAAAACAAATTCCTGCCTGGTCTTGGTGGTGGCATATGCCTTTGATCCCAGCACTGAGGTGACAGAAGATCTCTGAGTTCAAGGCTAGCCCGGTCCACAGAGAGAGTTGCAGGACAGCCAGGACTACACAGAGAAACCCTCTAAAAAAACCAGAAAACCAGCCAACAAACCAACCAAATCTCCAGATATGGTGACAAGCCTGTAACTCCAGCATTTGGAATTGGAGAAAGGAGGATTAGAGTTAGGGCCAGTCTGAGTTATATTAGACCCTGCCTTAAACAGTCAAAACAGCAATACCCTAAATAAACTCCAAACCCCCACTATACTTAATAGTGTCTTAGAAATCGTTAAAAAATTTTTTTTTAAGTCCAAAGCTACCATAAGTAATTCCTTACCTGTAAGACTGAAATTTGAGACCCAAAGAGTTTGGTTGTTGGTTTTTGACACAGAGCTAGTTAATGGTGAACTTAAACATTTTGTCAACTCCAAACACAGTATGTAAACATTTCACAGGAATATTCTTTTTATAATAATAGGTTCAATATTAAAAACAGTGTGAAGAGTAACAGATTAGTATTAGGTATTTATTGCTTTTTTTTTGGGGGGGGGTGGTTTCGAGACAGGGTTTCCCTGTGTAGTCCTGGCTGTTCTGGAACTCACTCTGTAGCCCAGGCTGGAACTCAGAAATCCACCTGCCTCTGCCTCCCAAGTGCTGGGATTAAAGGCGTGCGCCACCACCGTCCAGCATTACTGCTTCTTTATGTAAGAATTTAAACCTTATGTAAGAATTTAACACCCCCCCCCAAAAAAAAAGAATGTAAACTTGCCAGGAAGCATAGATACTTGATTCTTGAATTGTGACATAGTAAGTTTAGTAATTAAGAGTGTGGGCTTTATAATTAGATTTTATGTCCTGCTTTTTCTACTGAGGTTTTTAACATTGATTCTAGCTCCATTTTTTTTTTTTTTTTTTTGAGACAAGGTCTCACCTAGGAGGAGACAGTTACCACAGTGAGAGGACAGACAGCCTCAGGTGTTGGTCTCTGCCGTTCCATCTTGTTTGAAACAGGGTGTCTTTTTTGTTCTTCCTTGTAGTGAAGGCTAGCTGGCTCAGAGGTTTTTGGGGGATTCTTATGTCTGCCTCCCAGCTCACCATAAGGACACTGGGGTTACTGCATTTTACATAGGCTTTGGAGATTGGAACTCAGGTGCTGATGTTTGTGTTTTACTCACAGCTTATTTCCTTAGCTCCTTCATGACTGCACATATTGAGTTCCTAATCTTTTAAATTAAGAGCTTTGTTGTCATGTGAGAACATCTGCGGCAGATGGCCAAACAGAATAATGCATAAAGGATATATGGGCCTTAAGGTGTTATTTTTTATTTTAATTTATTTTTATTTTTTTTTTTGTCTTTGAGACGGTTTCTCTGTAGCCCTGTCTAACCTGGTGCTCACTCTGTAGACAAGAGATCTGTCTGCAGAGGCCTCCCAAGTGCTGGGATTAAAGGCTGGTGCCTCCACTGCCCGGCAGTGTTAATCTCTTTTAGGAGAGTTTTTAAATTCAGGAAAACTGTGAGAAAATGTTCTCCATTCCCTACACCTCTTCTTCTCTCCTTTCCCCTCCTTTCTCCCCGCTTCTTGTCTGCTTTTTTTTGTTTGTTTGTTGTTGTTGTTGTTTTTGGAGATTACTTTTGACTAAGACTTCTTTATATACATTTGATAGTTCCTATTATGTGGATTTTTAAATGTATTTACTCTTTAAAACTATGATAAAATGCACATAACAAAGTTTATCATCTGGGGCATGTACACGTCTCTGAGTTTGATCCTGGTACTACCCTCCAGACCTGATAGAGCACTAAATAAAGTTTGCTGGCTTAATCACTTTTGTATGTATACTTAAATGGTGTTAGGTATATTTACATTGTTGGATAATCATTTCTACCATTTTTTCCAGAACTTTTCTTATTCTATAAAACTGGAAAAAAAAATCTGTACTCAGTAATCTACTCTTACCCCATTCCTGACAGTCACCAATTTCTGTTTTATGAATTTGACTACTCTTACTATATGTAACTGGTGCTTTGTAACTGACTTTATTTCACTTAGCTATATCCCGTCTTTGCATTATAGATCTTGGGCTAAGGAGATGGCTCAGTGGGCACAGTGCTGGCTGCTCAAGTGTGGCGAGTTGAGTTCTGGTCCCGAGCACTCACGTAAAAGTCAGGTACAGTGGAATGCCTCTGTAACCCCAGCACTGGGGACAGAGATGCAGAGACAGGCAGAATACCTATGGCTTGTTGATTACTTAGTTCAGTTGAAATTGTAAGCTCCAGGTTCACTGAGAGACCCTGGCTCAAAAAAACAAGATGGAGTGTGGCAGACAGGAAGGCTCAGCAGATAAAGGCACTTACTACCAATCCTGACCACTAATCCCCAGGATCCTCATATGCGGAAGAGAATTGACTCCTGCAGGTTGTTTTCTGACCCCTATACGATTGTACCATGGCATATGTGCATGCATCCCTCCTCTAGAAAATAAATAAATAAATAAATAAATAAATAAGTGGAAATCTGTAGAAGCATACACCTGATTATCAACTGCTAGTTGCATGTATATTACACAAACAGTTAAAAATAGGTGCTAGTGTTATGTATGGCTCTGCTGTTAAGAGTAGGTACAGCTTTTGCAGAGGACTCAGGATTGGTTCTAGTGCTCACTCTGAGCTCCTCCTAACCACCTGTAACTCCAGCTCTAGGCTATCCACGCCCTCTTCTGGCTACACCGGCCACTTCACTCACATGGGCTCCTCGGACACACACCTGTCTATATGAGTAAAAATTTAAAAAAGGCCAGGCGTGGTGGGGGATGCCTTTAACCCCAGCTTTTGAGAGACAGCTTTGTGGATTTCTGTCAGTTCAAGTCTAGCCTGGTCTACATAGAAAGTTCCAGACCAGCTGGGTCTTTGTCTCAAAAATACATGAAATATAAAAATAAACTATCATTTTTCCTTTAATTTCTCTGCTGCCTATTTCATAGTCATAACCTTCATACTGTTTTAGCCTATCTTTCCTGTCTTATTTATTGTCAAGGCTCAGATTTATACTTTTATTCCTGTATAAGTTTAAGACTTTGTATTTCAGAGGTTGAGTAATACTGAGCTGCTTGCTGTTTAGTTGAGCTGTAGGACCAAGCCCTTAGGTCCATTCTTTGTTAGTGTGTTTGTACGCCACGGCAGATTGTGGTTGTGGAACGACTTTCGTGAGTCAGTTCTCTACTTTCACCGTATGGCTTATCCACTGAGCTATCTCAGTAGCCCTTTCCCGTATTTAAAAATGAATTTAGTCTGGAGGGGGGAGGGTTGATGATCAAAGGACAACTTGCAGGAGTTGGATCTCTGTTTCAACAGGATTGAGTTTGTTCAATTTGCTAGTTGCTTTACCTAGAGATCCATCTTACTGCCCCAGTCCTTTCCGTTTGTTTTTGTGGAGACACATTTCTGGCTGCCTGGAATTCTATGTAGACCAGAGTGGTTTAGAAGTCATAGAGATCCTCCCTGCCTCTGCCTCCTGAGAGCTGGGATTACAGGTGTGTGCCACCACATTGTTCCAGTCCTTTTTTTACTTCCCTAGGCCAAGTTTGGGAGCACATGCATATCTCTTGGGTGCATATCTCAGCACCCAAGAAGTTGGGATAAGCAAGAAGAAATCGTCAGAACTAGATTAGGATCTACCAGGACGGGGAAATTAAATTCTGTTTCAAAAAAAGAAAGAAATGAAATTTATTTATCCTAAAACATTACCTCCTTCCTTTAAAAAAAAAAAAAGATAGAGTCTCATGTAGACTATGCTGACTTTGAACTTAATGTATAGCCAAGGCTGGTATTGAATCTTGGAACATCCAGCCTCTGTTTTGAAGTGCTATGCTTATAGGTCAAGTAGATTACCATGCATGGCTGAGATGCCAGTTAAGTTTTTCTTGAACCTTTAGTTTTCTCTGTTCTCTAGTGTCATTGTCATACTTCATTAGTACGTTCTATATTATTAATTGTACTTATGTCTGTCTGTTTTTGATAGACTTCTAGAAAACCCCTTAAATTCTTAGAATCCCTTTTTCTTAAGCATCTTGCAGGGTTTCTGGAATGTAATAGCTTAATATTTTTAAAGTGTTATCACTTCTAAATCTTTGGGTACAGTTTGCTTTTGTGCCCTCCCATCCCTTTATATAGCTGAGGCAGTCTTTTGTATCCTGGGCTGTCTTCACACTTGAAATGTAATTGAGGGTGACCTTGAACTTTTGATCTTTGTCTCAAGTGTTATACTGTTGTTCAGAGTTGTACAGAGTACAGTTATACAATACCACATTCTGTTTATGGGATACAGATACTGAACCTGTAGGATTTTGTCATGCTATGCAAGTGTTCTACCAGGTGAGGTACATCCTAACCCTACTGGGATTTTTTTTTTTTTTTTTTTTTTTTTTGAGACAGGGTTTCTCTGTGTAGCCCTGACTGTTCTGGACTTCATTATGTAGACCAGACTGGCCTCGAACTCAGATCTGCCTGCCTCTGCCTCCTGAGTGCTAAGATTAAAGGGGTTTACCCCCACTAAAGTAGATCTTTTAAGGAAAACGTGTATGTGTGCATGCATGTGTATGCCTGAGCAGGCCAGAAGAATACATCAGGCCCACTGGAGCTGGAGTTAAGGATGGTTGTGAACCACCACATGGGTACTGAGAATGGGACGCAGGTTCTTGGCAAAAATCATCACTGAGCCATCTCTTCAGTCCCTAGGACTAAAAAAAGAGTAGAACAGTTTCTCCATCTAGTTATTTCTAGTTTATTACTGATATTCATGGGCAAGAATTTTGATTCAGTATACTGATTTCTCATTAAGTTTTTGGATGTAGTTTAAGTGTTTTTATAAGTAGTTGTCTTATAAATAATTTTATTTATTCTTTCAAACGAAAAAGTACTTAAAAATTAGCCTTAGCCTCTCGAATGCTGAGATTACAGGTTTATGCCATGTGTGGTTTCTAAATTAACCTAAGTGCTCCCCAAGACATCTCTGCCTCCATGCAAACCAAGTGCCTTATATCTACCTGGCATGTTATTTCATATTCAGTTATATCCACAGACTTAGATGGTTAGGACTGGACTGTCAGATCTCCTACCCACCCAGGATATTATGTAGCTCTGGCTGGCCTGGAACTCACTGTATAGGACAAGTCTTGAACTGGACTTTTGGATTAAAGGTGTGTGCCACCGTGTCCAGCTGTCAGGCCTTTTTTTCCTTAATGTCTCTGGATTTGATCATACTTTTTGTCCTAAGATGTTTACTTTGTGAGTTGCTGCATGATCCTTTGTGTGCTGTCTTAAAGCTGGGCATGTGCCAGCTGTGATGGTGTTAAGTCTTTAGTCCCAGTACTCAGGAGGCAGAAGCAGGCGATCCTGAATAGATCTCTGGTCTACAGAGAGTTCCAGGACAGCCAGGGTCACACAGAGAGACCCTGTCTTGAAAACAAAACAAACAAACACCCCTCCACCCCCATGGAGATACATCCTTGAGGGTGGAGACTCAATTTCTTGGTAGTTCATTCTCCATTGCTAAGCACATCGTTTTCCTGAAGAAATTTAAGAATTTTGGGGAGCTTACCCCAACCATTATGAAAATAATACATTTTGCTCTGCTTCTGAGGCTAGGAAAAGTATTTGCTGTTGAAGATGGTCTCCAGGTCAAGTTGCATATCTATAGGCTACTAATTTAGTTATATCCTCTATTTAGAAAATTAAATACCTGCATCAAAAACTAGGAAACAAGATAGTCAAAGGGGAATTATTTTGGCTTTATTTTGTTGTTTTCACCTTTGAAGGTCTCAGGGGGCCCCTAAATAGTATGTATGACATCATCTGTGTCCCTATGGGATTCTTTTGTTTGTTTAACTTTTTTCATTTATTCGCCTGCTTAGGTGATTAATAAAATAGACATCGTCACTGCTTTACTGAGTAAATTTTGGCTTGCCAAGGCAGTGAGAAACTGAACAGCTAATTTTAAGTGTGTGTATAGCATAAGGGAAGCTGTAAGGTTGAGTAATTTCTTTTATCCCCAGCAAGAGAGTTCTTCCAGAAGAAATCGTATACTTTGAGGGTGAATTTGAATAAACTTAGTTATATGTTAGGAAGATGAGCTATATATGTATAGAAAGCTGATAATCATAACAACTAAAGATGGAAAAATTACTCTTCCATTTCCCTTTTTCTTTTCTCTCTAATCCTTTTTCTTTTGAGACAGGATCTCATATGTATCCCTGGCTGGTCTGGATCTTGTTATGTATTAGCCTGTATACAGAGATCTCCCTGCCTCTACGTCCAGTGCTGAGATTAAAAGCATCAGCTCACCTTGCCCAGCTTAATTACGTTTTCTAAAATCAGTTTTTGTAAATATAAAAGTTACAGGTTTGCTTTATATAGACAGTAGTAGAGCCTATCTGAAATCCCCCACCCCGCCCCAGAGGTAGGTACCTTTATCTCTCATTCACTTGTGTTTTGGGATAAGGTCCTACATCTGGGCCAGCCTTGACTTCACTGTGTAGCCGAGGGTACCTTGAAATTCCCCCTCCACCTTGCAAAAGGCTGTGCACCACGGTCCCCCCCCCCTTTTTTTTTTTTAATTTAAAGACAAGGTTTCCATTAATAGCAGTGGCTCTCCTGGAAGTAGCTCTGTAGAAAAGGCTGGCCTGGAAGTCAGAGATCAGTCTGCCTCTTGTCTCTATTTCTGGGATTAGAGGTGTGTGTCACTACATCTGGCCTGTTTTTCTTTTTTAATGGTTTGATACATTATCAGTAGTAGACATTGGTAGTCTCACTATATAACCCTTGGACTTGAAACTGTTTTACTCAAAGTAAGAATGAGTTCTGTTTAAAAAACTAAAACATTATAGCTAGAAGTTTGTGGATGAAAGATGAACTTGGAAAGGGTGGCAGGATACAGACGACAGAAGCTTTTAAAAGAGAAATTTGAGTTTTAAGTGACTGGAAACCATTGGAGGGTTTAAGGGAAAAACAAAAGTTTGTGTGGTTTTCTGTGTGTGTGTCTCCACTTTATTTTGTTGTTACCTCATAACTATAATTTCGCTACTATGAATCTAATATTCAACCCCAACCCAAGATAGTGATCAGTAGTTTAGACAGGTAGGAGATGTTTGAAGAAGGTGTTCAGATAGCTTTTGAGTAATAGTAGATTACAAATCTTTTAAATTTGTGAGATAGGGTCCAGCTATGTCTCTGGTCTCAAGCTGCTTGCTCCAAACTGGCCTTAGGCTGGACCTTTCTATCTCAGTCTCCCTAGTACTGAGATTACAGAAAGATAGCGCCATGCCCAGCTAATAGACTACTTCTCTTGTTGAATTTATAGTCCTTAAGGATGGACTTCTTGTTTTTAAATTCTCAAAATGACTGTCCAGACCACACGTCTGAGTAGCCTCAGGGAAGGACATGGGACAGCTGAACTCGCCTCCTTTAAGCAGCTTTCTCAGAGGTCCTTTTCAATCATTTCTGATTCTACTTGTAAAAATTGTATTACTGAATTAAGGAAGATTAAGAGATGTAACTTAGGACTGATGAGATGTTTCATCATGCAAAGAAAGGTTCTTGGTGCCAAGCCTAATGACCTGTGTTTGAGCCCTGGAACTCACACCATGGAGGGGACCACCTACTACAAATTGTCTTGTCTCCACATGCCCTCTACAACATGCACAGATGAGAAACACGTTGCTCTCCATTTAAAGCCATTGTTTTCATTGGTAAAAAAGAAAAGAGGAAGTTGTTTCTTGAATCAGGTCTTTTTGTGTAGGTCAGGCTGGCCTTGAATTCCAGATCTTTCTACCTGTCTCAGGTGTTAACAACATAGATTTATAGTGTTGAGAAAGGAAATTTGCTAGCTTGCTATGGGGAAAGGGTAGGAAAACCCCCAGAAAGATCGTTTGGGAAAGTGTCTAGGTCACTTGGAGAAGAGCTGATAGTACGATGGGTTAGAGTGGAGTAGGATGCTGAAGAGCGGGGATATGAAGTCTTGGGATATGTTGAAAAGATAGAAGCAACACAATTAACGAATTAGAGAACACCTGCAGCTGTTTTTCTGGTCATTAGTGGTGATGCTTGTTCCTGAGATGGGAGAAATGGAGAAGAGGAAGAATTTTGCTATGTCCTATTTAGGCTTATGTTGATGGAAATAGCAAGCAATCAGTTGAGTTATGAGTTTGGAGGTGAGATCTGGAGAGAGATTTGACATAGGTAAGCTAAGCAGATGATATGTGTAAAGTCTCAACTGAGTAATTTAGGGGGAAATTGCCTAAAGTCAAGGTTTTAGGATAAAGTCCTGGTTCATGGTTTCAGCCCTTTGCACATATTGAAATTGAAATAGGAAAACTAATAGATGACAGAATGAGCTAATGCACGCTATCACTAAAGCCAAGAGAAGAATGCTAGCTGCTGAAAGGAAAATGATCATTGACTTTTCAACATAATGACCATTGGTGTCCTTGCCAGAGTTTCTATGGGAGTGGTGAAAATAGAAGTCTCCTTGGAGTGGGTCACTGAAAGATGGGCTGAGAAAGTGGTATGAGCAGTTTTGCTTAGCAGGAGAATGGAGAGGATAGGCTGGGGAAGTGATTCTCCAGGGACCTTTGAAAAGAACCCTGGCAGAGGATAGAGGGACTCTATGTTGGTGGGTAGGAGAATCTGACTATGCTAGAGAGTGATCAGATTTTTTTTTTTTTCAACAAGATTGCTTAGGGAAGTTGCAAAGTCCTTGAAAAAGAACAGGGGTAGGGTGGTATAGCACAGTGTGAAGAATGATCTTTAATAGGAACAGAGAGAGACACATAGGACAGTGTTAAGTTTCCATTGGGATTTGTGGTCTGTACTTTACAGAACAATTAACAGTGGTTGTGTTTCCTCTAGTAATGGTGGCTTGGGGCAAGAGGAAAGATTTCATTTTTAGTTAATTGGAAAATGAGTTTAACTAACTTGGGGGCTATCAGTGAGTACTATGAAAAAGAAAATATCAGAGTTGTCAAGAGTATTTTGTAAGAGTGTTAATAAGTGCTCCTGGAATCTGAACTGAGGAGGGAAATGAGTCTTTTAGGAGTGATTCAGGTGTTGATGTGGGTGGAGCCAGTTGTTGGGTTTGCAGTGCTAAAGAACTTAGTTCAAGCTGAGTGGGGATCTGGGAACAGTGACATAATTTGGGGAAGGGTATAATTTTTGTTGACAGAGATTAAGGAAGTTTATCATAAGAATGAGGGCTTGTATTTTATTAATATTTGTTGGAAGCACAGTTCTGTCTACTTGCTTTTTGTGAGAATTTTAAAAATGTACAAAGATGATGCCTGAGGGCCTGACTCAGTGGTAGGAGCACTGTTACTCTTGTAGAGGGCCTGGGCTTGATTCCTAGCACCTATCCATAACTCCAGTTTCCAAGGATTAATGCCCTCTTCTGGTCTCTGCCGGCCCAAGGTATGTACATGATGCACATATATCCAAGTAAGCAAAACAATCATATACATAAAATCAGTTAAAAAACTTAGGTACAAAAGATGATGAAAATAAGTATATACAGTTTTTCATCTATTAGAGCAGTGGTTCTCAACCTTCCTAATGCTGTAACTTTTACTAATGTTACAATTCCTCATGTTATGGTGACTCCAACCATAAAACTATTTCGTAACTGAATTTTTCTATTTTTATGAATTGTTATGTAAATATCTGATACATAGGATATCTGATATGTGTGTGACCCCTGTCAAAGTGACCCTAACCCCAACCCGTCAACCCAGAGGTTCAGAACTGCTTTATTAGATTGTTCCTGATGCCAGTATCACTCTTATTGTTAGTCCTGGTGATTTTCTCAATTCGAACTCAAATTTATTGAGCTAGAATTCTGGTATGATGAAAATTGCATCAGGTATGTTGGTATATAAATCAAATCTTGTTTACTGGGATGCAGAGGCATGAGGATCACTAGTTAAAGGCTAACTCTCTCACACAGTGGTTCTGGGGGTGGGGGGGGGGAGTCAGCTCAGTTTGCCCAATCACATGTTAGACTGTGCCTTCAATTTCTAGGATGCGGGGAAGGGCTTTCCATTATCAACCAGGATAGTTTCTCTAGTACTAACAAATGTCTCCCTTCCCTTTTTTATTTCTCTTGGTCAGTTTGTACCGTCATAATCAAACTACACTCTACTGGGGACTCAATTTATTTCTTAAAAGTCTGAGAAAAAGATGCCAGAACAGTCAGGCTATGGTAAGGGCCCTTTTGGCCTGTAGATTTGTTGCCTTTTGGAGATAGGGAGGAAGCTCTTGGTTTCTCTTACAAACGTAATCCCCAGTAGTGCCAAAGGCAAAAATGGAATCATGTGCTGATTATTCTATACTTGCTTCTTTTTTTTTCTTTAAGTTAATAGTTTACCTTTAAGGATTGTCTTAGTCAGTGTTTTATTGCTGTGAAGAGACACTAGGGCCACAGCAACTATTATAAAGGAAAGCATTTAATTGGAGCTGGCTTACAGTTCAGAGGTTTAGTTCATTCTCATCATGGTGGCATGCAGGCAGACATGGCTTTGGGGAGGCAGCTGACAGTTGTGTATCAGAATTGGCAGGCAGCAGGAAGAGAGTGACACTGGGCCTTCCTTGAGCTTTTTGAAACTCCAAAGCTCATCCCTAGTGACACTGTTTCCAACAAGGCCTCTCCTACTCCAACAGGGCCACACCGTCTAATTTCTGTCAAGTATCGCTTCTTCCTAATGACCAGATATATGAGCCTACAGGGTCCATTTTTATTCACATAACTACAGGGATATTGCAAATTAGTGGACATAGATCTAGTTTAAGAAAAATAGCTATGGGACTGGAGAGACAGAGAAGAGGTTAAGAGTACTTGTTGCTCTTGTCGAAGACCTGGGTATAGGCCTTAGCACCCACATGGTTGGTCACAAATATTAGTAACTCAGGTTTCTGGGGGATCCAATGCCCTCTTCTGACCTCTTTGGGCATTAGGCATGCACATGGTGCATAGACATACATGTTGGCAAAACACTCATACATAAAATAAATCTTTTTTTTTTTTTTGGTTTTTTCGAGACAGGGTTTCTCTGTGTAGCCCTGGCTGTCCTGGAACTCACTCTGTAGACCAGGCTGGCCTCGAACTCTCGAACTCAGAGATCCACCTGCCTCTGCCTCCCAAGTGCTGGGATTAAAGGCGTGCGCCACCACCGCCCGGCTACATAAAATAAATCTTAAAAAAAAAGAAAAATAACTATGTAAGTGGCATTCTCCTATTGAATTATCATAATTAATTTCAGGTTTTCAACTTTTCTATTTAGACCTTATCACCCAAGACTGTGTTACAACATTTCTCTTGAGTGGGCCTTGTTTAGGGCAGAATACTGGATTTATTTCAGTAGCCCATCTTTCTTTTCTCCTACTGGAGTTCCTTCTCTTATATGTTATTTTGAGGACCAGTTTCAGAAAATTCAGGAACTTGCAAGGGATTCTTAGTCGCTTGTATTTGTGCTCTCTTGCACACCTCCAGCATGCATCCGTCATTCCAGAGTTGTACATTGGTCTGAATTCCTACAGAGAGAGCATCATGAGAGTCTGCTTTGTGATTCGTCATCCCCCTTCTCTGCCCCTCTGGCAGTTTGTTCTTTGACTTGAGTTGTTGATTTTTAGTTAGTTCAGCTTGCTGTGGTTGTTTTTTTCTCCTTTTGCTCCTTGTCCTCTTTGTCGTCTTTGTAGTGCTGTTGAATGAACAGAGGGTTTTTGTATGTATTATATAGATCCCACACCCTCATTCCTAGTATGAGTGATGGCTTTCACACATTTTATATGTTGAAACAGAAATGAGAAGATTCAGTGTGTGCGTGTCTGTGTGTGTACAAATGGAACACAGAGAACAATTTTAGGTATCCTTCAGGTTTTTATTTAATTTTACTTTTTGAGACAAGGTCTATATCAAAACTTAGCAAATGGCCTAGGCTGGATGGCGTGTGAACTTTACGGATCTACTGGTATCTGCCTCCCCAGTGCTGGGGTTATAATGGGAGTGTAAGACTCTTTGCCTGCATGTTATATGTGCACCTGTTCCTCTGGAACTAGAGTTACAGATGGTCGTGAAACCACCCTATGGGTGATAGGAATTCCCTTGCAAGAGTGGTGTCTTAAACCTCTGTGCCATCTTGCTGGACCCTTCCCCTTTTTTGTTTTTATTTTTGAGACAGGGTCTTACTATGTAGCCCTGGCTGGCCTTGAAATCATAGAGTTCTGCCTGCCTCTGCCTCCCAAGTGCTGGGATTAAAGGTCTGTGCCACCCCATCCATCCATCCAGTACTACTTTAGTTGTTTTTTTTTTTTTTATAGCTTTTAAATTTATTTTTTAAAGATTGTATGTGTATAGGTGTTTTATCTGCATGCATGTTTGTATACCATGTGGATGCCTGGTGTTCTTAGATGCCTTGGGACTGGAGTTACAGACAGATAGGAGCTGTCTTGTGGATGATAGGCGTTGAACCCAGGTCCTGTGGAGGAGGTGCTCACTCCAGATCCTAACATACTACTTTTAATACAGTATTATCTTTGCCAGCCTATTGGTATTGCTTTGCTTCGCTTTGAGATGGGGTCTTAAGATTATCTTCTTCAACTTCCTTAAGTGCTAAGGCTGGCTGGAACTCAGATTCACCTGCCTTCGCCTCCTGAGTGTTGGGATTAAAGTCTACTGGTTCTTGTGTTTGTTTGAGACAAGGTTTCTTTATGTAGTCCTAGTTGTCCTGGAACTCACTCTGTAGACCAAGTTGGCTTCTAACTCACAGAAATCGCCTGCCTCTAGTTCCGAGTGCTGGGATTATAGGTGTGCATCACCACTGCCTGCCTATTCTCATGGTTTCTTATACATTTGAAAGTTATGTATTTAGTTGTTCTGTGTCTTTATACTAACAGAACTAGTAATAATGCCTTGCAAATAGTTTTAGTAAATATTCACAATATCATTCAGTTCAGGGGGCTTACCTAGCATGCAGGAAGATGAGGGTTCAATCTACAGCATCATATAAATTGGTCATGGCAAATGCCTGTAATCCCAGCACTCGTGTGAGGTTGGTTAGGGATTGGAGAGGAGGATTAAAAATTCAGAATCATTCTTGACTGAATATCTACTTTGAAGCCAGCCTTGGGATACATAAAAGAAAATTTGTAACTTCTTTTTGCACTTCAGGTTTTTGAAGTATGATAACTAAAATGAAGGTTAATAATTTTAGCGTCACACATTGTTACTGTAACTGGAGAGGCTATTATTTTCAGGTTCTCTAGCTAGAATAGTATTACCTGTCCAATAATGCATTGGCCATTAGCCACATTTCACTTTTTCTGTCATGTTTTCTAAGCATGCCTTTGGCTTTTCTTTGGGGGGGGGGGGGAGGTCGAAAAACAATGCTTCCAAAGAATTGTTGTTTCCTGAACTCCAGCACCATATGGGTCCCCAGATCCGTGCCTTTCACTTTGTCCTTTGAGTAGCACTGATTTGCAGTTTACTCTTTTTGTGTGGCCTGAATGTGCTTTGTAGACCAGGCTGCTTTTGCCTCTATAGTGCTAGGATTAAAGGTTTTGTGACCCACACTAGGGTTACGGTTTGTTCATAATAATGGTTGTAAATGTTTGCTTGGTCTCACTTTCCTATTTTGTCTCAGTTTCTTAGTTTTCATGTCAACTGTTGTTGGGGAACATTAAAGGGCCCATGCTGTTTAGGCCTGTAGGTGTAGCTCTGGTATCATGCTCCAGGCACCTGGGCTTGATCTTCACCCTCCACCCCCTAATGTTCAGATAAAAATCTTGGCTTATTTCTTAAGTCACTGAATAATAGGTTAGAGGTAAATAATGTATATTAAATGTTCGGGAAAATAATGGTGAATGAAAAATAGAGGACTGTGTCTTCTGGCTATAAGGTGTGGTTGAGGGAGAGTACAAAGGGTCTGGACTGTACATAGCCATGAAAGGAGGAGGGGTGAGGAGTGAGAGAGAAAGAGGAAAAGGGACGGTGATGTGGGGATGATGGCAGGCAATCAGAAAAAGAGATCAGGAGATTGAGGCAAAATGGCTTACTTACACGTAAGTAGAAGCTCAGCCCCTTAGAGGGAGAGGCTTTAGGGTAGGAGGTCACCTGAGGAGTGCTGGGTGCCGGGAAGAGCTGCAGGTACTGGGTAACGCCTGTCCCAAATTTCTTTGAGACTTAACAAACGTAGCTGCTAAACTTTAAAAATCTTTATTTCAAACAAGCCATGGAGAATCAAATTTTTCTCTTCCATCAATTTGCTGGCCCACTTTCTCTTCCAATAAGACAAGTTCTCACTATGTAGTGGAAGCTGGCATAGAATTCACTGTCAAGCCCAATCTGGTCATCCTTTTGTTTGAGCTTCCCAAGTGCTGGGATTGTACAACTGAACTACCATGCTCATCTTAAATAATAGTCCCTTCTACCAGGGCTAGACAGATGTAACTCAGTGGTAGAGGTACCACTCTAGCTGGTGGCATGAACATAGGAAAATGAAGCCTAAAGTGAGGAGGACTAAAGTCTCATGCCATCACTAACTTTCTTTAGGGCAGATCATAAGAACAAAGTTCAGGTGAGTTCAAGCTGTATACAGTCATGAGGATGGCCCCTGGTTAGAAACATCATCTGAATAATGATAGAAACATGATGGGTAATCTGAAGTAAACCCACTTCTATTTACCATACCTGGGAGGGGCACAAAAGCACATTCCAAGAACAGCCCATGTATTGGAGGAACTGCTTACAAGACTGCTCAGACTTCTGTATCTGTAGTGCTTAGATTATAGATATGTAGTTCAGCTTGATATTTGGATTAAAATTTCATTTTAGGATACAAGTAAGGTATATGAAATTTTTTTTATTTATGGACTCTTCTGACCTCCACGGGCACCAGACAAGCAATGGTACACAGACATAATGTGCATGCAAAACACCCATATTCCCAACAACAAGTACTGTATCTGTGAGCTAGTACTGTATCTCAGCTGGGGAGTGAATGCTTACCCTAGTGTGTGCAAAGTCTTGCTTTGATCCTCAATACCAAATATGTATATGGTGGCACGCAGCTAAAATACCAGCATACACCAGACTTCGGCAGAACGGTCTCCACAGGCTTGAGGTTGGTGTGCACCACAGAGTCATAGCATCAGTTGCTACTTTGCACTCAGCATTACTATGTCAAGGATTGCTTTCTTAACTTTTTCTTTCATCTCTGAAAATGTATTAGACTTGAGTCAGCCTTTTTGGGTGAGTTGAGGAAGGGTAGTGTTGGGATTTGAGTTTGGGCCTAGTACATGCTCTATACCTATTCTCAGCCTTAGGACTACTGCATTATATTTTGCACTGGTTTTCCTCCTTTATTTTTACATTTGTGTGTGTCTGTATATGTGTGTGTACGTGTGTCTATATGCACATGTGGGTGCAGAGAGATAGAGGACAACTTGTCTTAGTGTAGGGGCTGTTGGTTCTTTCCTTCTACCATGTAAGTTCTAGAAATTCTTTTATCTATTGAACCATGTGGCTGCCCCCCACCCCTTTCTTCTTTTGAGACCAGGTCTGTGTAGTCTAGGCAGGCCTCAGATTTGCTGTGTAGCTGAGGATGATCTTCAATTTCTGATCTCCTTCCACCTCCCTAGTTTTGGGATCATACTTAGCCAGGACTTCATGCATTCTAGGCACTCTTACTGAGTGAGCTAAGTGCTGGCGGAGAATTCTGCACTTTGTCATTAGCAGTATGTTCATTTATTTTGCTTCACCTAGATAATCTTCAATGTTCTATGCTGTTTTGCTGTATTTTAATAGTTACATTACTTACTAGGAGCTGTATCTTTTATTCCTCCGTGCACCCCACCCCTCATACACCCCTTTTGCCTTTTAAGAAAGGGCCTCTCTGGCTGTTCTGGGACTTATTATGTAGCTTCAAACTCAGAGTGCCTGCCTCTGCCTTCTGAGTGCTGGACTTAAAGGTGTGCACCACCATGCCTGGCTATCATTTGTGTTTGGGCATTAGTAATGCTCTGTAGATCCAAAGGAATGTCAGAAAGGTCAAGACTACTCCAAGTCCTTCCTGCCTTGTGCTGAACTGTGGTAGAAGAGTTATAGAAAACAGCTTTGCAGTTGTCCTCTCTAAAGCTGTGGTGCCAAAATAACACACTGAAGGGTTTGTGTGGAAGCTACAGCTCTGCTTGTGACTCTTTATGGGTAACACATTTGTTTTTTTAGAAATTAATGTTTCCATTCTTAAAACTGAAGTGAATTATAATACTTTCTAATGAAAGACTTGTAGGTATTTGTTATTAAGCAAATGATGCAGTGTGTGCTTAGGAAACCCATTTCTTCTGAAAAGGGCTGTGACCTCTTCCATAGACTTGACTCCAGGGTCCATGCTTTCTAGTAGTCTAGTATTGTGTTCTCTTGCTGTTCCATGTTTCTAAATGTTCCTGAGTGACATACTGACATTTTAAGTCAACCTGTGTGGGTAGTGGGAGGTTTGGATTGTGAAGTAATTGGATGTTTAAATCAAACTGTGAAGATATAAAAAATTAATTATTAACTTGATAAAAAATTAACTTGATAGAAAAATTGACTTGTGAAAAATTCTCGATTTTAACTTTTCATTTTCTTTTTATCTTTAGTTATCTGCAGATAAAGACCCTACTCTAGAATGTAAAATGCTTCTTTATAATGGGATTCATCATGGTGATGGTATTTTCTTGAGCAGATTTAGTAAATCCTTCATATACTAGTATTCTTTCTCTAGAGTGAAACAATTCATATTTTCACCTCTGAATTATAATTTGGGAGAGATATGGACAAATATAAGGACAGGTATAAAAGTTGATAACTACTTACTTAGCGTTTTACTAATCAGATAATTGGGGCAGTTGCAAGAAAGCAGTTTTCTAACTTATTATCTTCTCTTTCCCTTTCAAAAACAACTCTAATTAGCTCCTTTAGTGTCAAAGCGCTTTAGCATTATTTACTTCATTTTAGACCAGAGAGAATTGATTGTGGGATGCTGTGTAGTAAGCTTTGAAAGGGCTGATAATTCAGAAGATACTATGTTGCTTAGACATTCTAGTGGGGAAGTGAGGTATGAAGTTGATACTTAAGGCTGCTTGAATTGGTTGGTAAAACCAATTTTCTTAACATTCTTCCAATTTTAACATTCTTCCAATTTTCTTAACATTCACTCTTGTACACAATGGGCAAGATATTTTTACTTTTATTAAAATACACATTTTCTTCCTCCACCACAAATACAAAGAGAACTCATTTCCTAAGATACAGGAAGAAGCTTCTCGTGCATATTTATCATTAATAATCATCTTTTGAATGTTTTGAAAAAAATGAGATGCTGCCATCTCAGATAGAAAAAAGATAATTAAAGAAACCAGTACCAACTGGAATGTTTTTAGAATGCATAAAAGTCATGTCTTTTCATCTTGTGCTTTTATTAAAATATTATGAATAATGAAAACTTAAAAAAACTTGGATTTTGAGTTACATACTGTTTCGATACTAAAAATATTATATAAAAAGGTAAAACTGGCTGTTTTTATTGGAGGTGAAAAGAAGACACTAAAGACCTTAAACAGTAGTCCTCATTGCTGTTCTGCCCATTCAGAAGGTGCTTCTAAAAGCCAACAATTTAAATCTTTGTGAACCTTTCTTTCCATGTTACTTACATAAAAATAATGAATTCAAATAAAAAATGTGAACTTTAGGGGTTTAGTTTTAAATCGAGAAAACCTGTAAATTAGGAGTGTTCAGAGTGCTCAGTATGTAGAGCAATTAAGAGAACAAGAAAGGCATAAGCTGGTAAATGGAGAGAGCTCCTTTGCAGGCAGGTAGGTCCGTTAGAAGAGAATGCTAATGCGAATCACACTGGATGGTTTTCTGAATTCTTCAAGGTCACCATGACTCGAGTCCGCCTTTCACAAGGTTATGGATGATAAATGCTTTGAGAAGCATAAGTGCAAAATAAGTAGATACAGATAAATTTAAATTGGGTTTGTTTTAGTCGGAAGGTAGTTGTCACTTAAGTAAATAAATCTGAAAAATAAATAGAAGGCATCAGAAGATTCTAGTTAGGATTTTACTGTGGAAAGGAATGCTATGCATAGAGTATTTATCACTGCCGTGGGTGGTACAGTAAATCAGTTAATCAAATATCTAGAGTTGTTATGATTAACTCAAATGGGAGCTTGTGGCCTAAATGGCTTTTACTAACAAATATTTTGGTGACTGGGCAGAGACAGTATAGAGATAGCATCTTAGCAGTCAGCGTGCATGCACTGAATTGACCAACAGAAAGTAATTTGTCTCTAATAAAATCCTTCTAAGGTCAACAAGCAATTGCGCTCTTATTCAAATTGGTACTATTTTATTATAAATATTGATATTAAAATTTATATTAAACTTTTAGGCCTAAGAAAAACATAGACTGTTTTATTAAAGTAGATAATCAAACATGAAAAATGGGTTTTTAATTTTTTTTAATAGGTAATATTTTAAAATAGGCTTTCTTGCTGGTATAACTAACATTTATTTTCTGTTTATTTTTAAGACGAGCAAAAATCAAATTAAAGTAGATCTTGTAGATGAGAATTTTACAGAATTAAGAGGAGAAATAGCAGGACCTCCAGACACACCGTATGAAGGCAAGTACTTTTTTCTGTATCAAAATATTGTGCTTATTAGAACTTGTCTGAGACACTGAGTCAGAGTAATCCTGAGCATCTGTCTATAAAATTTATGGAAGGTAATTTTATTGGTTTAGGGTATATTGCAGTTTTTAAAATGATAAATTTTGACACTTGGACTGATTTTTCTTATTGTGTTTTAGCTGATTTAAAAATATTTTCTCAAATAACATTCACCACAGCCAAGTTACAGGTTTGTAGGCCAGAATTTAACATTCCATATGTCTTATTCTACTATGCCATAAAGCATCTTCCCTTTATCTTGTTCCCAATTCTGTTGTTTAAAATAACCATATATTTTATATCATAATAATTAAATATAGGATGTTAATCCTTGAATGGAGATACACTCAGATACCCTTGATATGATTAATAACAAACCTTGTCTTAGCATTTTGATTAATAATATGTTGGTTTTGCTTTTAAAGCTCTCTATGATTTCTCTGGGATTAAAGGCGTGCGCCACCACTGCCCGGCTCCCTATGATTTCATATTTTACTTAGTCACATATTTATATAGGTTGTTGCCCAAATTCTCAATTTTCTGTCTTTGAAAATTGAGTGATTATTTTAAAACATATAAAAAAGAAAATAGCTGTGCTGATTTCCATATTTATAATATGATTTTAGCTCTTTACTTTAGAACCTGGAATTAGGAAGAGACTGTAGTATTTGTATTTCTTAGACAAATCTTGATTAAGGAATATTATTGCAGATTTGGGTCATGAAGGGCAACCATGGCTTTCCCATATAATATACTATCAATATTGGTTTAATAGAAAGCATCTGATCATATGTAGTAGCACTTCCTTGTAAAAGCACTACATGTATTTTCTCATTCAGTTTTCACCTAATCTTACAAGGTAAGTATAATAATCCCTGTTTAATGACACATTTGAACTGAGAAAATTTAAGTCATCTGTCTAAAGTTGAGCAGCTGGGGTTTGGCTTACCTTTGACTTCAAAGCCCGTGCTTTTAATAACTTTGTGCTTTTGATTAAATTAGGATTCGTGAAGCGTTAGACATGGTGCTTTCAGTAGAGTGCTCTCTCTAGTGTGTAGTGAAGTTCAGAAATAGTCTTGACAATTTTTGTTTTCTTTCAAAACCTTAAAAGATCTTAGAATGTCATTGGATTATCATCAAAAATTCTTTTTTGTTGTTTTTTGAAACAAGGTTTTTCTTTGTAGCTTGAGCTGGCCTCAAACTCTCAGCAATCCCTCTGCTTCAATTTGCAGTGTTGGGATTACAGATGGGAGGCACTTTTACCTGGCTTCCATTGCTCTGTTTCCCTCTACTCTCTTCCCTCTCCTCAGATTTTTGAGACAGGTTCTTCTGTGGAAGAATGCTGTCCGACTGCTGTGTCTAATTTGTTCTGAGTTTTCTGCTTCTCTTGCTTCATTTTCCATTTGGTGGGCTCACAGGCACAACCCATATCCCCAGGACACCAATTTATATTGCTAATTATTTCATACCTACTAGTATTTCTGGCTTGTACATGTTCTTATGTAGGTTTTTTTTTTTTTTAAGATTTATTTATTATGTATAGTGTTCTGCTTGCACGTATGCCTGCACACCAGAAGAGGGGACCAGATCTCATCACAGATGGTTGTGAGCTACCATGTGGTTGCTGGGAATAGAACTCAGGACCTCTGGAAGAGCAGATTGTGCTCTTAACCTCTGAGACATCTCTCCAGGCCTGGTTTTGGCTTTTTAATAGACAGAATCTCACTGTGTAGCCCTGGCTGGCCCAGAACTCACTAGGTAGATCAGGCTGTCCTTGAGTTCAGACAGAGCTGACTGCCAGTTCCAGGTGCTGGGATTAAAGGCATGTGTCACCACACCTGGCTCATTTAGTTCTTCTGACATCTTTGAGTGGAGAAGGTCTTCATTGTCTTATAAAAGTCAGCTGTGTTAGTAGCAAATAGTGTTTTGATCTCCTAGCTTCTTTAATGGCATGTATTATAATTGTGCTTTTCTTTTTTTTTTGTGGTGCTAAGGTTCAAATTCAAGGTCTCATGCACAGTTCCAAGTAGTTATAAACTGAGCCACACTCTAGTCCTATAATTGTTCCTGAGTTGCTTTTTCAGATTGTTCAGATGTTTTTAAAATGCAAGAAATAATATTACTATTCTAGAGCTCTCAGCAAACTTAAAACACACAAGGACCCTCCTAAGCTCAGTGGCTAGAATGTTTACTACCTTCTTAGCAGTAGTTTATGAATTTCTAAACATTGGATAATAATTTTTCTTAAAGTAATTAAGATAAAACACTTAATTTTTGCTAGAAACAAGTTATTTAAGTGCTTATTTATGCAACTTTTAAAAATAAGACTATTAGTTTTTATATGATTTGGGGCATGTGCTTGGAGAGTAGATTATTTTAAAACTTGTTTTTAATCATAAAACTGTTAAAGCAATACTGAAGAAAAGTACCATTTATGTCATAAACTTGCTAATGCTTCCTAATATAAACACAGATGAAAGAAGGCTTGCTGTTTTTTGTTGTTGTTGATGATGCTTATTTATTTATCCTTTTGTTTCTTGCTGCTTATTTGGAGATGAGCTAGGCCTGTTGGATATAGAACCCAGGGATATGAGCTTGCTGGGCAAGTTCTAACACTGAGCTGTTTCTCCCTACCCTGCTTTTGTTTTTGGCCTAAATTTAAAGCTAAAGTCTACCTGTAAAATATTCATCTATATTCTCATTTAAAAGCAATTTTACGTTGTATTAAAAAATGACTAGATTTTCAAGGAGAATGAAGATGGAAAATGGAATTTTCTCGACTTCATTTTTCTAAACAACTCAGTGATAAAGAACTAATTTAGTTCCTTTTGCCTAAAAGTTTTTTCAAATTTGTCAAAATCAAATAGGCAGCACAGTAATTCTTGTCTACTTCTTTTATTTTCATTGGAGGAAGTTAAAGTTCACAATTGTTTCTCTGGACATAGTGTCTCTTGCTTGTAACCCTAGCATTTGGGAAGCTGAGGATTGCTACGAATTTAGGGCCATCATAGGATACATGAGTCTCAGATATGACTAAGCTACTGAGGGTTTGTTTGAAATACCCTACCACCCCAACAAGATAAGGTAAATGTTTGGTAATTGGTGGCACATTTCTAAGTTAGCTCTTTAGGAGAATGAGATGGAAGGGTTGCATGAGTCTCATGGTTCAAGCTAGCCTAGGTAACAGCAAAACCTGCTCTAAAACAAAGCCACAGAAAATGCAAAGAGAATTAAAAAATGTATTCTTGAAGAGATACATATTTTATATTGGAGGTTGTTGCGTATAATACTTATAAAAGTCTCTTAGCTATTCATTGATGAGGGCCACTTATTTGGCTGTGGGCCCTTGAGATGACATTGCCCCAGTGTTCTGTTAGTTTTGCAAGATGAAATCGCTTACTCATATCCATTGCCAATGCATTGAAAAGTTATTATATGTCATGACCGATCCTGCAGTGATTTCTTTTTTTTTGAAAGCTGTTGAGAATTGACAAACCAATGTGACATGGAGTAGAAATCAGATTTTTGAGGACTCTACAATCTAACAGTGTTTAGTATCTTTGGACTCTCAAACTGCTCCTAAGTTGTTTTGTTTTTTTTTTTTTAAGCACTAAGAAGAAAAGGCTTTGTGACAGATACTAAAGATGCCACTGTAAAGCTTGGTCAGAAAAATGAAAAGAATCTTAAAGGAAAAGAACGGCCTGTGTAGGCTAGCCTATGTGTGTGCTGGATCACTTCCATGTGTGGAGGATAGTCAGTGGTTTTACTCTCACTTTTAGTAAATCTACATTTTTACTACTGAAAACTAAAAAAGATGAGTCCACATATTATTTAAACAAAATACTTGTATTTGGAGTTGCTGTTCATAATTCTTTTTTTTTTTTTTGAAAAGGGATTTGAGTTTTGTTTTTGTTTTTTGTTTTTTTTTAAAAAACTAATGTATGAGTGCTCTGCTGCATATACATCAGCCTGCCTGAAGAGGGCATCAGATTCCCCCTGTAGCTGGTTGTGAGGCACCATGTGGTTGCTGGGAATTGAACTCATGACCTTGCCTTGGGAAGAGCAGCCAGTGCTCTTGACCATCGAGCCATCTCACCAGCCCCATAAGTAGACCGACACAAATTATAAAAAGTGGTTATAAAGGGGGTCTACTATATACTGAACAACTGAACACTACAAAGGATTGTTGCCATGATAGAAATCTAGAAATATCTAGAAATGCTGTAGGTATTTGTGTCAATACAACCTAAAACACTTTCTTTCCTACTCTGCCTAACCTCAAGAAACATAATGACACTCAAACAGGGGGAACTAGTTATAAAGGTCGGATGATTTTTGGTTTTTTGAGACAGGGTTTCTCTGTGTAGCCGGGCTGTGCTGGAACTCACTCTGTAGACCAGGCTGGCCTCGAACTCAGAAATCCGCCTGCCTCTGCCTCCCAAGTGCTGGGATTAAAGGCGTGCGCCACCACTGCCTGGCTCCATAATTCTTAATATAAATGGTCATCTCCATATTTACAGAATTCTCTTAAGTACTCTTATCTGTCTGTCTGTCTTCTGTTCTGCTTTTCTTTTACACTTAAGTATTGCCATATGAGCAAACATGTTCAGTTGGAACTTTACCAAAAAAAGAATTGTGAGACAAAAATAATTGTAATCAGAAAGAAAGCTGTTGAAGGATGAGTATGATATTTTATTCCTGTAATCCCAGGACTTAGAAAGTTGAGGTAGCAGCTTTATAGTTTTAAGGCCACCCTGGGCTAGATAGTGAGGCTTTGGGGTGTGTAAGGGAGGAGAGGTAGTTTTTGCTTAAAGAACCTAGGTGAAATGTTTGTTTGTTTGTTTATTTGAGATCCAAATATATACCTTCATAACCATGAGGTACAGTAAATTTGGAAGGACCCCTGGTATACTGACAGTGGTTCAATACTTACATTTTTAAGGGCTAACTGATGATAGTAATGCCACATGCACATTTCTTACTCTGTCTCTTTGCACACACATGTGAAGGAATGATATCTTAATGAAACCTCCAGTGATTGAAATAAAACCTCAGGCTTAAGTAACTCATTCAATAATGTGACAGGTGGGTTTTTTTTCATCTGGTTTATTTTTTTGATTAGTAGAAAAGGTCCTTAGCCAGGCGGTGGTGGCGCATGCCTTTAATCCCAGCACTTGGGAGGCAGAGGCAGGTGGATTTCCGAGTTCGAGGCCAGCCTGGTCTACAGAGTGCCAGGACAGCCAAGGCTACACAGAGAAACCCTGTCTCAAAAAGAAAAAGAAAAAGAAAAGGTCCTTAGTTTCATGTGCATTTCAGTAGCACAATTTTATTTCCTATTCTTACTATTCAATCTTTCATGTTAAAGGGTCATGAAATCTAGAACTGGGAGGTTTATTAAAGGTAGAATTTGGGAGTGGAAAGTGGAGAGGTGTGTTTGAGAGCGGCTGGCCGTGCCCCCTCCAGCTCAGCAGGGTTTCAATTAGGAGATCGTCTAGCTTCTCCACACCATGTACTAGCTTTGTAGGAATATGCTAGTGCAAGACTTTCTCCTTCAGAGATTAGGAACATGGAGTTAGAGTTTACTTTGAATACTTCAGTGTAAGACCCTGACATACCCTCCCTTCCCAAATGCCTGTTTAATTTCTAGTTCTTTTATTATTTTCTGAGATTCAAATGCATACATTTCAAACAGTGGATAAAGAGAGAGAGATTTGAAAGGACCTCGAAACAGTGGAGAAAGGTAGATTTGAAAGGACCCCAGATAATATTTACAACATAGTTTCAGAATCAAGCAGAATATTGCCTTCTGTTTATATAAATTATTGCTAGTTAGTACATTGTAAAGTCTTGGAAGAGAATAGTATAGTGTGTTGCCCTGTTTCTTATTTTGTTCTCTGACTTTATTTTGAAATTTTAAATGAAGTATTGACATCTGATTTAGAAATACAAGTTGATTCTTTTCATTTTGAAACAGTCTCATGTAGCCTAAGCCAGTCTTGAACTTGATATGAAGCTAAGGCGGGCCTTGGGTTCCTGGTTCTCTCCTGTCTCTGCTGTTCAGGTGCTGGGGTTAGAGGTGTGTGACACAGTGCCTTGCTCAGGGGATAAGTGGGAAGATGGAGACTTTGGAAGAGAACTAGCTAAGACTTTCCCTTGTGTTACTGATGTTATCTTTGCCTCTGTACTATCTGTGCTGTGATTCTCTGTCTGTTCTTCTTTTAACTCTCTGTTTTCTGTCAGCATCTCTTACCATGTGAACTTGAGAAAACAAGGCCATTGAGCCTTATGCTACTAATTAATAATGAAATATTTAACATTGAGTTGTCTATAGAGTTAATGTATTTGTGTGTCTTTAGCTCTGTTACTATTGAACTAGTATTCTATACAATGAAAGTTTTGCTATGCCTTAAATTTTCTTATAAAACATGACTTTGATTATTTTGGGATTTCAATTTTCTCAGTACTCAATGCAAAATAATACATATTTTGAAACAGTTTTTCAGTGTGTTTGATTTTAGATACTTGAGTAGCATTCTTAAATTTGTCCCCCACCTCTGTTTTTTTAGGTGGAAGATATCAACTAGAGATAAAAATACCAGAAACATATCCATTTAACCCCCCTAAGGTATTGTAAACCTATTTTTGTGCATGGAATTTTTAAATATTTTGTATTTCTTAACTCACCTAATATATGAATATGATTATATGAGTATTAATGTACTTTAGTACTTATTAAAGTTACAACTTTCTGAGTTAAATGTGGATAAACTTAATGGACAAAATTTCAGACACTGTTCAAAGATTTGCTTCTGAAGTTAGAATGAAAAGCACATTTACAAAAGGAAACCATTGATGGCTATATATTAGAGTACAATTTGTATCTCATAATGGCCCAAATATAATAAGATTTAGAGAGAGGTTCTTGTTTTAAATAAATACTGTAGTGTGTGTGTGTGTGTGTATTTACATTTATTTAGAAATTATTTGAGGGCCAGGAATTAGCTAGCTCATTGGTAGAGCACTTTTCTTGTATGTGCCAGGCCCCGGGTTTTATTTGCATTACTACCAGAATGAAAAAAGAGAAAAAAAGAGAAAAATTATGATAAAAACAAAAAAGAAATTTAGTACAGTGTGCTAAGAAATAGTAAGACTTACACTCTGGTTTTTAAAAATATTATTTTATTTATACATGAGTATTTTGTCTTCATGAACAACAGGGGAGGGGACTATACCCTCTTACTGATGTTTGTGAGCTGCCATATGCATGAGCAGCTAGGGTTCTTAACCAGTAAGCCATCTCTCCAGCCTCTTTACTCTTTACATTTAGCTTTTATGAAGCTCACATCGTAGAAGGGGAAAAGCCATTATTTCAACTGTGATAAATATTGAGAAAGAATGATGTTATTCTAGGATTGTATGTAACAAGAAAACATAGCCTAAACTTAAATTTTGACTGAATCAGTTTCTTTATACCTTTACATCTTTAAGCATTGTTTAGTCATTCAATCTGATTACTTCCTTGCTTTGCCTGTGATTAGCTAGCTGTTTGTCTTTGTCACTCTGACTTATTTGTATATGCTGTTTGTTAAGTGTTCTTAAGGAAAGTGCTGGTCATCTTTCTTTGTTAATAGTGTCAAAACTCCTTATCCCTGCACTCACAGCTTCTTTTTTTTTTTTTTTTTTAAAGATTTATTTATTTATTATATATGAATATACTGTAGCTGTCTTCAGACACACCAGAAGAGGGCATCAGATCTCATTACAGATGGTTGTGAGCCACCATGTGGTTGCTGGGATTTGAACTCAGGACCTCTGGAAGTGCAGTCAGTGCTCTCAACCACTGAGCCATCTCTCCAGCCCCCAGCACTCACAGCTTCTTACCGCTGGATCTTGGTTTTCTTTTCTATCTTAGTCTTTTTTATCCTGTTTATCCATACATGGGTCTCATTTCCAGCCAAGATTATTTGCTGTTTGTAGATAGATGCTTGTATACTTTCTGTTGTTTTTACATGAATTTTTGTCTATATTATTTGAAGTTCCAGTTTTCTTTTGAGCAGGTAAAGTAATATATCTTTGTAAACTGTGCCTGACAACTACACCTTTTTCAGCTTTCACTTAAAAAAATTAATAGTTTTTTTACTACTCTCTCTTTCTCTCCCTCTCTCTTCCTCTCTTTCTGCCTGTCCGTCCATTCATCCATCCATCCAGGATCTCCCTTTGTAGACCAAGATGTGACTTGTTTGGAAATTCCTAAGTATATCAAGTGGCTTCAAATCTCAGAAGATCCATATGTCTCTCTTTCTCTCCCAAATGCTTGGTTTAAACACTAGTATACCGTGCCTATATTTTTGTTCTTAAAGGGGTGTGTGTGTGTTTGTGTGTGTATGGTGTACACATGTGTGCATTTGGTCTATGATTGACATTTTGTGTTGCCATAACATCTACTCCAGAATTTTCCATCTTCCTAAATGAAATATATGTTCATTAAACAGTAATTCTGTAATTACTTTCAGCTTTTGAGATATCACTGTTTAGCTGGGCACAGTGGCACATATCTTTAACCTCAACCCAGGGGAGGCAGAGGCAGGTAGCTCTGACTTCCAGGCTAACCAGGTCCAGGACAACTAGAATTACATTAATAGAGGAAATCCTGTCTAAATAAAACAATCCCTCACCCCCACCCCTAAAAAAGCAAAGCAAAACTATTTCTATCTTTTCAGTGTCTATGAATTTGGCTGGTCTAGGTACCTTTTATAAGGCAAACGGCAAACCACACACAGTACTTGCCTCCTTGGTGTCTTGCCTCCATTTTGTTGTCTCTGTTCATCAATGTTGTAACATGTCAGAATTTGCTTCCTTTTTGATGTCTCTGCACATTGTTTCATTGTATGTATATACTGCTGCACCTTGCTTATCTATTCATGTGAGAAGAATTTAAAAGAACTTTTTTTTGCTTATTTACTGTGTATATAAAAACACTCTATAAATGCAAGTTGTTCAGGATACACATATTATTGTCTGTTAAAGGACAAACTGTGAGAGTTGTTTCTATCTATTTCTACAACTTGACCCTGAGATCAAACTCAAGTTGTAGGACTTGGTTGGTATTAAGTTTGGTTTGCCCTCTGACCATCCAGTCAGTCCATGCGTGTTGTAGTATATTTGATCACACTGAACCCCGAGGTTTCGGTGTTCACTTGAAAAACCTATCTGTAGTGGTGGTGTGGCTTAGCCTTACTTAGCACACACCTTTAATTCCTCTGGCTGGAATACTGACATGCCCTTAGTTCACACCTTTATTCCCAAACATTGAAGATAAAGTTAGTTTGTAGAAGGAAGCAGTCATGTTTGAAAGTGATGTCTAGTTGAGTGGCAGACAAAGTGACAAATCAGAAAGTTTTGACAGAATAGCATATGCCCAGCTCTCATGAGAGAGCAGTGCAAGCCATGTAGTGGTGGTGCACGCCTTTAATCCCAGCACTTGGGAGGCAGAGGCAGGCGGATTTCTGAGTTTGAGAGTTTGAGGCTAGCCTGGTCTACAGAGTGAGTTCCAGGACAGCCAGGACTACACAGAGAAACCCTGTCTCGAAAACAACAACAACAAAAAAAAAAAGTGCAGAAGGAGAAAAGGCAAGGAGACAGTTTTACTGGGAGAGTTTTGCAGAGACAGGTTTAAGAGAGAACAAGCTAGACAAAGGTGAAGACAGAACAAGCCAGAGAATTTAAAAGAGCCAGAAGATCAGAACAGATTGCTAGAGTTAGCTTGAGGCCAAACAGAGCAAAAAGTCAGGCTGAGAGAGAAGCCAGATTCAATCAGTCAGGTTGGAGAGTAGTTTCAGCCAGAACAGCTGAGTTGAATCAATCAGCCAGAGATCAAAAAAGAAAAAAACAAGAAAGGGTGAGCTTATTCAGTAAGTTTCAGAGGCTGAAAACATTCTAGGTCTTGGTAATTTTGAATAGAAGCTAGAAGCTTCCAGAACTAGGGCTAGGTTAGCAGACAGAGGCAGTAAGGGTAGGAGAAAACAGTTCAGGAGAACAAAAGTTACTTGTGGGTTTCTTTGTTTTGAGTCAGTGTTGTACTATGTAGCCTTGACTGAACCATAATCATAAAGATCTGCTTGCCTCTGTCTCCTGAATGCTTGAAATAAAGGTGTGAGCCAGTATGCACCAGAGGTTTTTGTTTTGGGGAAGGACTTTCCCTATGTTACCTCTTCTGATCTTGAAATTCTAGACTCAGGTAATACTTTCTACTTCAGCCTCCGGATTAGTTCATAAGGTTTATTTTATTTTTTTCCCAAACAAAAAAGGGAGGAAGAAATCAGTGTTAGAGACACTGCATTTTCAGTATTAATATAATGATAATAATGGATATTAATTTGTGCTAATAATTTTTTCCTAATTCCTATAACAACTATTAGCTCTAATAGGTAAGACGAATTAGGTTAAGAGGTTAACTAGTATCCAGATTCTAAGGATTTGGTAGTCTGTATGTTAGGCTGTTGGACTGACTGTCCTTCTGTGATCTTGGTGAAGAAGGAATAAGAACAAAATATCACTATCTCCACCTGTGAGTGAGTGAGTGTGTGTGTGTGTGTGTGTGTGTGTGTGTGTGTGTGTGTGCGCGCGCGCGCGCGCGCGTGTGTGTGTGCGCGCGTGTGTGTGTTCATGCTTTTGCAGCAGTTGCTTTTTACCACTGGCTCATGTCCTCAGCACTTTGCTTTCATTTTCCTTTTTTACTTCTGTTTTGTTCAGGTTGAACCAGGGGCCTTGTGCTGTTCCCCAGGGTTTCCTCTTGATACAGTAAAAATAAGTTAGGAATTAGATACTGGTTAGCTGGGGATATAGCTACTTGCATCCCCAGTTAGTATGAGCAACTCAGTACCAGACTAGCGAATATAGCTGTTTGAGCACTTGCCAAGCATGTGTAAGGTTCTGTGTTTGACTACTAATGCTACTACCAAACAAGAATGTGGTTGCATAACTATACTAAGTATTTGAAATCTTGCTGCTTTCCCCATTTTTGGGCAATCTTTGACATGTAACTTAGGATCTTACAAATGGCAAGCAAGCAAGGTATCATTGACTCCAGTTGTACACGTTAGTACTATGAATTATACTAAGATGTTTTACCTGTATGGTCGGTAATGTTTCAAAGGAATTGCATGGCCATGCCTTGTTAATCACAGAAGAGCACTCCTACCTATAATATATCCTGTGGACAATCACAAATTATTGAGTGTCAAATGGAAATTTTTAGAATTTTTCTAATTTAAAAATAACTTCTTATAATACATTATTATAACTTCTATTTTGTTATTAATGCTTAGCATGCTTAATTTATGTATTTAAGTATGTAATAAACAAAGTGGCTAGAAACGTGGCTCAGTGGTTTAAGAGCACTTGTTCTTGCAGAGGATCAGCTTTTGCTTTGAAGGTGGGGCTGGCCTTAACTTGGAGATGCACCTGCCTCCTGGTCAGCTCACCTTTTTTTTTCCGCCCTTAAAGAAAAAAAGTAGTATAGTGTTGAGGGCTGTGAGTTTTGTATGTCCTTGTAGGGCTGCAGGAGTAAACAGAGGCCTATACTATGTAGCAAAAGTTTCAAAAAACATTGATTCCTTTATCTTAAAATGGAGAAATAGGATTTTATTTTTATTCTATCTTAAATCATTGATTAGAAGAAGAGCAGAAAATAATCTTTGGATCAAAAAGGAAGGAATTGAGATCATCTCTAGTGTCCTTCCTAGAGTCAGTTGTACTGTAGATAGCTATTAATAAGAAGAGTAACTTACTCAAACTATCACAGTGATTTCTTTTGTTACATATTGAAATTTAGGTTGTTTTTTTTTTTTTTCTGTGACATCAAGACATACCTTTTTGTTGTTGTTTTGATTTTTGTTTTTTTTGAGACAGGGTTTCTTTGTGTAGCCTCAGTTGTCCTGGAACTAGCTCTATAGACACTCTTCTGGCTTTGAACTCAGAGATCGCTTGCTCTTGCCTCCAGAGTGTTGGGTTTAATTTCACGCACCACCACCACCTGGCAAAAACATATTTCATTTTAATATATGAAATAAGTAGTGAATACTTTAAAAAACACATTTTATTTTATATGTATGGGTGTTGGGTTTGCATCTATGTGTGTGCCCTTGTAAGTCAGAAGAGGGTCTTATATCCCTCTGCTGGAACTGGAGTTAGAAATAGTTGTGAGGGGACTAGAGAGGTAGGTCAGTTTTTCTAAAGAATCTGGCTCTGAGTCCCAGCGCTCACAGACATCTGCAGCTCCAGTTCAGAGGATCCAGTGCCGCCTTTTAGTCTTCCTGGACACCAGCAATAGACAGTGTACAGAGATACATGCATGTAAGACATCTGGATACATTAAAATAAAAGTAAATAAAGATCTAAGCCTTTGGTGACTTTATTTAAATAAAGTTCATTAAAAAAAGAAATATCAGGGATTGGGGATTTAGCTCAGTGGTAGAGCGCTTGCCTAGCAAGCGCAAGGCCCTGGGTTCGGTCCTCAGCTCTGAAAAAAAAATTAAATAAATAAAAAAAGAAATATCTGGGTGTTCAGAATTGAACCCAGGTTCTCTGAGAGAGTGACCAGTTATATCAACTACTGTGCCCTTTGTCTAGCTGTGAAGTTGAGTATTAAATACCAATACTAATCTTTAATGAATGGGCCTGCTTGTTTTAAATTAACGGAATATTTTCTTTTATATGAGTGAAGTATTTTCCATTTTGGAGTAAGTGTAATATTACTTAAGGTTTTTCATTAAACTTAACAGTGACATTGTGAACTTGCATCTGACATGAAATAGGAGCCATAGTATTTGTTGAGTGAAAATTATGAGGGAAATGAAGACTGCATTGTAGGAAGAAGTAAGAATGCTGATGCTGGCTGCCAGTATAGATGTTAAGAAGTGTTTTCCATGTTTGGTAACATTTTATTATCCTCTGTATATATAGTATTAAGATTTTTGTATAGCAGATGAACACTTCCTACAACTACTGAGTTTAGAATTTCACACGTGGTGCTAATGCCTTTTCTTTATGTAAAAATAAGGAGACTTGAAGTTTTCATTAGTGTATTATAGTACTAGAATACTATAAATCACTTAAGTGTTTCTTTAGAATAGGATGCAGTTTTAAAAAAGCATTGTTACTGTACTGTTTGCTAAAATTACCATTATTGTGTGTTTCTGCTGTGCTGTATATGTGAAGGTCAGAGGACAACTTTTAGATTGAGTTCTGTTTCCACTCTTCATAAGTTATGGGGATTTGGCCATGCTTGCAGGCCTCACAGCACAAAGTTTGTTGTTGTTTTCAAGAGTCTCATGGGCTGCTGTCGTATATTCCAGCATTTCAGATCCACAGCAGATGGATCCCTGTGTTAACGGTAGCCAAAGCTGCATAGTGGGACCAAAAAAAAAAAAAAAAAAAAACCCACCCCCAAACCAAATAAAACACACAGGGTGGCATTTGTCTGACTATGTTGACCATGTTGACTTCTTAGAGGCACGCCTTTCTCTTCCTGCCCCTCCCCTCACCCCCACCCCCAAGTATTAGGATTGAAGGTGTGGCTACCACCAGATCTGCCTCAGCCATATCTTGTAACTACTGAGCCATCTCAGCAGATCCTATTTTGTTTGTCTGCTTGCTTGTTTGTTTTGACACAGTTTCTCTCTATGTATATCTGGCTTGGCATGTAAGCCATGCTTGCCTGGAACTCTCAGCAACCCAGCTGTTTCTGCCTCCCAAGCTCAGGGATTAAAGCGTGAACATCTGGTGTGTGCTTTTATTTTTTTACTGACTGAGATTAAAGCATGTGTCATATCTGACACGTGTTTTTGTTTTTTAGAGAGTCTAAAGTAGCCTAGGCAGGCCTAGAACTCTGCATAACTGATGATGATGACCTTTAGCTCATGATACTTCTACTCCTACCTACCAGTTGCCGACCCTCTAGGGCGTGTCATCCACCTGGCTCGATTTTTTTTTACCTCATCCCCGCCAACCTTTTTTGTTTTGTTTTAAATTTTTGTTTAACTTAGTTTAGGAATTATAGAGACAGGAGAAATTGGGCCCAGAAGAGTGGCGTGGAAAGCCTGGGGACAGAATGCTTGTGTGCACCAGTGTCTCATCAGTGTGTCCCTGCTGTATGAGAGATGATAATTGAGTGTCTTGAGGAAAATTGTCTTTGTATCATCTCAATTCTGTCACAGGAAAGTAGAATGTCAGTATAAAAGTTAATTTAACAATTTCCTTGGTCCTATTGACTGTTCTGTACATGTATTGTTTCAGGAAATAATGTATAAATGTCTTTCCCCTTTAAAAAAAAAAGATAGAGTGCTTTGCAGCATAGTTCATTGATTAGAGCTCTTGCCACTGGTATTCCCTACACCATGTTCTGGGATCACTTGCCTAAACTGTACTCTCTGACACTTTTAGTAGTTATTTAAAATCCTTTTTTTATGTTGTTTTTTTTTTTTTAAATAGAAGTTAGTTATATTAGTCCAACTTTAAAATATCTCCACCCAGGAGGCTGAGTCAGGAGATTCCTGAGTTTACAGTCATTAGCTTAAAAGAAAATAAAAATACTTTATATTATTTTTTTGTTGAAAAGGATGAAACACTTTCTGAATGCAAAGTAGCTGGGTGTGATGGAGCACACTTTTAATCTTAGTATTGGGGAGATACAGGCAAGCAAATCTGTAATTTAAGCTTGAGGCTAGCCTGATCTACATAGTGAGTTCCAGGCATATCAGGGATACATAATTAGACTTTGTCACAAAATAAATAAATAAAAATTACAGAATGCTATGTTTTACTTGAGTTATTGCTGTTAATGTCAATGATTATTTGATGTCTTTATAAGTTTAACTTACTGGAAAATACTAAGTTGCAGATTTTATGCTTATATATCTAACAAAGAAATAGTTGCTGTAGGGCTGGAGAGATGGCTCCATGAGTTAAAAGCTCTTGTTCTTCCAGAGGACCTGAGTTCAGTTCTTGGCACTCATGTTAGGCAGCTTACAATTCCTGTAACTCCAGTGGTACTCTGTACATACATGCGTGCGCGCACGCACACACACACACACACACAGACACACACACACACACACAAAAAATTAAAAATTTTTTTTTTTTTTTAAAGAAATGGTAGGTTGTGGTGGCACATGTCTTTGATTTCAGCACTTGGGAGGGAGGCAGATCTCTGAGTTCGAGGTCAGCATGCTATACAGAGTGAGATCTAGGACAGCTAGGGCTACACAGAAAACCCTGTCTGGAAACAAAACAAAACAAATCAGAAAACTAATAAAAAGAAATGGTTACTGTGCATAGTTTCTATATGTCTTAACTCCACACTGGCTGTATTTGAAAGAGCTCTTGTTTATTTCTGATAACAAGTCTGCCATAATAATAAGTGTGTTTTTAAGTTTGAGATACATTAGGTGTTGGAGATGCCATAGCCAGCGGTGAGTGGAGGCAGAACCTTTTATTAATAAAAGACCAGACAGGGCAGAAAAAAAATTACAGTTCTGAAGTCAAAATTATACACGGAGAAGGACAGGATAGTGTGCGGTAACTTAGGAGGAAGTGGTAGGAGATGGAGGCTAAAGGATGACGTCGCTAGTGCATGGAGGAAGGAGGAACAATGCAGCTAAGGATGCTGAGACAGCGAGGAGGATAGAGGATTTATAGTCCCCCAAGCTGTGGTCAAAAGCTGTGCTAATAGTGTGAGCCAAGCCCATCACAAAAACTGGCATGGGCCTTCTTTAGAGGACTATAAACAGTGCACAGAGGGTAGGTATAATTGACTTCATTGAAAATATTTTATTATTTTGTTCTTGTAGACCTGGCTGGTATGAGCTGTCTATATAAACCAGGCTGGCCTCAAATTCTCACAGAAATCTGTCTGCTTCTGGATCCCCACTGTGAGGATTAAAGATGTGGGCTACTACACTGACCTTGAGTTTAGTTCTTTCAACTCTAAAGTTTGTCAGTAGTGCTTGACACTTTGTAGTAGGCCTTCAAATATTTGTTGAATTATCTGGGAATGTTTGTCAATAATCTTTATAGACAAATTAAGGACCGTTATGAACCTTTAGTACTCATGGACCCAGTTTTCTTTGAAGCCTGGTTTGCACTTCACCTCATACTTGTGTAGGTATCGTTTAATATTTCTGTTTGCTTTTACATGCTATTTTAATGTAATGAGTTTTATAGTCTCTTATTTCTCATATCTAGCATCATACTAGATACAGAGTAAATATCTGATAATTTGTTAGTTTGTTAGATGCAGAATGTACCTTAAAATTTGACCTACTGAAGACTTTTTTCTATATGCCTTCTTGGAATGTCATAAAAGTATGTCATGTCATTTATCTTGGGATACCATTTTCTTCAAGGTATATTGTACCTTTACATGTTTGTTTCCCCGGTTTTTGTTTTGTTTTGTTCCTCCGTTTTGTTCCTCTGTATTACTTGAAAACTCAAGTGTGCTTTATATTCTAGGTCCGGTTTATCACTAAAATATGGCACCCTAATATTAGTTCCGTCACAGGGGCTATTTGTTTGGATATCCTGAAAGATCAATGGTAAGAGATCTCTGAATTTGCTCTCTCTTCTCTGTCTCATAGGAGAACCAAGACTACAAATGTTAAATGTTAATTTCCCCAAAACGTATGTTATACTTTAGACACTAATTTATAAATACCCTTAAGTCCAATAAAAAGTATATTTTAATTGAGATCATGATACATATTTTAAAGTAATATCAAATACTAATTTATATTAAAAATTTTTGTTTTATTTTGGTAAGTTTCCTTGTTATCTTAGAAAGGTATTTATTATGGACAAAAACACAATGAAGCAGTTATCTTTGAGACCAAATATAGGCAAAAGTTTTCCAAAGTTGTATTGATGGAGTAGATTGAGGTTCTTAGGTGTTACAGGTATTTTTGCAAGTAATATTTTCTTTTATGTAAGACTTCTTCAGCCGGGCGGTGGTGGCGCACGCCTTTAATTCCAGCACTTGGGAGGCAGAGGCAGGCGGATTTCTGAGTTTGAGAGTTCGAGGCTAGCCTGGTCTACAGAGTGAGTTCCAGGACAGCCAGGGCTACACAGAGAAACCCTGTCTCGAAAAAACCAAACCAAAAAAAAAAAGACTTCTTCACTTCACTTGCCTCGTTCTTCATTTTATTTGCATAGTTTGGTTTTGGTGTGTGTGTGCATGCATGCATGTGTGCATGCTACATGACATTTATGGAGGCCAGATTATAACCTGCAGGAGTCTATACACTGCACTTTGTAGTTCTCAGGATTGAGCAGTGGGAAGTAGCAGGCACCTTCACATGATGAACTAGTTCACTGTTGTCCACACACATGCTGACATGTGCATTCACAACACACTTTTTTTTTTTTCTTTTAAAAGAAGATTTAGCTGTGGAGCCCAAGCTAGTTTTTGAACTGAGCTTCTCCTGCCTTACCCTTAGGAGTGTACTCATCCCTCCTGGGGGCTGCTGAGTACTTAAGATTTCCTGTTGTAGCCGTCCAGTTTCAGTCTCCCTTCTACCTGTTAGGCTCCGTGGTTCTAAGCAGATTTGTGCCTCTTAGCTTTCTCATTTTTGAGATGAAGCTAATGAGGTACACATTGGCCTCAGAGACATGTAATGTTTTTAGAATGAAGCTGGCATACTTTAGCACTGATTAATCTGATGGTGTAGCTTTAGACATTAATTTTGCATCCATAATTAGTATATAATTTTACTAATGGAAAAACTGTCCAGAATTATAAAGTGAATTTGAGTAAGATATTTCACATTTGTGAGTCCAGTGCTTGGGAGGCTGCGGTTTGGTGATTGTAAAGTTTGAAGCTACTCCTCACTATTTAGAGAAACTCTGCTTTGGAAGGGAAAGAAGAAAATAACGTGACATCACCAAAGGGAAGTAGTTGCAGCCTCTGTACCTTCGTGACTCAGACGTCAGTGCACGTTTGTATAATTAGAGATGATCTGTTTTCAGTTTGCTTCCAGGACGTTCATTCTGGGTTTCCTTGTGTTTTCATAACCTGTGAGTTTTTTCTGTGTCTCCTGGGTCTTTGTACATGAGGATCTGCAGAGATCAGTTCCAGAATCTTTTTCATCTTTGCTTCTTGATGAACTCTAATTTCATATTTTCCCAATTACAAACTGCAGAGTTACAAATATCCTCTTTATTTACTGCTATGTATTTTTACATGTTTAAACATTGGTGTATTTGTGCGTATGTAAGTGCGTAGAGCATGGAGAGAGCAGAGGACAGCTTCCTGTAGTTGGTATCCCCTGACCACATCAGACCTGTCAAGGTTTGGAAGCTAGTGCTGCTTCTGCCCACAGAGCCATCTTTTTTATAGTTCAAGCTCATGGTGAGATCTGCTTATTTATTATCTGCATGTGAATTAGGTAATGAACATTTTAACTGTGGTAAAATGACCACCTCAAACCCGCTCTTCCTTTTTTTTTTTAATTTATAAATTAAATCTCAGCATGCAGGAGGCAGAGGAGAGGTGCTCAGGGGTCAAAAACACTGGCTGTTTTCCAGTACCCACATAGTGTAGTGTGATGGCTTTGATAGCCTCTTCTGGCTTAGGGAGTGCTTAGATCACTCATGGTTGCCGGTAAGCTTCAGGCAGAACACCTATACATATAAGTAAACAGAAAAATCCTTTTGCTATTTCCATAGTCTTCCTCTTTTTGGAATCTTTTTTTTTTTAATCACTGAAACAGGATCTCACTGTATAGACTTCACTATCCTGGAATTTCCTTTGTAGACCAGCCTGGTCTCAAACTCACAGAGAGATCTGTCTGTCTGTCTGTCTGCCTCCCAAGTACTGGGGTTAAAGGCTGTGCTATTGTATCTAGCTTAGTCTGTCTTTTTTTCTGTTGTTGTGTACCTTGTCTACAAATATGAGGATAAGATTTGCATCTCACAAGCATCTGACTTACTATTGCTTTGACCCACATTCAACTTTACCTTCTGTCTGGATGACTTATAGGAGCTGTCCCCTCCCAGTCTCTCACTCGGCCTTACTCAGGCCATTTTACAATAAAGCAACCTGGGCATAGAATTTAGTTGCTAGGTTGCACTGTAAGTTCCTTTACCTGCTGAGCTGTTTTGTTGTCTCCAAACGAATGCATCTTGGAATTTTATATTCCTGTTTGAAGTTTAGTACTTCGAAAAATAGGATTAATTATGCATATGAAATCCTGAAAATCTCAGTGAAGTGCCGATGTAATCAGCACTTGAGACAAGAATGAACAGAATGTAAGAGTTTTTTTTCTCAACTTAAATTTTCACATTAACAAATTTAAATTTTAAAGATTAATCTAAAACAATAAAAAATAGCATTAATTCTATTCAAAGATAAAGTTTTGTAGTCTTTAAGTGTCATCTAGTATGTCATTGGTTACTATTACACTGTTTATGTATGGATTTGTTTGCTATCTGTCTCTTGTCCATCCATCTATCCATCCATCCATCGAGGCAGAATCTCACTATATAGACCAGACTATGCTGAAACTGAGTCCTGCCTGCCTCTGCTTCCTTGTTATTGGGATTTAAGGGTATACCACCATGCCTGGTTAGTATTATCATTTTTTTCGGAGACAGGGTTTCTCTGTGTAGCTTGGCTGTCCTGGAACTCACTCTGTAGACCAGGCTGGCCTTGAACTCAGAAATCCGCCTGCCTCTGCCTCCCAAGTGCTGGGATTAAAAGCATGTGCCACCACTGCCCAACTTGTATTATTTTTTAAAACATAATACATATGTATACATTGAAATATGATTCTATTTCTCCCCTTCAACTTCCTGAATATCTCGGCACCATGTTCTCCCAACTTCATGTTTTCATTGTTCCTCATTTACCCACCCATTTAGTTATTTGTTTGTTTGTGACAACCTTTTTTTTTTTTTTTTTTTGCCCTTTTTGAGACAGGAAGCCAGAAGTAGGCTTTGGATATCATGCCATTACTGTCAGTGCCTTTTGAAACAGGGTCTCTCTCTGAACATGAGGATACAAATCACTCTAACTTCGTCTTTGGTTTTATAACTTCAGCAAGTAACAGTTCTTGCCCACATTGACGGTTCTAGGTTTTAAAAGGTGGTAGGAAAATAGAATATATCAGTTTTCTGTTGATGTGATAAAATATGGTGACTGACCATGAACAACTCAGAAATGAAAGTGTTTGTCTTGTGGGTTTAGTGACTACGTTGTCCAGCAAGGCTCTAAATTCTAACATTTTCATCAACTTCACTCAGTGCTATCAACTGGGGACCAAGTGTTCAAACCTGAGTCTATCTAGTTTGAAATACATTCAACACAGCCAGTGTGAAAACTCTCAGGCATGGTTTGAGTCTTCCTCCTTAACACATGCTAGGCATACCGCATAGTCAGCCCAGACAGCTCTGTTACCCTTGTCCCTGTCTTCCTTCTTGGCAGTTTTCACTTCTCCGTGTACACAGAGTAATTAATTTTTGAGGTCCACACCATGAGTCTTTTTGCATATCTTGGTTGTGTGCCACCACCTTAGTGGCAGATGGCCCTTGTCACCACTGTGTGGTAACCTTTCCCAAATTCAAAAGGAGTATCCTGAAGGGGCACATTGTATGATCCTGTCCATTTTTAAGTGGTTAAATTATGATTGCTTATATATACCTTATACAGATCATTTCGAGAATTTTTTTCTAACCTAAAAGATAAAAACTAAATTTGAATATTCTAGCTGCCTTACATTAGAATCATAAAGTAATTAGACCTTATATGTCTGGTTTATGTAAATTCATATAATTTTAAGGTTTACCAGTATGGTAGCATCACACATGTCACAAGATTATATTTTAAAGTAAAATAATTTAAACTAAAATATTTTGTTTTTCCATTTATCTCTTAATGGAAACTGCTGCTTCCACCTTTGGTCAGTTGTGTATAAGTGTGTGAATGAATGGTGAGGTCTGCTTTCCTTTCATTGATTCTTTGCAAAATTAGAATAGTTGGATTAACTTTAATTTTTTGAGGAACTTCCATCTGTTTCTACTTACATTGAATGAGTTAAAATTCCTATATATCATTACTGGCAACTGTCATTTTCTGTTTTTTGTTTTTATAGTAAGTATCTGCTTATTTTTTTCTTTTTCCTTTTCTTTAGAGAAGACAGGGATTTTCTGTGTAACCCTGGCTGTTCTAAAACAGGCTGGCCTGGATCTCAAAAGAACTCTATGTACCCCTGCCTCCTGAGTGCATGTGCCACTCTGTACCTAGCCTGTGCTAAACATCTTTTTTTTTTATTTTTTTTTTATTTTTATTTTTTTAAGATTTATTTATTTTTTTATTTATGAGTACACTGTAGCTGTCTTCAGACACACCAGAAGAGGGCATCCAATCTCATTACGGATGGTTGTGAGCCACCATGTGGTTGCTGGGATTTGAACTCAGGACCTCTGGAAGAGCAGTCACTGCTCTTAACCGCTGAGCCATCTCTCCAGCCCCTGTGCTAAACATCTTACTAGATGTGTAGTTTTGTTTTGCCTTTCCTTAATGATTGTATTTTTCATGTGCCTAATAGATGGTATTTTATTTATTTTTGGAGAAATACCTCCTGAAGGTACAGATACATGATTTACAAAGTCATGTGTGGTCGTTCCCACCTGTTAGGGGCCCGAAGGCAGGGGGTGTCAGAAGTTCAAAGCCATCCTCAGCTACATAGTGAGTTTTAAGACTATCAAGACAAAAGGACCTGCAGATGTCTTCTTCCCGTTCCTTCCTGCATGTTCTGTTTCACCCTGTGTTCATAGTCTGTCTGCTCTTACTCTCTTCTCTCTTTGTTCCTTGTACTTTTGTTCTATCCAATAAAGTATTGTCAAATACAATGTCTTGTGTTTTAGTCTAAGTTTTTTGTTTAGGTCTTTTTTTTCTATTAATGTATAAGATTTTGCATGTTTTATATTTGTATTGCAATTAAAATTGTTACTATGAATGTATTTGGTTGGATATGAGATTCTCTTTTTGTATGTCTTTGTTTTTGAGACAGGGTTTCTCTGTATAGTTCCAGCTGTCCTGGAACTCACTCTGTAGATTATGCTGACCTTGAACTCATAGAGACCCACCTGTGTCTGCCTCCCAAGTCATGTTATTAACCACATGTGCTACCAATGCCCGGCTGATATGAGATTCTTATATTTTGACTTTCCTTGACTATTCAAACTTTACTTTCTTAAAAGAAGCAATTTAATGCCCTTACATTAGACTGAGTGTTGCTTAGGGTTAGTGTTATATTAGGGTGAACTTGACCTCCTGCCTTCATCTCCCAAGTGCTAGGATTATAGATCTATGCTACCATGCTGGCTTTCTTAAGATCATTTTAGAGACTGATGTATAGTGAATATTTTAATGTATGAAATATAGACCTACATTGTGTATGAAACTTATTTTATTGGTGTAGAACAGCTGTTGCCAATTAGCATATAAAACAGTATTCTACAAATACTGTCTTTTGTCATTTCTTTGGACTATTTGGCCAGATACTCCTAATTTCTAATTGAGCAGTTGTTGGGTGAGGAAAATGCTCATTTCTTTACTCCTAAGTCCTATGAGCATGAGTAATATAGTCCTAAAGTTCTTGCAGTTGGAAGGAAGAGACAGGAGGATTCTGCTTTTCATCTGTCTTAAGATAACATAGTCGACTCTGTTACCCAAACCAAGTCCCCAGTCCTGTTCATGCCACTAGTCAGAGGAGGAACATTTACTGAATCTCATTGCTTCATATGCTTCTACCAATAAGTTGAGTATTTTTCTCTCTTTCCTCCTCCTCCCTCCCCCCTCTTTCTCTCCCTCTCTGCCACCACCTCCCACCCCCCCAAAAATACATCTAGGATGGCCTCATGTGTACATGGAAACTGAATAGTTTAGAGGGAGTTTTGTTTGTTTGATTTTATGAATTAGGAACTCAACCAGAAAAGGCTTGTTTAGAAAACGATTTGTGTGGTTAAAAGTTGAGCTTACTGGGGCTAAAAAGCAGTGTGCTTGCTTTTACAAGGCCCTTAGGATGACAGCCTAATACCTCAACAAGAATTTACTGTTAGATTCTTCAAAATATATTTGTGTTGTATTTATTTTTATTTTATTTATTAATTTTATTTTCTTGAGACAGGATTTCTTTGTAGCCCTGGCTGTCCTGGAACTAGCTCTGGAGACCAGGCTGGCCTTGAACTCAGAGATTCACCTTCCTCTGGCTCCCAAGTGTCATGTGCCATCCCATCACTGCCCTGTTAGCATTGTACATATTTCACTATTAGTGAAGCAAATTGTAAGCAAATAATTGTTTCATAAAGATTGCTTAGTGGTTAAGAGCATGTGTTCTTGCAGAGTACTTTGCTTTGGTTCCCAGCATCCGTACAGTGACTCATAAGCATCTCTAACTCCAGTTATCACTTCCATGGGCACCAGACATTTAGCACCATACATATGTGGAGACAAAAACTCACACACAAAAATCTAAGAAGAAAATTAATTAAGACTAAAGTGAGTAGATAAAGCTTACAAGGTTGGTAAATGGAACACGTGGAGAGAAAACAAGGTCAGGTCAGGATGAGGTGATTTGAATTGTCTTAGAAATTGACTCATTGTAAAAAAAAATTGGCAATTATACACGTTTGTTCTAGTATATTTCTGTTTCAATTCAAAAAACAGATTTTGTTTATATTATTTAAAGTCCTTGTAACTGGGATACTTTCCTGATTTGAAATGTAGGGCAGCAGCAATGACTCTGCGCACGGTATTATTGTCATTGCAAGCACTGTTGGCAGCTGCAGAGCCGGATGACCCCCAGGATGCAGTAGTAGCGAATCAGGTAAGAGAGCAGCTTTTGGAAGACTTTCTCAGACCTGTGTGTGCAGGGTTTATATTTGATGTCAGCGTATATTGGGACTAAATTTGGAAATAGTTCCTTTTAATAAAATAATATTGTCACATATAATAAAATTATGTCACATAATAAACAAATAACAAACAGAATAAGCAAGTGCTAGTTAGGAGCTCCACTGTCACTTCTGTCCAGATGTCTGCCTTGTAGAGGTTCTTCATGATCTAAGCTCTTCTTGAACGAACGCTTAACTGTTATTCTTTCAGTTCATGAATTTTTGAGATCCTAGTCATTTTTATGTCAATGCATTCTGTTTTCCTTCCTCTTTAAGGAAACATTTACCAGCCAAACTTCAAAGTTTTAAAAATGTGCTTATAAAATGTGCTCTCTTTGGCTGGAGATTTGGCTCAGCACTTAAGAGCACTAGCTGTTCTTCCAAAGGACCCAGGCTCAATTCCCAGCACCCACGTGGCAACTCATAACAGCCTGTAACTCCAGTTTCAGGGGAAGCAACACCTTCACAGAGACATACATGCAGACAAAATATAATGCACATGAAATGAAAATAATTTTTAAAAATGTGATTTTTTGATGTGTGCCTCACAGCATGTGTCTTTAGGTCAAAAGACAACTGTTACGTCCTTGTTACTAGTGTCCTTAGCTGCTGAGACATTTTTTGGGGGTCAGATTTCTTTATCTTTATGGTCTTTTAAAACAACAGACTTACTTTTAAAATTCTGTTCATGTGTCTCCAGGTACATTTACTTACCTGTGGATGTATGAGGAAGGTTCTGGATACCCTCAAGTTGAAAGGCTAATGTTGGTGGTGGGAATTGATTTCTGGTCCTCTGGAAGAACAGCAAGTGTTCTGAGCGTCTTTCCAGGCCTTCTTTTATGGCTTCAATTTAAATACATATGTGCTTATTCTTTTTGTTCATGCTTCCTTAGTTCCACTGCTAGACTTAAAAAGTTCTTGGCTCTACAGCTTGCACATATTCATTAATATTTGGTAGCAGAAGTCTTTCTTGAAGTTTACCTTTGATTTTCCTAAAAATTGAGATATAAAAATAAAAGGTGACTTTTGAAAAAATTATTATTTACTTTATGCACATTGCCTGAATGTATGTCTCTGTGAGAGTGTTGGATCCTGGAGGTACAGGATCGTGTGTGTGCTGGGACTTGAACCCCGGTCCTATGGGATAGCAGCCAGTGCTCTTAACCGCCGTGCCATCTCTTGGCTTCCAGAGCTGACTTTAAACACCTAAAATAATGTTTGTGTTGTTTGCAATGTCAGCTTCTGTTCTGGACGACTCAGATGCATAGTCCTTTATTTTCATTCTGAGGACAGAGATTAGGTCCCAGCACCCACATTGCCAGCTTACTACTGTCCTCTTCTTGGCCTTCCTGGGCATTTCCACACGTGTGCATATACACAAATGTACAAAAATAAAATTTAAAAATAGTACTTTGATAAGAAATATTAAAATGAAGTCATTACTTCATACTTTGTTTTACAAGTATTTTTTACAAATGAATTTACCTCACTTTTTTCCAGTTTCATGTGGCAGCTCTTACTATCTAGAAGGACTCTTCTGTGAGTTTTTAAGTTGGCCTCAAAAGTAATGGAAGTTAGATTTTTGAGTGTTGGGTTTCCTTTGATTCCAGTACAGCTCTAAGAGCATCTAGCTGTCTCGGCTTGAGTTCTGCCTAGCAGCAGAATTGATTATATTTATCAGTCAGTGTTATATTTATCAGCTAATGTTTATCAAACTGCATTTACATGCCACTGATTTTGTTTACTTGTGTAATTTGCTGTACAATGATTAGAACATTTTAAGTTCATTTAATATTAGGTGCTTGAAGAGTGTTAACTTTGTTTTTTATTGTCACAAAGCTTCATTTCTTGAATGACATTTCTGCAATGGAAAATGAATTACCTTTTGTGTTTTGGTACATGGTGCTGGTAATTGAATTTCTGAACTTGGGGTTACTAAGCTAATACTACTATTGATCTCCACAGCCCAGGCCAAATGAGTTACATCTTAAATATAAATGTATTTTCTTTGGAACAAACAAGTCATAGTTGAACAGCTATGGTAACTTCCACTGTATTGTCTTGTTAACTGCTTTTTCCCTCCATATAGTACAAACAAAATCCTGAAATGTTCAAGCAGACAGCTCGACTTTGGGCACACGTGTATGCTGGAGCACCAGTTTCTAGTCCAGAATACACCAAAAAAATAGAAAACCTCTGTGCTATGGGTTTTGATAGGGTAAGTACTAGAGGGATTGGTTTGACTACCCACTTTAAACTTCTGAGCCCAGGCCTTGAGACAAGGGCTCTAGCAATTTTAAAAATCCAGTTTTTGTTAATAGTGTTTTGTTATTAGAATCAGTGATGATTATTTCCAGTCCTTGGTAGAGGGAAGAATCCATGATTCTCAGTGAAGAGAGGAGGTTTTAGTTTCCGTGGGATGTGATTGCTCTTGTCCTCTTCTTTACAGAACGCAGTAATAGTGGCCTTGTCTTCAAAATCATGGGATGTAGAGACTGCAACAGAACTGCTTCTGAGTAACTGAGGCACAGGAGCTGCCGCCAGCGACGCTCGCCTCTTCCCAAGGAGCATCAGCACCTGTTATTTTTAGGATTCTGCATAAATTTCTTTTAAACTGGCATTCTTGCCTAATGATGTTATCTAGGCACCATTGGAGACTGCAAAAAAAAAAATTCCCTGCTCTGTAAATAAAGCTAATTAAACGTCTGTGTAAATTTAAAAAGGGGAAATACTTTAATTTTTTTCTTAATAGTGTAAAAATTCTCTGAGCTAAGCTAAAACCATGGGAAAACATGCTACTTAGTGTTTAGCAGTGTAACAGAGTGCGAGTTTGCTTCAGGGTTCTATTGACTAGGATAACACTGAGTGTCGGCCCTTCAGATTGTGGTAGCCTCACAGCTCCCTTAAGTGTGAACACGGAGCCTCTGTGCCTGTGAATTTACTTGCATGCTTGTACTTGACTTCTTAGACTGGGTAGCTGAAAAGACCACCCTTTTAAGCATTAGGACATTCTTGAATTATGAGATTTATCCTGATTTAAAGATGGTGACCTAATCAGAGCTTTTCGTCCCTGTGAACTGATAGGGACACTCTTACTTTTCCCCGTCACCATCCAGAGTGGAGATTCTCATGGTCAATTTCTTTTGTGTTTGGTGGGAACAGTGTCCCTCGTTCCGCTTTTAGCTCATAGGTTTGGAATGTTTTGTCCAAGTCCTTCACTTTGTAAGTAGTAATGTAAAAAGGGGCTGCCAATTTTATTTCTCTTACAAAAGGAGTAATACAAAATACTTGATGTTGCAGTATTTCTAGATTTAATAAAAGGACACTGCTTAGTTTTTCAGTGAATTTGACATTAGTTTTTAAAATGATCGTCTTTGGAAACTTGAAGGGTGCAGCACCTGTCCCCAGTGCCCAGCCCGGCCTGACGAGGGTGTGGCCGTGTCTGTCAGACACTTGAGTTCCTCTTTCTGCACTCCCCATGGTGACACATGAAAGCTGTAGTATCTCACTGTACATACCAGATGCACATAGGACCAGGGGTATATTCTCAATCTAGCTTTCTTTATGATGTTTCTGATAATGTGAGAGTTGAAACTTTACCTTCTCTTGTACATAGACTCCTGTCCTTACGAACTGTCGCATCTCATTCTACGTTCCGGAGCTTGACAAATTTTAGTTTTGCAAACGCAAATACTTAATTTAACCATCTTAATTAAGGTTCAAGTGAATTTATATAGGCAATTGTTACATAGGAGATAACAGTTAAAAAATTTGAGACCAATGCATCAATTACAGAAATGTAATGGAATCAGACTGAATTAAAGTAAGGCTGTATGTATATTGAAAGTCATATTCTAAAAGGTTTGTTTTCTTGAAGTGTTGATTCACCTTATAGTCATGAAGTGTTTCAAAAATACTTTTTGAACCTATTAACTCAGCATAACTTCATTTGACTTAATAATCTTGATACTACAAGCAATAAAAGAACCATTAATAGACCATTAGCGATGTGAAGGTTCTTCCAGCCACTTGTAAGGCTTTCACAGTTGACAGTGACCCGAGGGTCACTGCTCCTGCACACTAGACCCAACCTGCCATATCGGTCTCCATGTTTGCGGATGCACTCACTGCTTGTTGCAGCTCCATCCTTTTATTGCTGTAGGTTATTTTATAAAGATGCCAAAGGACACAAGGTTTTCTTTATTTATTTAAATAGCTAAAACTTTGTACTTTTCTTTATATTCTCAGATAAGATGAAAATGTGTGAAATAACAGACAGTTTACCTCCACTGTTGGCTAGGACTTTTTAATGGAGGGTGGTTTGGCAACACTAACAGAGGTATTGAAAAGCATAAACACTTTCTTGGCGTTTCCTCCCTGCCTGTATATATCAGGGTATATTGTCTGGTTAGAGGTAGGTGACAAGAGCCAAGCATTACCTACTCTGCTTTGGATGCAGCTATGTTTATGTATTTTTGTTGTTGTTTTGTTTGCTCTGTTTTCTTGTTTTTGTTTTTTTTGTGTGTTTTTTTTTGCATATTGGCTTCAGACTGGTTCCACTAAACATTTATGTGTTCCTCGTACCTAGGAAACAGGAGATGTATATATAACATGTAGTTTCATAGATTTTACATGATGATGCCATCATCTCTTGCGATCCTAGCACTTACGTGTCAGAACCATGAGCTCAAGACTGTCTGGGTTTCATAAGCAAGACTGCTCGGGGTTTTTCATGTTCATTTAATGTGATAAAAGCCTTTCTCTGGGTTTCCTCACTATTTTCTTGTTTGTTTGTTTGTTTTTAAAATATATATTTTTTTTAAACTTCCCAACTTGTAGGTATAGCTCATCAGGAAGTAGCAGTTCAGGTTTTATCCTGGTTTTACATACAATATTGTTGCAAGACAATACTAAAAATTTACCCTGATGGAAATTGTTATTTTAATTCTGCATTTGACAGTTTATCATCTTAACAAGTCCTAGAAAGGTTCTGTTGTGGTCTAGGAGCGGTGGCGCTGTTACTCCCAGGCTCTTGAAAGAGAAAGGCAGGCAGATTCTCCGAGCTACCTTGTGGGAGGTGTGTCCTGTGTTAACCCCCTGCTCCCGTAATTTTATTGAAATCCCATTTAGAGCAGGAAGATTCCTTAGTTAGTACTTGCTCATCCTCTGATAGTCGTTTACATAATCCAGCCTCTTTTCTGAGCCTATGCTTGACTTTTAGTATAAAACTTAGAGAGCATGTTGGGAACTTTGAATTCAAAAAACATAAATGTTTGGAATCGGGTATTTTGCCTTTGAAAAGTGTAACTAACCTATCCAATGAGATTAAAACATTTTTTTGAAATTTTTTATATTTCTGATTGTTGGTGGCATTTAACACTATGCAAAAAAAATTATCTGCAGAAAGGAATTGACAGTAAGTTTTGCTCACTGTAGAACTGTGTGTTATATATTACTGGCTAAGCTGTCGGACAAGTTTACAGATGTGGAAAGTGTAGCCCGGTTGGTTGTGAGGGTAGGCTTCACACAGCTTTTAAAACTGCAGGAGAGGTAGATGTTTTTTGCAATCTAGTGTAGTGGTAATGGAAATGAAGTTTTGGTAGAGTAAGGGTTTAAGATGAATTTGGGAAGCGAACAGTGGAGTCAGGTATAGTGTACATAGATAGAATCAGTGTTTAGATAGGGAAAGGAAGGTGTCTGTAATAGTCAACTTTACTTCATGGACTTTGATAAAAATGGTTCTGTATTATTTTTTTGTAGTTCCAAGGAGTTGTTTCAAATTACATTTACATCTTCTAGTACCTGTTTAAGTGTGTCCCCATCAGCCTGTTGGTGTCACTGAGGAATAGTTTTCTCAAGCATGACTTCGTGTCTACATACGTTGTGACATACTGATACACTGTTTGCATCGATGCAGGACAGAGGACAAGCCTACAGCAGAGGTTTTCAGGGTGTTGCTGTCTCCCTTAACCTATCTTGCTACTCCTTTCTTAGACTGCTAGAAACCCCGAAGCCTGCGGTCACACCGGATGGTGTCATGATTGTGTTGCCTCTGGCTTGGTTATTCCCACCAGGCTGCTATCTGTGATCAGATGTGGCACAGGTCTGTTTGGTTCTGAGGCAAGTGGATCAAGTCATTGCACTGTGCTTTTTTCCGATCGTGTCTGCTCACTGTCAACTTATTACAGGCATCGTAATAAAAGCTAGACAATGTCTTTGTGGGAAAAGAGACTTAATGTAATTGAAAGACTTTTCCAATAGAAAATGAAATATTGAAAATAATATCTATTTTTTAGCTTTCAGCATTTGATGGTGCTTTGTCGTGGTGTCTGCTGGAAGTTACTGCCATTATAGGGATTTTCATTAACCTCACTTTGAAAGAACCTTGCTTGTTAGCTTCTTTAGATCTCTAAACAGTTTGTTAGTGATGGTAAATTCTGTAGGAGGGTCTATTCTGAGCCATTAACTTCCTGTAAGGGGAACATGGGCTGGTTACCAGAAATACCACTGAAGCAGGGTGGGCTGAGGGTGGAGGGTTGGGCGTCTGTCTTGAGAATTAAAAACTACGAAACACTTTTGTATACAACTGAATTTTTAAAAAATAAACACATTTTTAAAGATGTTGAATTTTCCCCCTTATTGGGAATTCTTAAAAATAAATGCATGCACATTTCCCCCCGGCACATGTTTTATATCTTATTTCAAGACAGGGAATTAATTCATCACATTAAACAAGAAGGAGGTAGATAGGTGCCTTCAACAGCTTCATAGTGATGGCACGTGTGCTAATAGGTTCTGTGAATTGTGTCAGGTCTTCGTTTGCAAAGGGTTTAGGTTTCTAGTCAAACCTGCTTATTTGTACTGGAACAGTATTGAGCTGAGTCCTAAGCCAGTATTTTAAGTTCTCCACTTTACCTGGTGTTTGAGGCAACACTATTCAGTTTTAATACTTGAACACAAGTTATCGAAAGGTTGTGTTGTATCATGAAAACTCTGAATGCTTTTGATATGTCACGGATTAATCTTAGTTTTAAGTTAAGATGATTGAGCTGGTACCAGGTATGGTCGTGGACATGATTTCAGTATTCATGAGGCAGAGACAGTTCTAAGTTTACCAAGCTACATAGTTAGACCCTATCATAAGCAAAATGCCAGGTTTTTTTGGATCCTGTTCTTCATCTAGGTAAGTATTTAGTGTTTTACGGTATTTGTAAAAATCAGATGAAATGGTAGAGCTATATCCAGTTAGCACATTGCTCCAATCTTGGCACTTGGGAAGCTGAGACAGCAGGATCAGGAATTCCAGACCCGATCCTGTGTGTGCTTCATACAGACCTTAATTTGAACAGCAACGAAGTGGCTTATTTAAAGGGTTTTTTTTTTCTTGTGCGTGTGTGTTTTGTTTTTGGTGGGTGGTTGATTGGCCAAATTATCAAACATGGCAAAACTGATTGATTGTGTGTGGGGTTGGGAAGTTTTAGCTCAGTAGCACACTTGTCTAAGCTGTCAATCACACAGGACTGCATAAACACATAAAACCAGCAACAAAACCATGCCAAATAGAATTTTATAAGTAGTACATTGCAGGGCTGTTTCTGTTGCTTGGAGAGAGACTGCAGTGAGGAGGATGAAGGGCCTTTTCATAGATCAAGGCTGCATCTTTTTTTGAGATAGGGTTTCTCTGTGTAGCCCTGGCTGTCCTGGAACTCACTCTGTAGACCAGGCTGGCCTCAAACTCAGAAATCCTGCCTCTGCCTCCCAAGTGCTGGGATTAAAGGCGTGTGCCACCACTGCCTGGCTCAAGGCTGCATCATTAAGTTTGTCAAAGCAAGCTCTCATTCAGAGTAAGGTGGTCTAATTAAGGGTAAGAACCCTTTCGTGTTTGTTTTGATCAAAGGCAGGGCTATACTTTGGTGGGAGCCCTCTGCCCAGTGGTGAAGCACTGAGTACACTTGAGACCCTAGTACTGACTTTGAAAGGGAAGCAAACTGAGAGGAGTATAAACCTTACATCTTCACACTGGGGAGGCTGAGGCAGGAGGATTGCTATGATTGAGGTTACTGAGAGCTACATAGACCCTGTGTTTTAAAAGAAAAGTGGGGAATCAGGATTTACAGTCTTAAGATGAAACAGACTTAAAAGTAAACTGCAATTCACAATAGTCTACACTAGCACAGTTGTGTTTGCTCATGAAATTAACGGTGCCTGTGTTGTATACTGTACTTTTTATTTTTGTTTTTTTTTCGAGGATGAAGTGCCTTTTCATAGATCAAGGCTGCATCTTTTTTTTTGAGACAGGGTTTCTCTGTATAGCCCTGGCTGTCCTGGAACTCACTCTGTAGACCAGGCTGGCCTCGAACTCAGAAATCTGCCTGCCTCTGCCTCCCAAGTGCTGGGATTAAAGGCGTGCGCCACCACTGCCCGGCTTGTATACTGTATCCCAGAAGCGGCAAGCAGGATGATTTTTTTTGGTATCAACAAAAATTCTGAGAAGCATGTTTTTCGTGCACTACTTTCTGCATGTGGTGCACCTATAAAAATCAGGACACTGAGAGTCTTTCTTTGAGAGCCTTATTATCTTGAGAAAGGGTCTTAATGGACTTTATCCAGGTTTCATCCCTAGTGCTGAGATTACAGCTGTGTGTCCATGCCTGTTTTGAGATTCTGCGTCTCATGCTCAGATCGAGAGAGCATGCACTGTCCCCAGTATCTCCATAGCTTTGTCCTCACACGTAAAGGACGGTATTATGACGTTGTTTTAGGTCTAGGGTGAAGACAAAGGATAGCAAAGTCATCTGGAGCAAGGGGCAAGTTAAGATAGGCTAGGGACGAGCAGAGGGCCAGGTGGCCGGGCAGGAGGGCCAGGGGAGCACAAATCTGAGTATCCAACCTTTTGTCCCCGTCCATGTTTATGACTCATGAAAGTATGTGGCTCCGAGTGCCATTGCCAGTAGTATGCACCCTCAACTCCACCAGACCAAACCCTGCTTGAAGTGCACCCCTTCACTAAGCACCTCTTCTGGTTTCTACTTTACTTTCTGATTCATATTCTGGTGCCTGTCCTCAGTGTGGCAATAATGGTCCTGTTTGGGCTTTTGAAGAAAGAGATCTTTGTCATGGAGGGCAGCAATGGAGCTCCAGCGTGGGTCCTTTACCCTGCACCTGGCCCATTTATGATGCAGCCAGTGGTATCCTTGCCAGTTACTAGCACCTTGTTTCTTAGATAAATTTAAACAATGGGAGTGTGCTCCTAGAATTGACCAGCTTGGTTTTAATCTTGTTCTGTAGTTGCAAATGTTCGTGTTTCTATCTTACTTTGGTTTTGTTCACACAGGGTTTCACTGGCCTGGAATTAACAATGGTGACCAGGCTGGCCGCAAACATAGGGGACTTTTTCCTCCCAGTGCCAGGATTACAAGTCTATGTGACCATTCCTCATTACTGCTATTCATATTCCTGCGCAGAAAGTCCATGAGAGTGTCTTAAAAAAAAAACAACAGAGATGTCATATTTCATACCTGGTTAGAGATGCAAACTTGGATTTGCCTCTTATAAATTTACAACATGGATTTGATATTTTAGCTTCAGGTGCACATCCTTATCCCAGCAACAGGGAGGCAGAAATAGGTTCAAGGTCAGCGTGGTCTACATAGAGAATTCTAGGACAGCCAGAGCAGCTGTTGTTTGAAAACAGGTGAACAGCCAGAACACCAAGCCTTTTATATGGTGCTGGTTATCAGACTTGTCCTCAAAATTGTAAGGCAAGTCCTTTACCATCTGAGTTGCATCCTCAGGCCCTAGTCCGTTTCTGTGCTGCTAGCAGTTAAGCCTCAGGGAGTTCATACATGTGAACCTGGCACTATCAGACCCTAGAATTGCCAGACAACTAGGCATCCTTAGTACTACAGCACTTGCCCAGGGTTTACAAGGCCCTGGGTGTGCCAGCACCATCAGAAAGCAACAAAAACACCAGTAGGATGTGGGAATAAATTGGCAAGCAGCTGTGAAGCCTTGGACTCAGTCCTGAGCTCCATGAAAAAGAAACATATCCATGCAAACAGAAATGTTCACTAGAGTTTAAAATACGGTACCAAACATCAATGAGCATGATCAATACAGTGAAAAGAAAACCTGAATTTGTAACCTGCCTGAAAGTTACCTGCAAGCAAAGCCAGGCATAGTGGTAGATGCCTGTATCCCCAGCATTCGGGAGGAGAGACTGGGCTTTGTAGGGTACACATGTAAACTTACAGTACTGAACAAATGCCAGCCTGGGCCACATAACTGCCACAGTGAGATTCTGTCTCAAGCAAACAAAGGGTCACTTTACCAGCACAATGTTCATAAAGCATTTTGTTTCACAATATTGTTAACAGCCAACCAGAAAAACTTGTAGTTTGGAGGGAAATCTGAAAATAAAACATTTGAATGCAGGGCAACTCTTTGTTTTGAAACAGTTTTTTTTTTTTGCCTTTTGTCCAGAGTGCTGGGATTCAAGATCTGTGTCAGAATGACTGGCTTGATTACAAAGCATTTCTAACTATGACTTCCATTCCTAGCTGCAGTGCCAGTGTACAATATGTACAGATGTTCAGGATCCCAGATTTGGCCTTTCATTTGGATTTTCAGAACATGAATGATATGGAGGAACCTAAATGGAGAGACTATGTAAAGAAGAGAACAGGGACAAGTGAGGACGGGCCCATGGCAGCTGCTGGTCAGCAGCCAAATGCTGCCCTCCAGTGTGGGGCTGGACCACAGTTCTTCCTATCAAAGAGCAAGAGAGATTGCCAGATCTACCACGTATAGCAAGCACTACGGTAGCATGAACTAGAGTGGAACTGGTAGAAAACAAAAAAGGTAGCAATTATAGGAAAACAAAAATTGTTAAGGAATCAATAATATATAGTTATAATGTGAGCTACCTTCTCTCATGAACTGATGAAAGGGAAACTGGGAATAGGTCACACAACAGTGAAATAAATGTAAGAAGTGGTGGTTTTAAGTAGTGTATGCAACCAGACCACAGCATAAGCACATGTCCCCATGTCTTTAAAGAAGAAACGTAAGTTTGTATGCTAATGTCTGCTGTGAGAAAGCTAGGGCATAGCTCAGAGGCACAGTATGCCTGACATGTATGACAACCAGGGTTCAATACGCAGAGCTGCCAAAAATGTGTTATCTGTGTATATGTGCTTCTAAGATTTACTGAGATATAGTCTATGTACTATACAGCCCACTTATTTATAGCAATTCAGTACATACATCAAATATGCTAATTATACCTCAATAAAATTGGAGAATTTAAGTGTACAATTCTATCATTTAATGTACAGACTTGCACATCTACCACAATCAATTTTAGAAAGGTTTCATTCTTCATTACAGAAAACATGGCCCTCAGTATTCATGTTATTATCATGACAGGCTCTCATGAAGCCAAGAAATAGTTGTGACTGCACTCCAGTGATGCATAGTACAGGCTGTGGTGGCGCAGACCTACAAACCAGCATTAGGGATGTGGGGGCAGGAGGATCCAAGTTAAGGTCCATTCTTAGATTATAGCTAGTTCGTTATCAGCTCACACTTGAGATCTTGTATTACATAAGAGTGATTCTTGCTGCTCCTCACCCACATTGCTGCCCCACACTCAGAAGTATGTCCATTTGTATTCTTTAGGTTCTGTTGCTTACCTTCCATATGGCAGTCATGCAATTTAAGACAATAATATCTGCACAAAGAAATTGAGAAGCTCTATGTTGTTATGATACTGTAAAAGACTTTACATTCCAACCAGCTCCCAGCTACCTTTCTCCCCTTTTTGTGATAGGGACTCAACTGTGTAGCCCTGGGTGGCCTTGAACTTCCTTTGTAGACCAGGATGATCTTCAATTTAGAAATCATCCAGCCTCGGCTTCCGGAATGTATGGTATGAGCCACCATGTGTACTAGTTGCACTGATCCTGACCTTGTACTAGGCTGCCCTTCCAGAGAGAGATCACCTCTAGTTAGTTCTTTCAAGCTCCCTAGAAACAAGGAATACAGTTCTGTTTAGAGAGGATGATTTTTTTTGGTATGATATAGCCTTTACTAGAGAAGCAAAAGGGTGCCAAAGGGGGAAAGGCAACTGTTTAGCAACAGGTGTTCATAAGGGAACATGATCTGGAAATAAACCCACCTGATCATCTTGATCATCTTGGACCAGCAACCTGAGAAATGAGACATTATATGCCTGTGCTAGAATTTGAGGCAAGACAGCAGCCCCCAGGTTATTATTCCTGTGGGAGTGTGTGTCTGCATGCACATGTGCAATCTTGAAGCTCTGTTTTTTTTCCAAGTATAAGGCGAAGGCCAGTGTGGCTAGCAATTCCAGCTTTTTAGGGGTAGAGGCTGGAGGAGGATTAGGTGCTCAAGTTCACCCTCAACTACACATTACCTTCAAGGACAATTTGGGCACGAGATCCTGCATTAAAAAAATCTCTTAACTACATGGAGTGCGGGTGTTGGGGAGTTTAGATTAAGGGCACTTATTTTTGCAGAGGAACTGGAGTCAATTCCTGGCACCCACATGGGGGGCTCACAATCAGCTATACTTCCGGGGTATTCAATACTCTTTTCTAACATTCAAGGGCACCAGGTTCACATGTGGTACATAGACACACATGCAATCAAAACGCGCAGAAATGGAAACAAATTTTATCAAAACAGAAAAGGAACAATGGATGAGCGACAGAAGGCGTGGCACCCAGACAACTACATCACCTAAGCAGCCAGCAAGTTCAATTGTCAGAGCTGGTAGACTGTTGGAATGAAGACATAAGTCAATACACTGGTCCCTCCCTCACTATGGATACTGGTTGAGGCCTCTCAGAGGTAAATGTCCTAGGCCCACAGGGAAGAGCAAAGTGCTCACAGAAGACTGAAGTCTGTCTACCTTATACTTCATTCTGAGCGTGTTGATCATACAGTTTTTGTTAAAACAAAGTGCTATTTAATATATAGTGTATTGTCTGGAGACTAATAATTTTAAAAAACTCAGTACAAATATAGTGCCGCCTCAATATTCTTTGCCTTTAGTCTGTTTTTTAGCCAAGTCACAGAACTCAAGACTATCAAGAGGCCAACTATGGGGCGCATCAGACAGAGAACAAATCTATTAAAGCTAAAATATCAAGCTAGGCTCATGCGCCCCCCCCCCCACTTCTTATTCTATATATCTCTTATCCATTATGCGATCTGCTCACTCATTTAGTGTATAATGTGACACTTATCACAGAACAGTAGGAAACAAAGGTCACCTTTAAGTTCCATCACGATTGATCCCACAGTACTGTCTGGTTCAGTCACTGTGAGCTGCATTGGAGGCCTGAAAATGGAGGGTACACAACGGTGCTTCATCAGCCTTTGACATGGGGTACATAAATATTCAGGTTTCCACACTTCTACATAATGCTGCATTTCTTGGTTTTATTTGAAACAGTGCATATTTTTAAGCATTTTATGGAAGGATTTTACACTTGTCATTTACACAAATTACAAGGTTCGGCTTAAAGTCTTTAAAAAAATTCTAAAAATCCAGCCCATGTGCAGCACAAGAATATGCAAAACTACTTTACATTATACACACTTTTTATCAAAGGAGATACAAAATTCTGGCTTGTAGTTTTAGACAAATACAAGAAGCTTTAAACTAGACACAAAGGGTTAACATTAATTCTCAAATATAAGTCTGCACTTTTGTGTTGTATTTCTCTGAGATGTAAATACCAAATTCCTAAGAGATTTTACATTTTCTTTTTCAAAGAAAACCTGACATATTTCCAGTAAACAAGTCCCTCTCTATTTGCTCAATCCCCAACCAGTTTACTCTGTCCTCTCTTTAGTGCCAGAGACCATGCACCCATGAGGAACAGACCCTGACAGTAACTGTTTCAATGCAAAACTCCAAAGAGCTGTAAATGGTTGTGAATGGTTCTGCTGTATTTTGATGAATACCCAACACCTAGGAACCTTCTTCTTTACACTTTGTGACTAACTGCTCAACATAGAGTTCACTGGATTCCAGCAATAAAGTTTTGGTGGGAACACACTGGTGGCCCTAAGTCAAACTTGTAAATAGAATATAGCACTGATTGAATGAGGGACCTGACTGTCTGCATAGATGCTCTGTCAGCAGATTGGAGGCAACAGGAAGAGCAGGGCTTTTAAGCCCTTTCAAGAAATATTGTTTCTATCATTGGTATTCACTGTTCTCTAGCCATCTTTTGACACCTAAACACGGACATGTCAATTACTTAAAGAAGCCCACCTTACACCCAATTTATAGCCAACTCTCAGTTACCTATAAGGACCTAATTGACATATACTATCAGTGAATTTCATTCTGGAGAATTTTGATACGTCAGTGATTTTACACACCCATCAAGACCATAATGCAAACAGAGCAGCACATCCCACTAAAATTTTGAGGACAAGCCAAGTGGAGACAGTGGAGACAGGCAGAAAACCTGAGGAAGAGGAGAAAAACTAATCTCAATCGTCCCCTCCTTCTTGCACATGCCTCATTAATCTTCTGTCTAGAGTCACTACAAATGGAGCACCTGAGGCACAGCCACTGTTTACATAGATAAGGGAGAGTCGGCTGTGGACATGTCCTTCTGTGACATTAGCCCTTTCACATAAAAATTTCTAAGATGATATAATAAAAAGATGGTATGATTTCTAAGATGGTATGATAAAAAGATAAGACTTCCATAAGACATCTAAAAGCATTTATTTTATGCAAAAAATTAAATAGGATTATGTGCACAGAAATAGTGTACACATTATCTATGCTGAACAATGAATGCCAAGGAATACAATATTGATGTAACAGTTGTCTGTAAAATAAAAATAAAAACTGAGCCCCAATCAGACAAAAATAAAATGCCTATTTCCCAACAGCATGGTGCCAGAAGTTGATAGCAACTCTGCACATCTCTGTCCTCACAAAGCTGCCAGTGTCCATCTACTTAAATTTCTAAAAAACAAAACAAACCTTAAAAACAAAACCAACCTTTTTTTACATTAATAATAAAAATCTGGTGACAAAAATTATAAAACCAAATCCTGGACAGTTTTTACTCCCTGAAAACCCCAATTATTCCATCATAATCATAGGAGTAAAAACCATTTTAAAGTGATATGCCTTATGAAACAATATGTACATTTATTGCAAATTATATTAAACTAAAATGGGAGAAATCATAATATGAAGTGTTTACTACTTGCAGATCAATAATTTTAATTATTTTCTCATTCTGATAAAAATCAGAAAGCAACATTTATAAAATTGCCACATTACTTTTCATAGCAGGGAACAGAAATCTGTACATCTCATTTTTTGCAGAAAAGTAGATAGGCAGAAAGAATAATACATAAGTTTCCAAAAGGAAAACAAAGAAATACGTCATCTGCTCCCTCTTGTAAAGCCTCGGTTCAGTAGACACCTGCTCGCTCTCCTGTGTGGCGTGGGGTTCTTGGCTCTAGGCTGGATCAGTTCTCAGCATCAGTGTCAGGACACCCTGTTCCTCTCTTAAATGAAATCTGCAGCATGGAAAAAATGGTTATTATGCCTTTAAGTTCCAGATACGCAGGACCTGGAACCAAGTGTTAAGCAATTTGCTTAATTATTGACTTTTCACAGGAAAAGTCTGGGGGAGGGGAGAAGAGAGATGCTCTTAGCCTCTCTAGAGTCTCTGCTGTACATTTCACCAGAGGACTGTGGCTGTGTAAAAAGGAAGGCTAGCTTCTTTCAGTTTTCAAGGCAGAAAGTGTGTATTTGAAGTGAGCTTCGTTTTCTGTTTGGGGACATTGGAATCCAAGTTCTTACAGAACCTGGAATCTGCTTCTGTTTGGCCTTCATTTTCTCCTTTTACCTTGGGAACAGAAGAACACAAAGTTAGAGCCATCTAAGTTTGTGAGATATAACTTTCCTTTTCTCACCTGGACCTTCTCTAAGTTTAGAGGATCACACATTAAGCTACATAAAACCAAAATACCAATATGGAAGTTTCTGTTCTGTTGAAAATGCTATAGCCGCTCATCTCAAATAACTACAAATTTTCAATTAATTCTTTCAAAAATGAAATTACAGGACAAAAGCTACTGGACATTTGATATTAAATTTATAAATAACAAGAATAAATTTTAATTTTGGACTGTGTAAGCAAACATAGTTTAGTACATTAAATAACAATCTACCTCACATGACAGAAAGGAAGGAAGGGTGGGAGGGAGAGGTAGACAGAGGGAGAGAGGAGAAGAAGAAAGGAAGAAAAGAAAGAAAGAGAGAGAGAGAAAGAAAGGGAGAGAGAAAGAGAGAAAGAGAAAGGGAGGGAAGGAGGAAGGAAGAGGGAGACAGGGAGAGAGGAGGATGAAGCGGAGGAAGGAGAAAGAAGAGAAAGAAAAAAGGAAAGAAAGAGAAGGGAGGAAGCGGGGAGAGAGAGAGAGAGAGAGAGAGAGAGAGAGAGAGAGAGAGAGAGAGAGAGAGAGAGAACGAACTCAAGCAAAACAGAAGAAAAAAACGGAGTGCGTCTGCTAACAGGTCAGTCGGTACTGTAATACTGTTGACTCACAGAATCCAATCCCTACGCACAGGGGTGGGGCGATGAGAAAGAAGTCACCAACTATCTGATAAATGATCTGGGGGACATTAAGATGATGAACGTGCCCTGATGGGGGGGATTTGTTCTTTGTCCCTTCTGAAGAACTGTTGCTGCTTCATTTAGGGGCAGGCACTCATTTGTACCTGATATAGACGGTAGGCAGTTCAAGGGATAGAACACAGAGCTTTGCACATTCTCTTGCCCACTACTACGTCATATTTTTCCATATTTTTAATCAGTTTAAAAGACTAGGCCTCCTTTACAGTTCACCTTGGGAATAAGAGTCCTAACCTGTTAACTTTACAAAAATGGATTCTAAAAGGCTAAGTTACCACTAGAATTCTCAGAGGCTTAAAGATTAATGCCATGCTATTCAAGAGCCCTGTGTAAGCTGCCTTTACTGCCCTAGAATCTACAGGGCTCCTGGTGCTCTCATACTGACCTATGAGATGAGTCATGGCAAGACCTGACTAGACTCCATCCAGTCTGTGTCCTAAAAGGAAAATGTTCATGCTATTTTGATAAAATTACTTGTTATTGAATGTATATTTACATCAAACTATTAAGTCTGGAATGATGCCACAAGCCTATAATCTGATATAAGTTCAGAGACAACCTGGGGTTGTATTTGGCAACTCTGTCTTCAATAAACAGTTGCTTAACAGGAGGTTATGCCATCTTCTCATTGCAAAGCAAAGGAGTAAATCCTTCTGCTTAAGAAAGACAGAAATTCCAGACCCGTGACCTCCCTCCTAAGTATGCCAGGCAGACGTGGATCTAAATAATACCCGCTGTTCGTTATCAAAGAGACATGAAGTTCAGATTTCCTTTAAATACTAAATGAAGACCTTTCACCAGTGCCTGAAGACTGTGCACCCACTATCCTGCCCGTCTGTTGAACGTCTACTAATCTGCCCCATCTAGGAGGACGACAGGCATGCTTCCCCTATGCTGACTTAATCTGATGCTGAGGACTAATGTCAGATCTTTGTGAATGCCAGGCAAGCATGCATCAACCAAGCTGTGTCCCAGCCACCTCCACTGATATTAATAATTTCTTCCACTAAGGAAGAAATTATCTGGACTTGAGTGTAAGCAAAACATATTAAGAATCAGTGATATTTACTGGTATTTTATGTTTAAGCTTGTGTTTTATTTTTACATTTTAAAATTTATTCTAAGGGCTGGAGAGATAGCTCCGTGAATAAGCGCACTGACTGCTCTTCCAGAAGACCCAGATTTGACTACCAGCCTCAAACATTACAGTTAGTTCTCTTTGTACTGTGTGGGATCTGGAGTCAGAACTCAGTTGTCAGAGTTGGCAGGAAGTGCCTTTATTGGCTGAGTCATCTTCACCAGTACTTTGTTTCTGAATTTAAAACAAACAAACAACCAAACAAACAACCAAAAAGAGTCTGAGTCCTAGCCAGCCTTGACCTTGGAGATCTGCCTACCTCAGCATCTCAGGGTTAAAGGTATGAGCCACTACTACTGGCTTTTGGTGGTTTTTTTTTTTGTTTTGTTTTTTGTTTTTTTTTGAGACAGGGTTTTGTGATGTAGCTCAGGCTGACCTGGAACTCATAACACTACTTTCAATGCAGAACTCAGCGAACAGTCTGCCTTTAGCTAATAGATCCAGTACACAATAGAAAAGCTAATTCAACTAAAGAAACATCATTCTTCAAGCAGTTAAACTTAGAGCCAAGACAAGCATCCAGCCCTCAAGATACTGTTGCCTTTCCTGACAGCAGTGTTATAATGGCTGAGTCTTAGAAATGTTCCAGGTGATTAGAAAAGAGCTTCCTCAAAGTACAAACTATTCTAAATGCAGATTAAAACAAGGACAGAGCCTGGCGGTGGTGGCGCACGCCTTTAATCCCAGCACTTGGGAGGCAGAGGCAGGCGGGATTTCTGAGTTCCAGGCCAGCCTGGTCTACAGAGTGAGTTTCAGGACAGCCCAGGCTACACAGAGAAACCCTGTCTCGAAAATACAAAAACAAAACAAAAATAAATAAATAAATAAATAAATAAATAAATAAATAAAACAAGGTCAGGCCACTTACTGGTCCTCATTTACAGAGTGCTGCTGGAAAACCCTCTTCTGACCTATGTGCACACAGATACACAGACACACACACAAAGAAACAAGCACACATGTGCTGAAAAATGTAGAATGGCTGAAGAGGTGGCTCATAGACTATAGGTGCTTCCTGCTCTTCCAGATGACCCAACTTCACACCCACAGCAGAAAGCTAACAAAATGTCTGTTAGCTCCAGCTCCAAGGGATTAGATACTTTTTTTCTGGCATCTGCAGGCACCCCTACATGCATGGCATATGGATACATGCACACAAAATTAAAACAAAAACAAACAAAGCAAAAGCACAAGGTTGGGGCCGGATCGATGGCTCAATGGGTAAGAGCCCTGCCTGCTTTTCCAGAAGACCCGGGTTCAATTCTCAGCACCTACATGGCAGCTCACAACTGTCTGTAATTCCAGTTCCAGGGGATGTGGGGATGCGACACTCTCACAGACACACATGCATCAGAATACCAATGCACATAATACCCAAATAAACTAAAAAAGTGAATGGTCAGCCTTGACTTCAAGGCCAGGCCAGTCAATACAAGCCTTTAAAAAAGGGAAAGATGGCTCAGCAGTTAAGACTACTCTTCCAAAAGTCCTGAGTTCAATTCTCAGCAAACACATGGTGGCTTACAGCCATGTATAATGGAATCCGATGCCCTCTTCTGGTGTGTCTGAAGAGAGTGACAGTGTACTCACATACATAAAATAAAAGATAAGAGAGCTCTGTCAGATGAGTAAGGTGATACTTGCTTATGCACTCAGTACTTAGGGTCAAAGGTTTGAAAGATGAGAATTCAGAGTCATTCTAGGTCACACAATGAGTTTGTGGGCCTATTATTTTTTTTCCCTAAATAAAAAGTTGGACATGGTTAGTCATGTCTGAAAGTCTAGCATTTGAGACGCAGAGAAAGGCAAAGTGCTGTGAATTAGAAGCTAGCTTATCTACACAGGGATTTCCAAGCTAGGCAGTACTACAAAGTGAGACCTGTTTCAATAAAATAAGTAAAATCAAGGCAGTGGGAAACAACACAGGGAGAAGTAACAGAGCACTGAATACTGACAGGGTAAAAGATATTTCAAAATAACAAACTCAGAAAAGAAATATCTGTAGCTATCACTGTTAGCAGGCTATTGAGGTGAGTATAATTTATCTGAAGCAATGCCCACACTTCCTTACTCCTAAGGTAGGGCATGACTAATACACTTGCATCAACTTCTATTACTAGTATTATTGCTAATATATATTATATATTGTATATATATATTTGTATCAGGCATTATGCCATGTACCCTTTATATCAGTAGTTTTCAACCTTTCCAATGCTGTAACCCTTTAATACAGTTCTTTTCTTGTGACCCCCATAAAATTATTTTGTTACTACTTCATAACTGTAATTTTGCTACTGTTGTGAATTGTAATGTTACTATTTTAGAGAAGGGACCACAACCTGCAGGCTGAGAGTCCATACTTTATAGGTAACTAATCAGTTTTACCATTGTTTGTTTCTTGCTACCTCCTATCTTTCCTTTGGTTCTTTTCACTAAACCTTCTAATGGGGGTTTTTCTGTCCGTGTGCTTTGAAGGAAGCTGTCAATAAGAGTTCACTTTCAAATGTGATTGAGTTAAGCTCTTGGTGTTTACTTAACAGTTATTAAATCTTCAAAGCACAGTATTTTAGGATTACAACACTAGAGCCATCCTGCTCAATCCTGCTTCGTCACTCATAGAAAAGGGGATGGAAGGCTACTGGCCCTCTTAGCCTGGGAACAGGACAGCACTCACCCACGCAGACCTGCCTTGAGTTTTAATGCACCAATGCATACATGGAGCTCAGCACCAAGTTTCACTCACAGAATTATATTAGTATTTAATAAGTTACATGTTCCTAATCTGAAAACCAAAACTATGAAATGCTGACCTGAGGCTGTTAAGTGGCAAATTATACACCAGCTCTAGTGAGAAAATGTGGTCAAGAATATAGACCCGTTAAAAATACCACAGGAAGGGGCTGGTGAGATGGCTCAGTGGTTAAGAGAGGTCATGAGTTCAAATTCCAGCAACCACATGGTGGCTCACAACTATCTGTAATGGGACCTGATGCCCTCTTATGGGGTGTCTGAAAGAAAACAGTTACAGTGTACTTACATATAATAAATAAGTAAAAACCCTTTGACCCAGAGTGAGCAGGAGAAGGGAAGGGGAAAAAAAAAATCATAGGAAATTACCTTCGTTCTATCACCTCGTCCCTCTTCTCTGTCTCTCTCTCTGTCTCTCTGTCTCTCTGTCTCTCTCTCTCTCTTGCTGTTTTTCTATTCTTATTTATGTAGCCTCGACAGGCCTCAAACCAAGCAAGGGTGACCTTGAATTTCAATGTATCACAGTTTAGAAGGTGCTGGGAACAAAGCCCAGGACATCATGCATAACAGGGAACACTATAACTGAGCCACATTCTCAGCTCCTACTTTCAGGATTATATATAAACATAAAGCATAAGGCATGGTGGCTCATGCCTATAATCCCAGCACTCAAATGACCAAAGCAGAAAGACTGCCAAGAGTTAAAGGTTAGTTGTGACTAAAAGGTGACCTCCAGGACTGTGTCTCAAAAACCTCAAACCAACAGCAGCAACAACTAACCAACAACAAACAAACAAAAAACCAACCAAAAACATAAAAAACAAACAAGTACCAGGCATGTGCTGCCATGCCTTTAATCCCAGCACTTAAGAAGCAGAGACAGTCCTGAGGTCAGCATGGTCTACAGTGAGTTCTAGGACAAACACAGCTATAAAGAGAAATCCTGTCTCAAAAAACCAAAAACCAACAAAGTAAACCAAACAAACAACAAAACAAGAGAAACTATAAATTTATAAAACATACATCTGAAATAATTCTGCTTCCCAGGATCAGAGAATAGTCAGTCAATTTTTATGCAGCAAACTATTTTCAGCACACAGTTCAGTGGAGTTTTTCATATTCATTCATACCAGGGTATAATAACCATCACCACCTATTTCTAGAACCTTCCCAGCATCCTCAACTGAAACTTTATAAATACTCCCTAAGGTCTGTCCCCTTAGTCTCCAAGAGCCACTCCTGTAGAAACCTTGGAGGCTGCTAATCACAGGCACAGCTGCAACCACTCAAGAGGCTAAAGCAGGAGGACTGCCCTAAGTTCAAGGCTTGTTCTCCTCATCCCCCTCCCCCTCCTCTTCCTCCTCCTCAACAGAAACCCTGATTTATTTATTTTTTAATTAATTTATTTAATTTTTGCATAATCCCCTCAAGGTTCATCCATTTCATAGTATATTCAGAACATTATTCTCTTTCAGAAGTAATTAAAAACGTTTAATTCTTCTTATCCTCTAACCCAACCCCAACCCCTGGCCTTCTTTCTTTTTTAAAGTCAAGGTCTTGGCTACACAACTCAGGGTGGCTTTAAACTCATAACCCCCCTTCTGCCTCCGGGGTGGGGGGGGGAAGAGGGGGGCCAGGAAGCTTCCATCCTACTTTTGAGTATTTTGCTCGTGCGAAGCTTTTCCATCCTTGCCAGGCTGAGCAGGAGTGGGCACATTACCTTTGTAAGTCGATCTGTCTCTCTGCTGGGACTGCCTTTTTGGCTCCATCCTGTAGCTTGGGCGCTTTGGCATTACCTGCCTCCAGACTCTCCTGGCTGCCTGCAGCTCTCTTCCTTCCCTTGCTAATGGGTTTGTTTAGATCATCGTTTTTGGTTGCATTGCCCTGAGATTCAGATTTGGGGCGACGTCCTCTCCGGGGTTTGGAAGGGGCAGGAGGTCCTGATTCATCTACTTTCTCATCTGGTTTTTGTTGGATATTCTCAGCACCACCTGCTGTCACAGTTCTTTTCTTTCCTCGGTCACTACTGATGTTGCCTTGGGTAGACTGATCAGAATTCATTTCCTAAAAGGGCACATAAACACATTTGCAAACATAAATCCCTTAAATGTTATGGTAAAAAAGATTATGAATTAAAAAAAGCAAACTGATGTTCTAATTTTGCATGTTTGTATGTTATTTAATGCATGTGTGTGGAGTCACAAGGGCACTGCGGTGTCCTTCCCAGTTCTCAGCCATATTCCAAGTCTCTCCTGAACCTCAACATGGGTAGCTAGCACATCTTGCCCCTCGGCTGAGGTTTGACAGGCACACGTGAAACCTGTGGGGCTTTTGGTTATGCAGCAGATTCTCTTCATCTCTCTAGCTCTCAGAGAGCACCTTCAACATGTCACATGTCACTGCATCTATTGTGTTTCTGCACACTTGCATCCCACGGCATTGGGTAGAGGTCAGAGAACCGCTTGCAGGAGTTGGTTTTCTTCCTGACCATGTGGGACCTGGAGGTTGAATTCAGATCATCACGCTAAGTGTCAATCAACTTTGTGAGTGGAGCCATGACAACGACCCCTTGACGGTATTTAAAAGAAGTTGGAGCACTAAAGTTTCTGATGAACTGCTTATATCCCACTGAAAAGGCAGGCTCCCAGAGGATACGGACTGTGCCTGCAGCCTACCTTAATTGTGTGTGGGGTAGACATCACAGAAGACGGGGCAGAAAGCATGTATGGACCAAAGGATGGGGAGAAGTGCCCTCAGCTCTCGAACTCACTGTCCCTGTGAGTTTACTGCACGAGACCAGGCAAACGAGAGGAGAGTGTGCCGATGAGCTGCACTGACTGGACTGAAAAGGCTACAAACGAAAAGCTCCACTCCACGAAAGCCAACACCACCAGTGAGCCTTAAAGACAATCTACTCGATTTTCCCATCATACCTCTTAGCTCCTTGTTTACTAAGGACATTCTCTAAATGTATCGCTGTTCATGAAAGAGATATTTTCATAACACACGATGGCTTTATTGTATGACCTCTAGATAAGTGTTTTTGTTCTGACTTTCCTACTCGCTTCTGATTCATTACTCAAGTGTTTTCAAATGTGCAAACCATCCTTAACCCACTTTTGTTACTTAGAAGGTTTACCCTTGCCCATGTATAGCTTCCAAGTGACAGGCGAGCGCATGCTGATGAGCAGCACTGGCTGGACTGCACTGAGTGGAACCTATTTCATCAAAGCAGCTGTAATGGGCTTCAGAAAAGGCAGTGACAGGCAGAATGGAATCGGCCTTCTCACAGGAACTTTAGGAACAAATTATAATTTTAATTATCCTAATTGTAATTACTTAAAAGAAAAGAGAAGCTTGACTTGACACACACTATAATTGCAGTATGTGGAATGTTGGGGCAGGAAATGGCTATAAATTTGAGGCCAGCATCAGTTACAAAACAAGTACCAAATGAGCCCAGCTTACATATTGAGACAACAAAGCAAAAATTAATAGCCAACAAAACAAAATAACAAATAGAAGAGAATGATCACTGTGCAAAAAAACCTGCATCTTTTCAAAATTTCATTTTTTTCCCAGAAAAACATTTCCAAAATGGATGGGGTTCACTTGAAGTCTCTCTTTGAAAGGATGGGTAATCCAAGTACTTCCCTAAAGCAGTACACAGACACTACAACCCAACAACCCATAATGGTTTAGAAAAGGACTAGACATAAGTAATTTGAAGAAACAGGAGATTCCTGGAGAAAACAAAATTGTCAATCACACAGCCAATGTTTCTGTCAACTGGAGACTTCGAGCCTTATACCTGTAAGACTTATACCTGTAAGTGCTGAGCTAAGTCCAAAACCAAGTAATATGGTGACACATGTGTAATCCCAACACTAGGGAGGCTGAGGCACAAAGATTTCATGTTTGAAGTCAATCTGGGCAAATAGGCCCATAAGGCCACATTCACTTATGCAAATTAGGTAGATCTTCATGTGTAAGGAAAACGCTAAACCACCAACCAGAGTACACAAGAAGGGTCCCAAGGCTCCAGCCGCACATGTAACAGAGGATGGCCTTGTCTGACATCAACGGAAGGAGAGGCCCTTGGTCTTGGGAAAACTCCATGCCCCAGTGTAGGGGAACTCCAGGGCACAGAGGTGGGAGAGCACCCTCATAGAAGCAGGGGGAGGGAAGATGGGAGAGAGGTTTCTGGAGGGGAAACTGGGAAAGGGGATAACATTTGAAATGTAAATAAAGAAAATATCCAATTAAAAAAAAAGAAAGAAAAGGAAGCAAGTAAGTAAAAAGAGAAGTGTGGAGGGAGGAAGTTCTGACAGTGTCCCTCACCAGGATGCACGTGACCTGGGTCCTTTGAATATAGCACATAACAAGAGCAAACACAATGATTTGCAAATATGCAGAGCTAAGTTGGATGCAGTGGAATATACATATAATCCTGGCATTTGAGAGACTGAGGCATGAAGATGGCCATGAACTCAAACTGTTTAAATACTGAGTACCTGGGCAGCTGGGACGATGGATTAAGACTCTGTCTCAAAAAAAAAAAAAAACAAAAAAAACAAAAAACAAACCTTCACCAAAACAAACAATAACAACACAACATCACCACAACTACTTCTCTCTCACACACACACAAAGGGAGGGAGGGAGGGAGCGAGCCCAGCGTGTAAACAAATTCACTAATTTTAGGTAGAGGATAATGAAGTCACAAGGCCCCATGAATGTACTACATCTGACTACTGTAAACATATGTGACTCCATGTCTGTAGCAGTGATGTATGTACCTTAAGTTTCTTTATTCCCAGCCGAGTTAACTCTGTACAGTGATCTCATAGTAAGCAGACCTGTTGATTTCTGTATTGCAAGAATTATGGCAGTGAGATAGTCCTGACTTTTGTCTAGTAATACGTTGTTTGAAGCCATTCCTACTTGTAGCAGGAGTAAGAGATGAGCTAAATCTCACTAAACTAGTAAATGGAAAGTTTAATGAAGTCAGGCAATGGAAATCACTCTCAAGTCAGTGAGTGGCAGAGCACAAATTAAAACAAGATCTGATTCATCGGAGACTGTTAAGCTTCACTGCTTTCTCTCCTGTTAGCTCCAGAGGATCTGATACCCTTTTCTGATCACTGTGGACACTTGTCACACACGTGGTACACTGACACATGAGCAAAACAATCATACACATAAAACAAGATTAAATCTTTTTTTTTTAAAAAAAAAAAAAGAAGAAGAAAACGAAGTGGGGATTAATCCTTTTGCAGAGGACCCACCCACATGGCAGCTCACACTTGTAAATTCAAGCCCCCGGGGATCCTAATTGTTCCCCTGGCTTCCACAAAAATTGAAAATCTTTCACACATACCAAGTAACACACAATGGATGGATGGATGGATGGATGGATGGATGGATGGATGGATGGAAAGTGATTGAGTGAGTGAAATGGGTGCTCCAGTTTGAATGTCATGGTAGAACATGTCTGTAATCCCAGTTATCTGGGAGGTGTGGCAGGAGGATCACAAGTTAGACACCCCTTGTGCCCACAGAAGACTAAAGAAACTCAGCACCACTGAGAATGAGCCCCATTCCCAGAGCATAAGCAGGAAAAGCCTCTGTGACCTTGAACTGGGACATGGAGCCAGGTGAGCAGGCTAGAGCTCAGGGCCAGGGAGCCTGGAGTAGGCTGAGCAGCACACACAAAAATAGACTTTGCCTCAACAACGTGGAAGGTGAGAAATGACTCCTGAACGTTATCCGTGTGCCATGTAGGAAAGGGACCTGGGTCCTCTGAAATACCAGCTAGTACATAGTTGTTGAGCCATTTCTCCAGCCCTGCCTTGTGCAAACCTCAGCACTATAAACAATTGAATAACATTTACCTTATTCTTTACCGTATCAATATTCTTTACAGGTGTGACTGAAATTATTCTCACAGGATTCTCCTCATTTTCACTAACTCCAGTTTCTGATGCCTCTGAACTCTGTTCCCTACTAGAAAAACAGACAAATAAACAAACAAAACCAAAACCAAGGCTTTTTCATTTCAGAAATCAAATAATCAATTTTATGTATTGATTGGTCATATTACTATATGTCTACTTGCCTGAGAGACCTCATTCATGTTCTAGAATTTATTTTTGGGTATGTGCTATGTGAAGTGGTATTTAGGTTTGTCATTCCAGTATTCCAGAGGCTGAAGCAAGAGACCTGCCACAAGTTTGTTGCATATAGCCTGACTATTTAACAAGGCACTGGCTCAAAAAGCACTCTTTAAGCAAGGTGTGGGGATAGTGAGTTAAAATGTTAAGCCAAGCAGTAAGCAAGAAAACGAAATGTATTCAGAGAAAAATAAATTGCCTTGAACGACTTCCGGCTGACGGACTCAGCTCTGAATTGGCGTTAATATTGCTTCCAGTCTCTGTGCCGGCACTCCTAACGTAAGGCTTCCTTCCCGTTGCTGATAAAGGCTTGTTTACTGTACCTAGTACTCCAGTAGGCTTTGGCTGAAAAAAAGAAAAAAGAAAAACCACACACTTGTTATTTCACACCTAAGGGAAAGGAGTACGTAAAACTTTAGAGAGCTAAGATGTGTGCTTTAGTGTTAAGGCAAGAGTAGTTGTTGGGTTAGAGTATTATCAGAAATGACAATTCTGAAAAAAAACATGTTTGGCTCTTTTAATAAAAGCAGAAGAGAATCCACCACCTTTACTTAATAGTGAGGCATTATTTGCTGTCTTTCTGTTTTATCTCTTATTTCTTTTTTTTTTAAGTTAACAATGCATTCAACGTACAAGCAGACCTCTGAGTATACACTTTTATCAGATATCACCTTCCTATCATTTTAGCCTGTCATATTAGTCTCTTTTTAATTTCTCTCCATTGCTCCTTTTCTCTCTGAGACAGAGTCTCAGATACTGACCTGAGACAGACCCCACTCCCACTGGGTGCTGGGATTAAACTCATGAGCCACCAACACCTGGCTGATTTGTCTTTCTTATCTACTTATTGTTCTATTACTTATGGAAATCTGCCCTATGAATTTTAAATAAATTTGAGCTTCTCACCACTTTGAAGAATAAGTGGCAATGATTCTGAACAGTGATTAACTGAAAAAAGACCTGAGAATATAAATACTATACCAACACACAATGCATCTCCACAAATCTGGGGGCATTTAGCAGAAATAACACACAATAAACAAAAACCCCAAGCAAAAAGTATACAGTACCTTTCCTGTTAACAGAAGAACTCTCGTCTCTTCTGAAATATAGCTTTTGTCATTACAGAAGTCCTATTTAAAAAAAAGAAAAGAAGAAAAGCAAGCAAAGGGAGCACTGTTATCCTCTCATAGTGTTTCTAGGCTCTGCCTTGCAGCAACAATGTACTCTGCTCACACACAGCAAGACCTGGACAAACGCAGCACGTGTACTTTCCAGACAGTGGTGAGCACTACTGCACCAGAGAACTGCACATACTTGGCAAGAACTTTCCCGTGACATAATATCCGAGACCTTTCAACATGTTAACTCTTTAGTTTGTTCACTTTGAGCCATGGTTTCTTTATACAGCCCTAGCTGTCTTAGAATTGACTATGTAGATTAGGCAGGCTTCAGAATCACTGCCGTGCCTACAGCGCTCGGGATAAAGGAATGGGCCTCCACAGCAGCACTGCCTATCTTACTTCTATGTGTGTGAGTATTTTGCCTGAATCAGTGTTAAGTGCACCATGTGTATATTGTGCCTGTGAAAAGCATTTTAAACAAACTTCATTCCTAGTTTTTCATATTGCTCAAAGTATGATTACCACCCTCTAATATATTATAAAATCTACTTCTCAGCAGATAAAATACAGTACTTTGTCGACAACTTAAATTTTTATTTTTGAGGCAGTCTCCTGTAGACCAGCAGGGTTTCAGATCCTTCCGGCACACATGCCAGGCTTATCCTACGCACTTATATTCATGAAACAACGCCATAATCCATTCCAACGATAGATCCTGGGAAACTGAGTACCTGCCATGTTAACTAAAAATATTTTGAGATGGATAGAGTGACGTATGCTTATATTGCCAGTACTGGGAGTCAGAGGATCTCAAGTTTGAGGCTGCACTGAGGTTACAGACCCTGTGTCAAAAAGCAGATACTTTTTTTTTAGACCTTTAATATCTATACACAAGACAAACTCACAACACAACTATGTAAACAAAATATTCCTTGACAGTAGTGATACCAATTAGTTAATAACAAGTTAAATCAACTGTGAATTATATAAAAAATCTAAGCTTTGAGGGGATGGGGGTAAGGAAGAATCCTGGTGGACCTGGAACTAGATTTGTAGACTAGGCTGGAAAACTTATATTCACAAGAGGTCCGCCTGACCCCTGACCCCAATGTTGGATTAAAGTGGAACACCACCGTTCTCCAGTCTCCTTACTAAATATCCTGGGCGGTACAGATACAGTACACCTGTGTCACAGATATCTGTCCAACACCAATAAAGCCATCACCTGGGAGGCTGGAGCAGTGTGATCGATTGCCATCAGGAGTTCAAGGTCACCTTTGGCAATACAGCAAGACCTAATCTATGAAAAGAGCAGGTGGGGCAGGAGGGTGCAGAGGACTGTTTACTAATTTCATTTAAGAACATATGAAGTACATTGCACACTTGCATGAAAACTTCCTTACACAGCAAGGTATAATTAAACTTATTTATTAAAAAAATGAAAAAGAGAATGTTATCTGCCGATAGTTGTGACAGTTCTGAACAAGGGGCTTAAATGTACCCATTAAGACTTAAGTTGTATTTTGCCTTTCTTTCTGTGCTTTGTCCTCTGAACATCGAGGGTCTTGTTGTGTATATTTAGCCTGAGCTCCTTGGTACAAGCTAGGACTAGAAGTGTTTGCCACCACGCCCAATTCAGCTATGTAATTTCTTTTACCAAAAAAAAAAAAAAAAAAAAAAACTAAAAAAAAAGTTAAAAAAACTGAATATTGAATTTTATTTCCTTTGCTTATCAAGAAATATTACAAGCTCAAAAAAACGTATACAATCCAGGTGCTCTAGTGCTTGACATTACTAGATTAAAAGCAATATGTTAAAAAAAAAAACGCTAAGAAAGCTAATATAACAGAAAAACTGGGCAGACAAGACAGCTCAGTGGGTGGGGTTGTTTGTTAGAGGCCTTCAATCTAGAGTCTGATTCCTGAAACCCACATGGTGGAAGGAGAGAGTACTGACTCAAGTTGTTCATTAACTAACACTTAATAAATTCATGCTAAAAACTACAAATATCCTAATATCTCTTCTTCCCCTCCATCCTCTGGCTTGGGGTTCATGATGCTCCTGCCTCAGCCTTGTACGTGCCATCATCTGTGTGCAACACACCTTGCCTGAAAGTACTGCCCCGTCTTTACAAACGCCATCTCAGCTGGGATCAGAGCTCGCTCTAGAGCTCCTGGCCTAGCATATACAAGGTCCTAGGTGTCATTTCTAGAATACACATAAACAATAAAAAACAAGCAAGTAGTATTTATTTTAATAAAAAAAGGACAAATTTAAAAATCAAAAAGCTTCGCCGGGCAGTGGTGGCGCACGCCTTTAATCCCAGCACTTGGGAGGCAGAGGCAGGTGGATTTCTGAGTTCGAGGCCAGCCTGGTCTACAGAGTGAGTTCCAGGACAGCCAGTGCTACATAGAGAAACCCTGTCTCGAAAAACCAAAATCTGAATGCTTCTTCCTGTAGACAGAATGAACATCAGAAGAATAACAAGTTTAACTGTCTTCCATTCCTCAATAAGCTTAGAGTTTTTTGTTTGTTTGTTTGTTTTTAACTCTGCCCTTAAAATTATCCAATATTCATCACTGGTATTGATTGAAATTTAAATCACCTTTACTATGTCAGAAAAATTATGTGAGGAAAATTACCTTTTCAGGTTGTGTAAAGAATTTCGTTGGGAGGACTGGGTCCTTTGGTGAGTCTGCATTGCAGGAAGCACTTTTACTGTTTATAACACACAGAGCCACATCACAGACTGTATACAGTTTCTAAAGAGTAAGAAAAAAATTATATGATGATCAAAGTACCAGTTCCATCACATATATAAATTCAAGTTGTAACATACAAGTGACTACTGTTTCTTAACAGTCTGTTTCTGCTCAGTATTCTTCAGATTCCCAATAAAGGCAAACCAAAAGTATCCATTTTCTCTTCCTAGAAAAAAAGTTTCTACCAGAAAGTCCTATAATCAGAGTTAATCTTCCTGTCTTCTAGAATGTTGAAAGTTTCCAGAAAAACAAATTTTGTGAGTACAAATAAGCATAAGAAAGAGACTCAAAATCAAGGATGGAGGGAAGGTTTAACAGTACTTGTTGCTCCAGATGTGTGAGTTTGGTTACCAACACCTACGTGACAACTCACAACCATCCATAACTCCATTTCCAGGGCACCGGGCCCTCTTCTCCCTTCCATGGCCACCAGGCACACACTTGGCACACATTCACACATGCAAACCATTCACATGCACCAAAAAGAAAGAAAAAAACTGAAAAAAAATTAAGAAGTTACATAAATATATTTTAATAAACATTGTAATTTAAACAATTATATAGTTGCCAAGAAAAAAAGAGGTGGTTGGTATATTTCCACTGCCTTACTTCATTTGTCTTGGACTCATCTGGAGACTGGGCATCTCTGGTTAGTTTGATATTCTCTGCCATCTTTTTCATGAACGCATGGCTGTTGTTTTCATTCTTTGTCATTAAGACTTCAAGCATAAACCACAGGCACCTAAGGAGAAGATACATTAAAGAGGATAAATGGAGATGATTTTTTTTTTTTGTTCAATGGATTATAAGTCTTTAATGAAAAGTTTGGCTGTCAGCATAAAAGAATACCAAAATAGTAACATATCATTTCATTAGTGATGCCAATTCAAGTGGATTTAAAAAAAAAAAAAAATAGGGGCTCCTGTAACCCAAGCTGGCCTCCAACTTTGAACTCATCTTTCCTGCCTGTATTGTCTGAATGTTAGGATTACAGGTATAATCCACTATATCTGGCTCAAGAGGAAAAAGTCACAAAATATTTAAAAGAAAACTGCCTACTCCGAGAAATCCTGACACTTTCAAGACATGCATGAAAGCAATAGAGGCTGGCAATCCACACACGAGTTACAACGGTCCACACCTGAAAGGTGCAGACTCAAGGTCATCCTAACCACACAGCTGATTTGAGCTCAGGCTAGGATAAAATACGCTACGTTAAGAGTGCACAAGAAAAATAAAAGTGCCTACATTTGTTAAGTCTGGCAGAGTTCTATTTAGAAAAGAATAGACTAAACCATCAAAGCAGTGAATCAGAAAATGCACCAAATACAGATCCGCTCCAGCAGATTTCATACATAAGGAGTTTCTAGAAACTTACTTATTTTCTTTCTTTTTTAAGATCAAGTACTTCACGGTTACAATAAAAAGATGAGACCAGGATATAAACTTGGTCTGATTTTATACTTGTATAAAACAATGTGACATGGACGTAGCAGGCTTCCTGTGAGCAGGTGTGCATGAGTACAGCATTATTTGAATACGCACAGCTGGACTGGACTATGATGACAATGCGGGAGGCATGCAGTGCTAAGGCCAAGGAGACACTTCATTAATTCCGCCAATTCTCTGAGTTCAGAATCCTCTAATCCTATTAACTTGTAAGATTCTTGGTCCTTTTACAAAGACCAACAGCATGAGAGGTACTGTTAGGAGACAATGTGGAAGTATTCTCACTGCTGTAAGAGTATGAGACTCACTTCTTTTAAAAGTTAAAAAAAAAAAGATTTTTTTAAAAGATTTTTTTTTTTGTTTAAGATTTTAAACACAGCTAGGTATTGGTGGTGTGTATCTTTAGTCCTAGCAGATCTCTGAGTTCAAGGCTAGCATGGTTCAAAGAAACACGGTCTCACAATAAACAAACAAACATCTATACTAATCTAGTATAGATTTATACTTCACATGGAAAATGCTAATATACTCTAGGATACAAAAGTATACATATTTTACATATGTATGTATATATGTATGTAACATATATAAAATATGGACAGGTTATTTTTTTGTGTGAAGCTAGAATATGTTGAAAACTTAAAGGCTATTTACACATGCATGGCTTTTTTTGTTTTGGTTGTTTTTTTTTTTTGGTTTTTCGAGACAGGGTTTCTCTGTATAGGCCTGGCTGTCCTGGAACTCACTCTGTAGACCAGGCTGGCCTCGAACTCAGAAATCCGCCTGCCTCTGCCTCCCAAGTGCTGGGATTAAAGGCGTGCGCCACCACCGCCTGGCAACATGCATGTTTTGTTTGTTTTTAGTTTTCTGAGATAGCATCTTGCTCAGGATGGCTTTGAACTCTTAACTCTTCTGCCTCAACCTCTCGAGAACTAGGACTACAGGTGTGTGAGCCACCATGCTCAGTAAACACACATATTGAACAAAATGGAACTGCTAAACTATTTACTGTATTCCTCAAAGCACATTTTTCTTCCAAAATCTTTTCAGTGAAAAGAGTTCGTTCCCTGAAATAAACTATTTTGAGAAATCTAATGGTCCAGACACACCTTGAAGTTGTGATCATCCGGTTTCAAGCTCACAAACCACTGGGATTATTGGCCTATAATAATACCAGCTACAAGGAGCCAAAACCTTTGTTTTAATGTAAGCTTAATTTCACACATTTTACAAATAGAAGTATTATCACTGTGGTGACAACATTGCAACAGTAGAATGACAAACTAACAGGCCGATGCTTAAATGTAATATAGAACATCTTTTCCGTTAAAATTTTGACTGTATTTAAGTGACCAAAGTGATAAGAGACAAATGAATACCGAGTTCAGTTTAGGAGTAAGATTTGCTGATTGACATAGAAAATTATAATACTTTAATACAAACAAATGATACTAATTTACAAATACAAAACAGAATATAGCAATGGCGGTTCAGTGAGATGGCTCAATGTTTAGGGAAAATGGTTGTTCTTCCTGAGGACCCACGTTCCATTCCCAGATCCCACATGGCAGCTGACAACTATCACTAACTCGAGTTCCAGGGAATTCAACACCTTCACAGGCACTAAGAATTTACACACATTCTCCCATGCAAGAATGCAAGACAATGGGGAAAGTACGCATTGCTACAAAGTTTCTTAAAGCTCTTCAGACACAATTCTCAGCCTCCTTTAATCCATTCTTCCTACAGTATATATAAAACATACCTAGAGATAAGAAAATATCTGGATAACTGACACATTTTTGATGTCATAATTGCGTCATTTCCCACTCCCCTTACCTCCCTTCCACTCCTCCCACATACTTACTACACCTTGCTTTCTTTCAAATTTCTGGCCTCTCTTTGGAGTTGTTTTTTTAACTGTGCATATAAAGATTACTTTTTTTTTAACCCCTTCTACTTATGAGATATGGTCTTAAGTAATCCAGGCTGGCCCTTCTGCTACTACTTTCAAGTGGTAGGATCATAGGTACATGCTAGCATCCTTGGTTTGGGTGGGACTGGGGCTCTAACCCAGAGCCCCACCCATACTAGGGAGAGTACCCACTGAGTCCTATCCACAGTATTAACCGTTACTATTAAGGAAAGGTGTGGTGCTAAAAAAAAGTTATACAAATGAATAAATAAAATTCCCAATCCATGAGAAATTTTCATCATATAGTTGTATAAATTACCAAACAAAAGTCCACTGTAATATAAAAAGCAAAAAAAAATATAAAATACAAAATAGCTTATTAATCTATTTCAATACTTAGTTAAGTATAAATAGTAAACAAACAGAAAGCTAAGAAAGAGATCGTTGAATGGGAATAGTTCTGAAAAATTTTTTTAAAAAACTTAACAGTAAATTAAGGAAATTCAGAATCATAAGAAAAATTACAATGAGAATAATAATTAAAAAAAAATAAGAGTGAACACAATTTGTAGAATTCCTGAAACACATAACTTACTCTTTTATATCACGAAGTTGATCAACATCTTGTGATCTTGTAAAATCAGGATCATGGGCGAGCAGGTGAATCATGTATGGAACCACATATTCAGGCAGCAATGATAATAATTTCTCTAAATAAAAATATTATAGTTAATGAGAATAGCTTTTATAAATGCTGTCCTTGTTTGAGTTCTATCCATTTGCTTCTATTTCTCTTAGCTACTAATAGTTGTGCTATTATCCAGCAGATGACTGGACAAGTTAAGAAAAGGTGTAGATACTCCAACATCTGAGTAAAGCACACTAATGACTACATAAGGAAACAGTTACCCACAACATTTAAGCTAAATAAATATGACTTCAATATAAGATTTCAGTTTCTACACATACTATAACTTTGATAACATTCTATAAAGTTAACATTTTAATATAAACTACACTAGAAATGCAATTGCCCCCTCTCACATACACTGTGAATTATCAAGTACACACCAGTAGCTATAGGGTTCTGTTTAATGTACTCCCTGCGTATGCTGATGTTCTTCAATAAGCACTGTCGAGCATGTGCTCTTCTTTCCTTCACAGGATCTTTGGCACACAAAGCAAAGATCGCCATATACTCCAGTGGGAGAAGTAACTTCACAAGTGCCTTATGAAGCTTCTGGGCAAATATCTGTCTTACTTGATAGCACTCATCCTGCATCGGCACAAAAACAAAGATACACAAGATGGGTAAATATTTGCTTATACACCTACAAATGCACACACACATGCACTTTCATTGGTAAAAAAAATTAAAATGATGGTTATACTGGAAGAAAAGAAACGACAGTCTTTTCTGTGTGTATATTCATATATCAAATGCATCTGTACTCAAAGAAAGTAAATACAATCACTCTGAAGACTAGGGTTTGAAGTAGGTTTTCCACTTACGTTAATAACCAGTGCACAGAGCTGAAACTGTTCTGGGGTAATAATTTCATGGTAGCAAGGCTCCTGAGCAAGCTTCATTATGGCACTACCAGCAGCTAATCGCAAGCGAGACATATCAGATTTACTATAAATAAACAAAAAGAAATAAACATTTCCTATAACCATTATTACACATAAAATTCTCATTGCTTTTTGAGTGTGAGATTGGTAGTAGGTAACTTAATGTGCAAATAAAGGCAATTACTTTGTGTTTATTAACTCAACTTAGAGAAAAGGCTCAAGTCACTGTGGCTCATGACTGGGATTTACCTCCAACTTCTCACCCAACCAAGCCAGCAGCCTCACTCTACCATCAAACTGCTGATGGGGCTAAGAGCCAGTTTCCTTACAGTCTGTACCCCTGTGTCAAGAATATACATTCACTGCAAAAAATTGATTTAAACAAACCAAAGCAAAAGAAGCCAATCGTGTTAAATCTAGTTTGTACACCATATACATGTATGTATACACATATGAGATAACTGAGACTCTACATTAATCCTACAGATTTTATGAATGGCAGTGAAACAACTGCAAAGAAAGAACCAGATATAGCAAAGGTCACAGAGATGAGAATATGGTTATATGCGTATTTTAAATCACTTTTATCACGTTTGTGAATGTGGGTGAGTCAGTATTAACAGGGCAGATATAAACTACTCCACAGTCCTACAAAGATGGGACCAACTCCTAAGGAGAACAAGGACAGAATTCATTTCATTTCCCTGTGAGTAAGCAAAAATGACCTATTTTTTTTTTCAATTTGATAAGAAAAAGGTACTATGTAAGACCACATTACTTAGTTTAGAACAACAAATAAACATTTTGTTCCAGGTCAAATGATAATAATATTTAGCCTTCTACTGCACTGTGGATTGTGCATTAAGTATCAGCGAGTTATAACATTTCATTACAAAACACTTCAGTACAGTTAAGATATGCCGAACAGGAAGTTTTCCTTATTGTTAACACAGCTCTCATAACTGTGCTGATGTAGAACTTCTGTTGGCTTATTTATCATAAAAACTTGGGGTCTACTGACGCTCTGCATGTCACTTCAGTTTATCAAAGCATCGGGTGCAATGAGCTACAACTGCCTATGTATCTCTTCAAGTAGATGCTTTATTTTTTATTTTTGAGGAAATAATGTTATCTCTAAATATAAGTAGAAATCATGATTTATTACTACTGGCGCTCTGGGTGTCAAGTATTGAAAGAAACAAGGGACTTGACAATTTCTTCATGTAAGGAACGAAAAGGAGACAGTAATTTCACTCCACTGAAAAGTGGAAATTAATTTTTCAATTTTTTTTTTATTTATTTATTTATTATGTATACAGTGTTCTGCCTGTTTGTACACCTGCAGGCCAGAAGAGGGCACCAGATTTCATTATAGATGGTTGTGAGCCACCATGTGGTTGCTGGGAATTGAACTCATAACCTCTTGAAGAGCAGTCTGTGCTCTTAACCTCTGAGCCAACTCTCCAGCCCCAATTTTTCAATTTTTTTTTCTTTTTGCTTGTATAAACTTTCCTTGAAACTGACAAAAGGCTTCTACTGCCCCCTTTTTTGAGCAAACACTGTGAGTCATTCCATTTGTTCAATCATATTATGGAGTGCCGGGTTAATCTGTCTGATACATGTGTCAGTGTTACAGAGTAGAAATTCAACAAATAATTGCCTATCCAGCAAATGTAGATTTTAGTAACACTGAGTTGATTCTAAATAAAAATTTATTAGCAGAAGTTCATAGTTTTTGGAAATAAGAATATACCAATATTCTTCAATGTATTCAAGAAGGATAAATCCACAGCTTACAGTAAAATTAAAACACTCAATATTAATCAACTCTTAACCAATCTTGGGTACAAGGAAACTAGAAGAAAGCTCACCTGATCCTCTTTTGCTCTGTCAGGTCACCCTCACTAACCAACATCGCTGATAATAACCGAAGAGTTGAGTTGGCAGATTTAGACTGGTTGTTTTTCATACCCAACAGCCACCTTACGAGAAGTTTAATTGCCTGTACCTATAAAACATTAACATGCTAAAAAAAGAAAGCAACTTAAAATTCTAATTAAAGGGAAGACTAATTTAAATTAACTTGATTAGTGAAACCAGTTATCCTAATCAGTGGAAATGTATTTCCCAGGGCAATGGGACAAGAGTAGTAACACTAAGAGCATGACTGCTCTCTGTTCACCCGGGCATGCTCGTGCCCCACAGCTGGGCATGTTCTTATTTCCAACAGAGAAAGCAAAAGATACACACTCCATGATTGATAACTCATTCAACTCTTGCTCCCAGATTTTTGATACAGTAAGACTTTTGAAATTACTTACAAATATATGATTTAGAAATAAATATTTAAACCACTAATTTCTAACTGTTAGGCAGGTGGAAGAAGAGAGAATGGATGCTAACCGGTACAGCAACGTACATATATAGATGGCGTAACTTTTATTTATTCATTTGTTTACTTATTGTTTGGTTTTGTTTGTTTAAAGACAGTGACTCTCTACAAAGCCTTGGCTTTCCTGAAACTCACTATGTAGACCAGGCTGGCCTACAACTCGGAGAGATCCACCTGCCTGTGCCTCCTGAAAGCTGGTATTAAAGACATGCACCACCAGCTGGCCAAACTATCAACTTTATAATATAATCACAATTTAAAAATTACATTTTAACAGTGACTACATTTCAAAGTCGCAACTAGAAAGAACTGTGGACATTTTCAACCCAAAGAATCTATGTGCTAACTATCCTGATCTAATCATTATACATTTAATAAAACTCCAGAAAAAGTGCAATATCTTAAAAACTCTTCAAAAACTTAAAAATAGCCACTATGCTGATTAAAAACAATTTTTTAGATGATATATTATTACAGTATCAAAAAACTATTGAGCCGGGCGGTGGTGGCGCACGTCTTTAATCCCAGCACTTGGGAGGCAGAGGCAGTCGGATTTCTGAGTTCGAGGCCAGCCCGGTCTACAGAGTGAGTTCCAGGACAGCCAGGGCTATAAAGAGAAACCCTGTCTCGAAAAACCAAAAAAAAAAAAAAAAAAAAGCTATTGAATAAATCATATCTGGTACATCTTAAATATATTGACTAAAATGTTGGAGCTTAATTTTTTGAGGCCTTAATTATCTGAAAGATTGTTATCAACATATATGAAGAGCTAAAGATCTAAGTATTTTTTCATAAATTTACTGACAATCTGACAAAAAGCAGACAAAAATATATGACTAAGAAAGTAATATATAGGGCTGGAGAGATGGCTCAGTGGTTAAGAGCACTAACTGCTCTTCCAGAGGTCCTGAGTTCAATTCCCTGCAACCACATGGTGGCTCACAACGATTTATAATGGGATCTGATGCCCTCTTCTGGTGTGTCTGAAGAAAGTTACAATGTACTCACACATAAATAAAACTTTAAAGAAAAAAGAACATTAAAAAAAAAAAGACAAAAAAGTAAAATATAGGCTCATCTATTGAAGTGCACTCAATGCCGAATACTGACTCAGCACAGGATAGGGTGTACTCTGTGGAGGAACACTCAATGAGCATGTGGTTAGATCCCTAGTACCACCAAGCTATACCTCCAAACAAAACATGCAAAAATCCACAAACAATAATAGCAAACTGCAATTCCTTAGAGAAGTAATACTTTACAGTGAATTTTAAAATAACGCACATTGAGGTTGAAGACAGGGCTCAGCAGTTTTGAGCACTACTTACTCTTCCCAAGGATCCATGTGACTCAAAGGTAACCCTAGATTTAGATCTACCTCTAGCCTCTGAGGGAACCTGCACTCATATGTGCGCGCGCGCGCGCACACACACACACACACATTTATTTATAAGTAATAAAGCAGCCCTCTAGAAAATGCTTATTAACTCTAACATTAAAAAGCCCACGATACTACAAGCATTCACTTTTTCCAACATAAAGGTCACTAATACCTAAGCAAATATACCTTTGCTAGTACTTCAGGAGAAACTTCCTCATCTGGAGACCATAATTTTCCATTCTTCTCACCTGTTGACTATAGATAATAGAAGAAATTTAGTTTTCCATCCTGATTACTACCCAGTGTGAAAATATACAGGTAAAAAGACTTAGAAACGGAGGACGAAATTAGAGTAGTCAGATTTTCCAACCTCAAAACATACTACAAACCTGTAGTAACCAAGACTATGAAACAAGAATAGCCTTTTATTTTATATGGGACAATTAATTTTGTGAAGCACACAAATAACATGTTCTGGGGAAAAGACAAAACTGGGTGTCAACAAATTAAAAATGTTGGTAGACAGTAATACTATCTACAAACATCACCACCTAAAAAGGAAACCCAATAAACTCTTAGCAGAGAACAGAGGACAAAACCTTCATTACCTTGTACGTAACAAATACTAAATAAGTGTTTACTACCCAGAACATACAAATAAACTTTGCTAGTACAGTAATGAATGTCTTTAATCCCAGAATTCAGGAGGGAGGCAGAGATATAGAACCTAAAGGCCAGCTTTTGTTATACAGAGTTCAAATCCAACGTGGGCTACATGAAACTAACTCAAAACTGTCAAAACTTACAACTCAACAGCAACAAATAAAAGTACTAAAGGATCTGAACAGATTGTTCTCTAGAAGACACCAGATGGCAAATAAGCACGCAGAAAATGATTCTAATTAAAAACAGAGAAAAAAAGAATGCCACACTCATAATAAAATATCACTTTATATTTATTCTCTCAAAAAACATGTGGAGAAACTGGAATCTACAGACTTGTTTGGTAAAAAGGTTAAAAGGGGACAGACACTATGGTAACCAGTTTGGTAATACCTAAAAAATGTTTAATAATCATATGACTCAGAAATATTACTTTTGGTACATATTAACATTAACTACAATTGCCAAAACCCAAACTGTTAATTAACAACAACAACAAAAAAAAAAAAAGTGGAATATACAAAGGAGTATTTCGCCGGGTGGTGGTGGTGCATGCCTTTAATCCCAGCACTTGGGAGGCAGAGGCAGGCGGATTTCTGAGTTCGAGGCCAGCCTGGTCTACAGAGTGAGTTCCAGGACAGCCAGGACTAAGCAGAGAAACCCTGTCTCGAAAAAACAAAACAAAACAAACAAACAAAAAAAGAGGCACAATTTATTCCTATTTTATTCCTGTTTTATTCCTATAGAAGAGTGTTTCCATTTGGGACTATATCTATCTTGAGTGAAGATAGCTCAGGAAAAAAAGCATTTACTACAAGTCTGAGAGCCTGACTTCACCAGGAACCACATGGAAGGAGAGAGCTGACTCTATAAGATGTCCTCTGACAGTCACAAGCCAACTGTCATGCACCCCCTAGACTAAATAAATAAATACAATTAAAATTTTTTAAAGATTGGGCATAGTGGTGCATATCTTTCGTCTAGCACTCAGGAGGAAGAGGCAGGCAGGTCTCTGTGGGCTTTAGGCCAGACTGAGTGCTAGAACAGCCAAGCCTATATAGTAAAGCCCTGCTTTACAAGGAGAGAAGAAGAAAGGGAGGGAGGGAGGGAGGGAGGGAGGGAGGGAGGGAGGGAGGGAGGAAGGGAGGGAGGGAGGGAGAGAGAGAGAATGGAGGGAGGGAATGTGGGTACGGTGGCACAGTATTTTAGTATCAGCAGTTGAGAGGCAGAGGTAGGTGTGTCACTGCTGCATTCAATGGCAGCCTGGGCTACACACCCAGTTTCAAGCAAACCTGGACTACACGAGAAGACCCTGTTTCAAAAAGACAAAATAGAAAAACCAGCCGGATGCAGGCTGGTGTGGTAGCTTAGATCCGATCCTGAACAAGAACACAAACCATGCTTGATGATCCATGACGGATCACTGTGAAAGATTTGGTGTTAATCCCCATCTTCTCTAACTTCCTAAAACAGGAGTGCTCAACGTTACACTAAAAATAAAGACATGCATGAATGTGCTTTGTGACTGCACTCTCCCTAATTCTAGGTTGTGAGGTCCTTTTAAAAATACACTGAGGGGCTACAAAGATGGCTCAGTAACCATCTGAAACACTGCTATAACCTTGTTGATATTCTCAGCACTCACATGGGGACTGTCTGTAATTCTAGATCCAGGTGATCCACTAACTCTTTCTAGCCTCCACAGGCACACCACACACATGGTGCACAGAAAAACATTTAGGAAATACACTCGTGCACATAAAGTAAAAATCATCTTTTAAAAAAGAAACTATAATTTTAAAGTGACAGTTAATATAACTGTAATAATATAATAGGATGTAGTGTGATATTTCAAAACTTTAACAAAAGGATAAAGAGTTAGACTCCACTGGGCACATCAGTTGCCTCAGACCTCACACCCACCCACACCCTAGATACTGAAAAAGAGATGTTTCCATGATAAAGACATAGACAGTCTTAAACTCAAGACTCTAGATTTAATTAAGTTAGAAACTTACCCTGTCATTCATTAGAAGATCTTTAACAATAAAGTTTGCCACTACAGATTTCATTGGGGAGGCAAACTGATCTGGTGCTAACATGGAAATGTGGCCCAGTGAAACTAATGGAGTTATAAGTTGCTCTGGTACATCTGCATTCAGACTCCTACTGAGTGGCTATGAAAATAAAACAAAAAGTTATCAATTGGCTTGTAAGTATTTAGATATTCTATAATCCTAATGATTTTGTCATGCACATGTCAATCTGTTTTACTGATATGATCATAATTAATTTTAACCATCTTAGATATTTCACTTACTGAAATATGATTGTGGTGATTCAATGAGAAAGGTCCCATTAGGTTCACATGTTTTAATGTCTGATCCCCAGTTACTAACAGTTTGGGAAGATTAAAAGATGTGGCCTCATTGGAAAAGGTAAGTCATTAGAAATGGCCTTTGAGGTTTCAAAAGTCCACATCAGACCCAGTGTCTATGTCTCTACTCACAACTTGTGGGACAGCTGTGAGCTCTCAGCTACTCCTCCTGTCTGCTGGCTGCCATACTCCCCCACCATGACCTTTGACACTATAAGCAAGCTGCCAATTAAATGATTTCTTTTGTAAGTTACTTTGGTCATAATGTCTAATCACAGTGATAAGAATAACTAAGACAATAATAAAATTGAAAAAATACAGAAATTAGATAGAGCCCAAGCAAAAGTAGTAGAAATAAGGACATCTGAATTACTCTCCATCTCTCTTCTTCTAATTTGTTATTTTGGTGAGTATATTTTTTTAATGCTGAGAAGACAACTTAAACAACCCTTAATTGTAAATATAAAAGTTTGTGGAATCATATCTCCAATTTGTAACAATAGGAATGCCTTTCTACAAGTAGAGTCTGTCCAAAGAACACACACAGAGCCCTGACAAGAAGATTAGTATTCAGGTATAGCTGGAGGTACTTAAGGAAGGACAGTTCAGTTGTCTAGTTAACAGTCTGTGAAGATAAGCCAGAGCAGGCAAGACTAAAGCTAAGGAGAATACTCTCATATAAAACACAGGGCTAACAGTGAATATACAGGGCTGAGCGACAAGTGCTCAGAAAGTATACATCAGTGCAAAAAGATATACAAACAGCCTTAAACAATGACTCTAGCTTTACCAAAGCACAGAGCCAATGGAAACATTCAACATGCTACGTGTACCTCAAAGATCTGTGCTAGCTGGACTTCCTTGTTTGAGAAGATGGCGTGGATGCAGTGCACAGCCTGCTTTGCTTGGTGTGGAGTCCCCCGCTTGGCTTTCTGATGTAAAATGGGGATCAAGGTTCTGAAAAAATAATAATATAGTTGTGTTTTTCTGAAGTATACAAATACCTAAGTTTCTTCTTATCCTCATTTACCCTACTTAGATGTGTGGTGGTAGTGAAGACTTTCTTAGAAATTATTTAATTGATAGAAAGATTTAAAGTTCCTTCTCTGTCTCATAAACAAAGACATCAGTAGTAAACAAATTTCATTTTAAAAGTAAACAATGAATATAAAAAAAATAACAAACTAGCCACACTGAATTAATAATCTGTGACTTGCTCTAGGGCATGTATTCACGTTTACATTCTAAGAAGACAATCTTAATTTTTAAGTTCCCTTTTAGAATTCCCTTCTGTTATTTTTCAAAGTAGGAAAGGAAAAAAGTAGCAAGAGGGTAAGTGTTATTAAACATCTGAAATGATCCTGTGACACGGGTACACGAGAACAGGTACAGAGAGTTTGGTAAAGTTAAACTAAAGTTTTCCAATAAGCATCTAGGATATGTGCAGCTAACAGTCTAGGTATTTTAAAACTTGTATGAATTTGACTTATGAACATTAACACTTGAAAAGAAATATTATATATACCATAGCAAAGATAAACAAAAACATAAGAATGTTCTAAAACTGCCAAAGATTACAGGAATAAAAAGAAGGTGAAGCTGGATTTTGAAAGTTAGAAAAATAAGGAAAAATGCATTTAATCACTATACTAATATGAAAGGTAAAATAAAAGTAATTATTAAAACAAGTATCATTAACAAAGCAATAAATGCTGGCCATATAGCAAAACATGTATTTGAAGGGCATATATTCATATAAACCCACAAAATATGCACACATACCTAGAAGGAAAGCATTAATCAAACAACAGTTAACAACTGTCTGCCTTTTACTTTCCTGGGCTCACATACATACCACACCTCCAAATGCGGGGGACAAGACTAAGGTCCTTATACATACAATGTCAACACCAGCATGGAGCCACATACCCACCCTTGGTTTCAACTTTAATGATAAACATAAACTTTTATAAATCTGTACAGCAACAAAACTCTCCAGCAATTATTTGTTATACCTTCAATACAATTAGAAAACGTTCTATTTTATTTTATAAGCCAAAAAGTTGATGTCATCAAACGTAAGACAATAAAAAAACAGTAAAACAATAAAAAACCTCAAAAATCTAATAATAGACCTGAATTAATAGTAATATTCAAGACCACAAGACATACACCTCAGCCAAAACCGCAAAAAGCCTGAAATATGCTAATCAGTTTAATTCTGACACGTTCATGAATGTCTAAAGCCCATCTCCTGGGGGATCTGAACTACAGGGTAGGATTTCCAAGTCTAACTAGTCTAGGTAGCCCTGAGGACCATTTGGTCTTTTGTTCATAAGCTCATCACCATTAATACTACTGAAAAACAAAGAAAATACACTTAATGAAATGGTCACTGTCACTATCTATTACTAAGCAACGAGGAAGTATTTTATGATGAACACTATTTAATTGCTCTATTTCTCTTTGTTGAATAGGAAAGTGGTAGCTACAGACTTTATAACCAACTTAAAAGAAAATTCATAGACTAGATGAATACATTAAACACAAAATAAAACATTTAATTTTGTTTATATGCCTGTATGTGAGCATGTACACTCGCGTACAGGTGCCTGTGAGGGTCAGGTGTCAGACCCCTGGAGTTAGAATTAAAGTCATTATGAGTGTTGGGTACCAAACTAGGGTCTTTTGTAACAAGAGAGCAGTGTGTCCTTTCAGCCGCTGAGTAACCTCTCCAGCCCCAGAGGACATAATTTAGATCAATCTGTAGCAATATCATTTTTTTTCTTTTTCTTTTTCTTTTTTTTGGTTTTTCGAGACAGGGTCTCTCTGTGTAGCCCTGGCTGTCCTGGAACTCACTCTGTAGACCAGGCTGACCTCGAACTCAGAAATCCACCTGCCTCTGCCTCCCAAGTGCTGGGATTAAAGGAGTGCACCACCACTGCCTGGCATGAAATATTTTTTTAAGCAAGCCTGAAATAATACAAAAACAAATAAACTTTTCTCTGTTTTGTTTTTTTCCCAGAGTGCTATAATTCAGAGGTAATAATATCATGGTTGTTACTGAGGTCTTTAGTGGTTTTGCTTTTCTGTGATTATTTCTTTTATCCTCAACGATTCTTAAGAAAAGGTTTCCATATTTGATTCTAAAGTTAACTATTCCACGTATATCTATTTTTTCCAATGCTCATTTTGATAGAGCATTCTTTTAAAAATAGGATTCTTGGTTTAAAATGTAAAAATATTCTGTGGTTGGAAGAAAATGTCAAACTTTATTCTAACATGTTAATGATCTTTTTTTCCTTTTATGTACACAGGGGTTTGAACAAAGGCCTCATGTGTGCCAAGCAAGCACTATCCGACTGAGCTAAATCCTTAACCCCCAACCAAGTCCCTGTAAAAACAAGAAAACTGAGACAAAGTCATTCTTGCCTGGTTGTGACTTGTTCCACCAAGCCTGACCCTGATGATCTTTGTATCTGATCTTTGATTTGTATGTACAGATATATAAACAATTAAATTTTTACACCACAAAACTCTTTGAAGACAAAGACTGACTGGATAATCCTTTTCTTTCACATAAATTCTATTTAATAAAACCTACAGGAGCCCATTTGTTCTTTTTTTATTACATTATGAGACTAACATTGTTTCTATTAGATTTACCATGAATTTCTCATGTTTATGCTACCGATGAGCATGTGATGCAGTGGACATATCAATGTCTTCTTCCATGTTTCCCACCCTTACCAGAAGTATAATCCCAAAATGTTAAATGAAAATATATTCTATATATTTCATCATCACTGTTACCATTATCAATTACAAAGCAAATAATAAATATTTTATGGTGAACACTACTATTTAATTCTCCTATTTTTTTTTTTTGGAGGGGGGGGTTTGGGACAGGAAGGTGGTCACTACTTAATTTATAGTCAGTTTGAAAGAAAAAAACTACACAAATTAGAAAGATATATTAATCATAAATATAATATTTAATTCTGTGATAACTTTTTTTTTTCTTTCTTTCTTTTTTTTTTTGGTCTGTGATAACTTTTGATCACTAAAACTTTCAAGTCTTTTCCTTCTATACTGACAGTGTAGTTTGTCCCACTGCATTTATCCTAACTATGGTAAGATGGGACAGGAGACAGAGAGACTAAGGGAGACAGCATGAAAGTAGCAGTTTTCTTTCTGTTGCCATTCTCCTCCATGACAGAAATCATGATTTTATCACTCCCCCCCCCCCACAGAAACCTTTATGTTTACCATGTTAAAAAAAAAAAATACTCACGACCGTATCTGGGGAAGGTCAGTTTCTATTTTGTGGCCTGTATTTCTAAAAATCTGTATTGCAGCTTCTGCTACCTTGTCATCCTCCATTCTTAGGCACTGTAACAAGGACTCATATGTCTCTGCAGAGTGGAACGAGGTAGGATGTGTGAAAGACAGAACCTGGAGGAATAGATACACCTTTAGGAGTACAGACAACAGCTCTAATCTATTTAAAAAGGAGATTTCTTTCAATAAATAAAATGTAAAGTTCTGGTGTACAAATGCTAGCTACAACACTTGGAATATAAATTACATTTTAGCCACCAGTGCAGTTACTTTTACTCAAGAGACTTAACAAGAATCCTATGTGGAGCACTCCAATCTCTTTCCTAAGATAGCTGATATGCTATTTTTTCCCCTAATCTTCTCATCATCTCTTGGTTTTTACTAAACATAGAATAAAGAATGTTTTTAATTACATATTTATTTTTAATCTTATGTGCATTGGTGTTGCCTACATGTATGTGTGTAAGGATGTTGGATCCTCTGGAGCTGGCAATACAGTGGTGAGCTGACATGCGGATGCTGGAAATTGAACTTGGTCCTCTGGAAGAACAACCAGTAAGTACTCTTAACTGCTGAGCCGTCTCTTTTGTAAATATTCTCTCTAGCACTACGTAATCTCTTTTTGAGTTTGCCTCATTGCGATTTCAATGCACTTTTGTCTCGATTTCTCCCCTTTTACTTGATTCAACAGGAGTTCCATCCAGTGTAGCAGTTGGACAAGGGCTCCCACACCACTCTGCAACTAGGGACTACCCTTCGCTTCCCCTACTCCTGAAAGCAACCCTTCCCTGCAGTAACACAGCAAAGTCTTGAGTCACATCTTGTTCTTATTTATAGCTAATTAGAATTTATTTGCATTTATGAAGATCATGAATAGCTTTAAAATGTCCCATTTATAGAGATGATACCATATAACACATTAGTCAACTGTCTCAGATACAATTTCTTTGAAAAATAAGATTGGATTATTTAGCATACATGGTCACAAGTATAACAGAAATACAAAAGATAATCACAAAAAGATGTTTAAATGGCACTATATGATGTAAAATAATTACATTATGATACAAAAGTTATTTTTATAAGATCTGACTTCTAGCCAAGCATGTTACCAGACAGCTGTAAACATAGTATGTGGGAAGCCACAAGGCAGAAGGATAGATAAGAGTTTCATCCCAGTCTGGGCTATAGAATGAGACTCTTGTATAAACAAACAAACAAACAAACAAACAAACGTAATTCCTGCTGGAAAAATTTAATCCTTTGAATAATCTAACTTAAATAAGCCTCCTCATGCACATCCTAAAGAGAATGCCCTTATTTATCTTTGGAAGTTAATGGAGATAAAATTATCAAAAAGAAATACCTTAAGAAGCTCAAGTCCTGAGCGGATGGCTGAGTCTGGACTGACACCCTCCTCTTCATCATCGGCCGTCCCTTCTATTGACTTATTCATCAGTTTCACTAGTGCACTGGTAAATGAAGAAATATAAGCTGAGTTAGTAAGACTACTTACATTAGTAACGTATCCCAACTAAAATATGATAAACAGAGAATCTAAAAAGACCATGGTCAAAAAAAAAAAAAAATGTCTGTAGCATAAGGATCAGTGCTGACTACACCACAGGTGAGCTTACTTTTATGTTACCCTTCCTCAAAACTTAATGTGTTATAGTAACAACAATTTGAAGGAAAAAAAAGCCAGTTAAATAATATACTGTAATATTAATATTAGCTCTTCCAATATTTACACATATAAAGAATTTTCACATATAAAGAGACTATAATATATTTTAATAAAAATAATGTAAAAATAGTTAAAAATTGGGCAAATGGGCATTTAGAACCCAGATCAAACCCAGAGCTTGACAAGCTAGGCAGGCCTTCTGCCTACAAACTACATTCCCAGTCTCATATCTGTTTTTGTTTTAAATGCTATCAATTTAGCCAGTAAGGGGGCAGGCAAGATGGTTCAATGGGTAAAAGGTGCTTGCTGCCAATCTTGATGCACTGCTTTTGACTCCTGGAACCGACATGACGAAAGGCAAGGATTCCCAATGACCTCCAAGTACGTGCTGTGCTGTGCTGTGCTGTGCTGTGCTGTGCTGTGCTGTGCTGTGCTGTGCTGTGCTGTGCTGTGCTGTGCTGTGCTGTGCTGTGTGTATATACACACACAATGAGTAAGTGTAACCCAAAGACTTTGCAGTGAACATAAACTAGTAAAGTAGTATTAATTGCACTAACAAATTAATCTACAGAATCAGTAAGTCCATCCTAAGAAATTATTAACAGAACCAATTAATCAAAAACATGCTTATTTACAAACACGCAATTAGAAACTGTGTACTGTAAGAAATCAGTTATCTTTTCAATATATTTACTACCACAGAACATTACATGATCAATAAGATCAAACTACCTAACAGAACAGACTTTTTTTGTTTCTCAGACAAGGTTCAGATGTATCACAGGTTGACTTCTCTTGGTCTGCTTGACTCAGTCCTTGAGTGGTAGGATTGCACAGGATCAGGGATCTAGTTACTTTCCCTGGCTAACATGATAGCATTTAAAACAAAAACAGATATGAGACTGGGAATGTAGTTTGTAGGCAGAAGGCCTGCCTAGCTTGTCAAGCTCTGGGTTTGATCCCCTATGCCACACAACTGGGTGTGGTGGTACACGCCTGTAGTTCTGATATGGCTGAGGCTAAAGTGGAAGGACTGTCATGAGTTCAAGGCCAGTGTAGGATACATTGAGAATACCAAACCAGCTAGGGTTATACTGCATGATGTGGTCTCAAAAAGCAGAGTGAGACAAGTGGGGGGGGGGGGGGGGGGCAGGGTGAGAAAAAAATTTGTCCTTTGTTGATATTATTGCTTCAAATTATCATGATTTGTTTAGGGAACAGGGTCTTTATATATTGCCCACTCTCCTTTAATTCACTCTTACTGAGCATCAAACTGAGTTTAACATATACTACTTGTAAAATCAATAAAGTTTGTAGTTGCTGAGACATAGCCCTTAAACTGGCCTTAAACTCAATGTGTAGCAGAGGATATTCTTGACTCTACATGCTAAGAGCTGGATTGCAGACATGTTATCATAAAGGACTTAAAAAAACTGTGATAGACAATTGCAATTATTAGCACTTGGGAAGATGAAGGATGAAAAATACAAGTTCAAAAAGCCAACATGAACTACAATAAATAAACAAACAAACAAACAAATAAATAGATAAATAACTATCATGAGGGTGTGGAGAGATGGCTCAGTGAGTGGTGTCACATACTACCACACCTGTAGAAAAATCAAGGTTTGGTTCCAAGCACTGATGTCAGTTGGCTCAAGACCACCTCACTTTCTTTTACTTGAAGGTGTCTGTGTTTATTGTTTCACATAAACCTTTCTCCTAAAGCAATTAGAATTATGAAAAGATATTTGTACCACCAATTTCTCAAACTTCAGTGTAGCTGAGGGGGACCAGGGCTCTGCAGTCTTCTGTGCTCAAATCCAATCATTTGTTTTACGTGGCATGCTGCAGCTTGTACTAGGGAGCAAGTCCTGAGTCTTCACAACCAACAGAACCCTAGAGTCACCTTCGGTGTCCCAGAGAAACTGCACTGGCCCTTGTTTCCTAAGCTGTCTTTTAGTATTTATTTAACCTGTAGGTATCCTGTGAGCCCTCCACATTTTAGTTTCTTTTCTCTCTTTCTTTAAAGATTGGTTTTTATTTTGTGTGTGTATGCATGGTGCCTGCAGAGGGCAGAAGACAGTGAAGAGTTTCAGGTGATTATCAGCTGCCTACTATGGGTACTAGGAACTAAACATGGGCCCCCTGCAAGGACAGTACATGGTCAAAACCTGGTGTGATAGTGATAACCTTTAACCACAGCAGAAACAGGCACATCTCTGTGAGTTAGCGGCCAGCCTGGTCTACATAATAAGTGCAAGGACAGTTGGGTCTATGCAGAGAAACCATTGCAGGAGGAAGGGAGGGAGACTATATGCTTTTAACTGCAGAACGATCTTCCCAATCAATCCCCTTCCCCTTTACATATATTTATCTATCAAGTATCTGTGTATGTACACAATGCCATGGCACATGTGAAGAGGACTCAGTTCTCTTCTTCAGCCATATGGGTTCTGGGGATCACACTCCAGTCATCAGGGTTGGAGGCTTGCACTTTCCGTGCTCAGACATCATGTTAACCTAACCTCTGAGGCTTACATAGAAGGCATTCATCATTTTCTAAGTGTTGCCATTCATTCCTCATAGAAAAATGCTTTTTATACTTTCATGTCATTGTTGCCTCAGCATCTAGCTCTTTCTGATCCTCACTTCTGTCCTCTCAAATGTCACTCTCATTCCTGAGCTCCAATCATTGTCACAATGATCACTGCAGTGTGACCATTTATAAGTAATTTCAGTATGGATAATTTTGTGATACTGAATCTTTTCTTTTTCTTTGTATTCTGAAACTGGGTATATATAAGCCCCAACTTACCCTGGAACTCACTGTATAGAGCAGGTTAGCCCTGAAGTAACAGAGATCTACCTACCTCTGTTTCCCTAGTTCTAGGATTAAAAGAGTGTAAAACACCATGCCTGCCACCAATGTTTTCTCTTAAAATCTTGATTATAAACTGTTTGTGATAGGTGGTCTGAGCCTATTACCCCAACACCCAGGAGGCAGAGACAGGAAGCTAACAAGTTCAGACCAACCTGGTCTATATGAGTAAGTTCCACATCACTCAGACATATAGTGAGACTCTGCCTCAAAACACATAAATAAGTAACTAATAAGAACCTTGATACTATTTTGGAAGCATATGCACTTCTCCCCCACCCCCTTTCTCTCTCTTTTTCTCTCTCCTTCTCCCCCTTTCCCTCTCCCTCTCAAACATATACAAATCCTACTACTCAGTTATAGCTCTGGCCTATCTAAATATTTCTTAATTTCTTTGTCCCTTTTTCTTTGTTTGATATTTTCTCCTAAAACAACTATAAATATTAATCAGCATATTATATACATGACATGTGTTCAATTATATGATTTATGTATTATTAGTATGGATGATATTTATATGCATATAAACTCAATAATCTTAATATGTGGTAATTATCATGACTATGATTTTAGAGAGTGGTAAACTGAAGCTCTGAGAGCCTAAGGAACCTAGACTAAAGCCTAGGGACCTGGACTTTTAACCTCAGTAGTTCTCACTTAGCTAATCCCACTAATTTCTACTTCCTTCTAACACTCACAGATACACAGCTGACTTTTGAAGTCTTCTACAACACGCCCACACACAGCTCTAGTTATGTACCTCACTCTTCACTAAGTATACAATGTACTTTACACGAAGCCACTAAGTTAAAAAATAAAATTGTATTTATAATATAGTATTTTGTGAAGATTTGGATAAATGTAAGGAATATGGTTTTTACTTTTTTGTGAAACAGGACTCCTCCATGTATCCCAGATTGGCCTACATATCACTATGTAGATCAGGTTGGCCATAAACTAAAATATCCATTTGCCTCTACTTTAAAAGTGCTGAGATTAAAGGCCACTACTCCAAGATATACAACATGGTTTTCTCATGAAAATTAATAAACACTGACATTCTTGCAAATTATAGTCTGGTAGAAATATTAACCAAGATCTTCTTCTTTGAGATCAAATGACTCATGATGAGATTTCTGAAGAGTTTGAACACCGGGAACTAAACAACAGTAATTTGCTGACATGATGAACCTCTACGAGAGTTCTTAATGTCTCAGCACTTCCCTTCCAAAGGGAGGGGAGGTAGAAAGTAAATGGTACAAACCAAAGGATACTAACAAGAAATAATATGCCTATGTTTTTGAAACTAACTATAAACGAACATGTTGTGACCCAAAATTTATCGGTTTTCTTTTTGTTTTAATTTGCAAAGTAGAAAATTGGATCAGGAAATCTTAAAAGTAGTAAAGCTCATGTTATAAGCGGACCTGTTGCTCAATAATTCATAGATTCTAGCCACCAGTGCCTCAGACTGTGACGACATCTGGAGATAGTAAGGAATAATGCTACGAGGTGATTCATACGGATGGATAAGCCTAACCGGGGATGAGCACTGTTTTCTCAAGCAGACTAGGACACGGGTTTATCCTGGGCGCGCAGAGGAAAGAACAGTTGCCAACACAGTGAGAAGGTGATAGCTGCCTGTCTAGAAGACAAGGAGAATGACTTCAGGAAAAAAAAAAATGTTGTGAATATCTTGGTCTTGAAACGTTTTAGTTCTACAACTAAAAAAGAAATTGCATTTTCTAACTCGCCACACAACGGTTTTTGGTTAGGGTAACCTTGAACACTAGTACAACGTGGCTTGTGCCTTCTCGTATAACCACAGTAGTGACTCACACAGGTGACATGACCTGTGACTTCTAGGTGGATAGGTACTGGACTAGGTCTCCAAATCTGAATCTAGATGGATTAAGAATCAGTGAGTGCTACAAAGCATTCTAACAGGAAAGACAATTATCACTACAGGACAAAAATCATCCCCAGAAATTTACAATACTAAATCATTAGAAATAAGATGTCAGGGTTGTTTTAAAAAGACCAGTCCGTGTTTTCAATATGCCATCCTGTTCTCACCCAACAACTGAAAAGCGATAAAAGAGATAAAATAGAATAGCATGTGATTACTAAATGCTTAGGAAAACTCAGCTCTTAGTAAATAATCATACAAAACTAAAACGTTCTCTTTTTTTGGTGTTAAGGGTACTGCAGATTTTTCAAATTAGCATATACAGAGTAAATCTAAATGCAAGTACCCTTTATAATACTGCAATGCCCAGCCTTCCATTAGAATAGAGAGCTTTAAACAGATGGCTTCCAGACCTCTGTGGGCCCAGCCCTTAAGCTCACCACCCTGCACTTTGAGTGCGCATCTCTCTACTCTGCATACATTTCCTACCTTACCTTATGGCTTCGGAATCAATGTGCACAGGAGCAATTCTTTCCAAAAGAAATTTGACCATCTCTAGAAAAGGGTTGGTTGGCTGCTTAGGATTTGCAAGTTTCCGAGCTATTTCCCTCTATAAAAGAAAACGGTTTTACTGTAGAGTTTTATACCTTCAGTATTTTTCACAATTAGAATAACTATAGGAAGAGCAATCACTGAAAAATTCAAAACCCAGAAAAATTGAAAACAATGTCTGTTTTAGGCACTGATTAAAATATACATAGTAAGCATTTACTGTAAAATCCGGACAATAGAGAATAGAAGAAGGATAAGTGGTTTTAAACGACTTCTGTTATTTGCCTTACACTTCTCCTATAGAAATTTTATTTAGTTTAATAACATAATGCTTTATTGAAAAAAGTTTTATTTACAAGTATGAATAAATGGCTTTATTATTTTATAATTTAATAGGATATTGGGTTTTCTTCCAGTTAATTTCCCAGAAAAACATATTCTTAGTACGTTATTCTTAACATGTGCTAATATGTGTATGCATATATGGGTTTGTGCACATGAGCGTAATGCCCATGATTCAGAGGACAGTATCAGAGCTTTTTATCTCTATAAAAGAAAAATGTGAGGCTGGAGAGATGAGATGGCTGAGCAGTTAAATTGTCTCTATTTAAGCTCAAAGATGGCAGTACTATACCAGCTAACCTTGAGAAAGAATGGTATTCTTGATGGAAATTTCTCACTTTTTTCTAGCCCTTCCAAGTAACTTAACAGTGTTAACACATTATCAATCAGGTCCATATCTGAGATTTCCAATCACAACACATAGACTACATGAACTTATATTCTAGTTTTTCATTTAAATTTTATTTACAGTGTGTTTTATGTGGGTGCATGCATTCCATGACTTGTATGTGGAGAACAACCTTCATTGGCAGTTCTCTCCTTCCATTGTAGGTTTCAGTTTTGAACTCAGGTTGAAGCTTGCCACTGAAAATAGCACTGAATCTGGCTTTCTTCTATTTTACACAGAACTGTTCATTCACAGAAACTAGAAGTGCAATAGCCATTCCTGACACAATGATGGTGTCCCATTTAGATGTTGTCCTATGACTCTTTTCTTTCTTTCTTTTTTTTAAACAGACCTACATAAGCACAATGTACCACCATCTGCCAATTTACAAGGTCTTGTAAATTATATTTTATATAAAAGAACATAGGTAATTTAAATAATATATACAAGGTATACTGTGTTTATTAACAGAAAGGTGAGAAAAGGAACTAAGAGCAGTCTCTCTTTTTTTTTCCCGTTTTTCGAGACAGGGTTTCTCTGTGTAGCTCTGGCTGTCCTGGAACTCACTCTGTAGACCAGGCTGGCCTCGAACTCAGAAATCCGCCTGCCTCTGCCTCCCAAGTGCTGGGATTAAAGGCGTGCGCCACCACTGCCCAGCAAGAGCAGTCTTAAAATTACATCTATCTATTTGTTTTGTGTGTGTTATGTGTGTGTGTGTGTGTGCGTGCACACACACGTTTGTGAATGTCAGAGGATAATTTAAGGGATTCTGTTTTTTCCTTTCACCACATGGGTATGGGATCAAACTCTTCTAGAGTCACAGGAAGTACCGTTATCTACCAAGCTATTTCATTGGGTGATTTATTTATTTATTTATTTATTTACTAACAGCAGACAAGCAAGCAAACAAACAAACAAACAGGATCTCGCTATTCATTGCAGACTGGTCATGAACTCATAGTAATTTTCTTGCCCTCGTCTCCTGAAGGCTGAGATTGCAGGCAAGAAATATCATGTCTAATCGTCATGCTCTTTTTCAGTACAAAGATAGTATTTAGGTCCAACTTTATGATTCATAAAGCCAGCAGCATTGATTGCATACATTTCTTGCTCACTGAATCCATATCAGGATATTTTAATTACAAACACCTGGGTTTATAGTTAAGATTTACAATTATTTACTTATTCCCCACAAGGAGTGAGACTGTTTTATGTTCCCAGACCATTCTGTAAGAACATCTATTATAATCTTTAATCTCTCATTCATATTTAATTTATCAACTGTAATCCTTTTCAGAACAAGGGTAAAAAGTAAATAACCAAAATGCGTATTTTTATTCACGTTTAAGCCTACTCTTAGTATATGTCACAACTGTGTAACAACATAAATGCTGAAGACAGGAACCCAATGAGCTTTTCCCCTGAGATTCTGTAAGGATCCCGGCTTTCTTAAAAAAAGGGGGGGGGGGGGGTGTGTGGTGGTGCAGGGGGTAGAAGAAGACAGAAATCTACCTAGGAATTTACTTCTTTCAAATGAGATGATAAAACTACAAGTAAATTATTATCAGGTTTTGTTCCTATGCTCAGAGACGAAAGGAAGAAATGCATGCTCACAAAACATTTTGAATTCTTTCCATTTCTTAAGTAAAGAAACACACATTAAATAAAACGTATTTTATCTTGGTCATTTCCTACAGACAATCTCTCTGGCTCAGATCTGTTTTTTTTTTTTCTTTCCTTCCCCCTTTCTTCCCCCCTCACACACAAAATATATGTAATAAAATACAGATTTATGAAAGTTATTAAAGAAAATATAAATCCTGATTCACTAACCACACAAACGTCAGCTTGCTTGCATGAACAGGTCGGGCTGATCAACAATTCCAACTGAGACCTTAGTTTCTCATCATCACCAAGAACCTGGTTAAACTTCTTTACAAAATCTTGTGCTTTCCCAGGGTCAGGCAAATTCTCTATGAAATGAAGAAAATAAATGTTAGACAAAAAAGATAACTACATTATAACTGTCTTTAAGAGACTGGCAAGGGGCTGGAGAGATGGCTTAGCAGTGAAGAATGCTTCCTACTCTTGCAAAGGACCTATAGTACCCTGTCAGGCAATTTACAACTGCCTGTAACAACAGCTCCAGGGGGATCTGACATCTCTCGGCCCTGCAGGTACATGTACCTACACACAGACACACATGCTTACACATAATTAAAAATAAAAACAAAGTAAAACTAAAAAAATACATTAAAAAAGTAAATGAATATTGATGAGGCATTAATAGATAATCCGACAAATGGTACTCATAAACAAAATTAAGGATTATCTTTACCATTCTGATACCACAGTATCATTGGCTAAATCAATAACCTGTTTTGAGTGGTCTGGAGAGATGGTTCAGCGGGTAAGAGCACTTGTTGTTCTTGGAAAGGACCCAGGTTTGATTTCCTAGCACTTCATGTTGGCCTACAAGCATCTGTAAGTAACTCCAGTTCCAGGAAACTGGACAGGCAAACACATCATACATATGTACACGCAGGCAAAACATTCATACACATAAAATAAATATGAAAAGGCCTATTTTGATACTTATTACATGCTCATAAACACACTTACTTGCTATGGTCATCAGTTTCCCAAACATGGCAGAACAGTTAGCCTCCGACTAAAATTTAAAACATAAACAAAGAACTAGTCATTTGTATTAATAAATTTCTCTAAAAGAAATTAATACTCACATTGTACAATGTGTTCCTTAACTTTAAATAAATTCACCACAATCTCACTAAAAAATGATGAACCCTCCCACCTCTGTGTATGTGTGTCTGTGTGACAGAGAGAGAGAGACAGAGAGAGACAGAGACAAAAACAAATTGACAGAAGGCTAGCAAAGAACAATGGAAAGCAACAAATATTAAGATAAAAAGCAGGACAAGAGACAGCAGCAGGAGAGCACTGGAAAGCTCGGTAGCAAGGTGTGGCAGCGCATGCCTGTCATCTCATCTAAGGCAGGCGTATTGCTCGAAGCCAAAAATTCAGTCAGCTGGCTACATGACCAGCAAGGTGCTTTAAGCCCTCACTACCACGCCTGCCTGCTGTGGTAGACTGTGCCCTAAACTGTGAGCCAAAACACAACCTCCTCCCTTAAGTTCTTTGGATCTTGTCAGGTATTCTGTCACCATAGCAAGGAAAGTAACTAATACATATGACTAAAATCCCACCTAGCAAATGCTGAGAAAGGAAGGCTGTCGGGGAGTCTGTGGCTAACTTGGGTAACAGTGATTTCTAGACCAGCTTGAGCTAAAAAACCAATCAAACAAACAAGAAATGCTTAAGAAACTATCAAAAAAGGCAATTCAGCTCTGAAAACAGCTTTATTGACATTTGAAAATTAAAACACCTTGAAATACTTTAATTACATTGTTCTACAGAAAAATTAAACATTGATTTGCAATTTATGAAATAAAATAAAAATCATAAACCTACTGTAGGCTGTTTGTGTAAATCCAACAGCTCGCGCACGTGACTCCGAAGCATGTTCTGACACTTCCACATCTCATTGAGCGCTCTATATATAGGTATAGACATGAAAAGACACATGACTTAACAGCACTGCAAACTGTTCAACTCTTTGAAAGTTTTTGTTTGTTTGAGACAGGGTTTCTCTGTGTAGCCCTGGCTGTCCTGGAACTCACTTTGTAGACCAGGCTGGCCACTAACTCAGAAATCCGCCTGCCTCTGCCTCCCAAGAGCTGAGATTAGAGGCACTGGCCATCACCTGGTTTTATGAATCTCCTTATGTGTGCTATTTCCATATTCATACATGAAAATTTAAACAACAGATTATTAGAACTTTTGGAAGTTTAATATAAGGATTATCATAATAGGAATCAATTTTTTTTTGTAATGCTGGTAATAAAATCTGGAATTTTAAGCATATTAGGAGGGCACTGCATCACTGAGAAGGAATGTTTAAGTTCCAAAGAAGCAACGTAATCTTTCCATGGAGGTAAATATTTGACTAAAAGAATATTTAATCCTAAATAGGAGGAGCTAGAGAGTTCTGGTCTAATGAAAGATAAGATGTCCAAGTATACAAATACACGGGACAATGAAAGGTATGAAAGCCTGGCAGAGAGTTTAAGTGGGAGGCATATAGAAATTGGAGTACATCATAGATAAATAAACGACTAAGGATTACTGAATGCCAGAAAATCAGAGCTATGAAGGGTGCAGAATTCTTTTGAAGTCAGCAGGAAGCTTCCTCCCTAAGGACTAGCTTTCACGGTACCAGAAAGGGCTATATACAGTTCCAAGTGAAGGAAGCCACTAACAGCACTGCCCAGCTCTAGTGCTCAGGAACCACAACCAGCACGGCACAATAACCCCAAGGGAGTAACGTTTCACTCACACCTTGGTTGCTACCATTCTAAGTATCATTGCCTTGCAACAGGAGGGACAATCATGGTTGGTATTAGAAACCTAGCCAATACCCAGGGCTAGGCAATTATGAATCTTAGAGATGAACCTAACACCAATTTTGGGTTTTTTTTGGTTTTTCGAGACAGGGTTTCTCTGTGTAACCCTGGCTGTCCTGGAACTCACTCTGTAGACCAGGCTAGCCTCGAACTCTCGAACTCAGAAATCTGCCTGCCTCTGCCTCCCAAGTGCTGGGATTAAAGGCGTGTGCCACCACTGCCCGGCAACACCATTTATTAAACCAGTACAATTACTAATTATTTTTCATCAAAGAAGCTTCTCTTTACAACAGAAGAAAATAACAACAATCAAAATGCAAAGAACAAGTGACTCTGTGATAATCACCCCTAATTCACACAACTATAACACAGTGAAGTCAACTAAGACTTAGGGGCCCTCACAGAAGGGAGCAGACGACCAGAAAATCTTGTGAGACTATCTCTTAGAAAGGGAGGGAAATTTTACCTGATATACAGTAAAACTATACCTTAATTATTATGGATGGCTAATAAGACCTGAATAAGGACAGTATCAACAGACATGCTAACATGGAAGGAAAAAAAATCTCACAAGGCCCAAAACCTGGACAAAACTATATGCAACTAAGGAACTGCTGAGAGGGATAGTTTTTCCTAGGGATGAGCCCCTAAATTCATTATCTAACACAAAGTGGTTAGCCCTAAAACCATATACATATAAATAACACTAAAGAGACTCAGATATTCGTCTATTTAAGCACATATGTGCATGTGCACATACCACCCCCAATAAGAAGTAATTAAAAAGAGGCCATGAAGTCAAGAGGGAACAAGGAAGGTAAGATACATGAGAGGTTGTAGGGAGGAAAAGGAAGGAAATCATGTGATCATGATAAAAAAAATTGGTTTTGTTTTTGTTTAGTTTTTTGAGACATGGTCTCTCTACAGAACTATGGCTGTTCTGGAACTTGATATACAGATCAGGCTAGCCTTGAGCTCACAGATTCATCTAGCCTCCTGAGTGCTAGGACTAAAGGCATGTGCCATCAAGCCAGACATTCTAGTCCACCTTGTGTCTCTTCAGTCAAGATCTTGCACATCTAGGTTAGGATTAGACTCACTAAGTAGCCAAGTCATACCTGAAACTTTTTACTAACACCATTACCAAAAGTGTGTGTGAACATGGGATTGGAACACATTCAGACATCTATCACCTCACTTGTGTAGCAGGGTACAGCTGGCCTTGGTAGCTGGAGTTGCTGGTGAGCCAGCCCAAAGGCACATGAGTAGGAGAGCCATCTGACTGGCCAACTCAGATCAGACCCAGATCTAGGGCTTTGAGTAGGCCCACCACAACATCTACTAGATTAATGAATTGCTGGAGTGCATGAAGGGGCCAGTCCTACAGATCCAAAACTACAGGATCTTCATGACCCAGGGCAACAACAGGATATCTGAGAGGAGTGCCAGTGAAGATCCAGTATTGATAGAATAGCAGAAACTAGAGGCCTCATACCAGACCAATAAATTATTGCAATGAACATCTATCTGCAAATGTACAAGTATAAAAAAAGGGTACACAGTGGGCCACACTGTTACACATTACAGCTTCCACAAGATATTTTTTTGTTGTTGAAGAGGAGGTTGCAAGGGTAGAAGGCAGGTACTAGGAGTGGAGGAGATAAGTGGGATTGGGGTGCATGACATGAAATTCACAAAGATCCAATAAAAAGTTAATAAACAAACAAGCCCAGCTAGGAAATATATGAAGCATTGAAAAGTAACTTACTTTACAGCATTTGGATCCAAGCTAGCATATAAATAATATAAGCATTTCATTCTCTCTTCTGTTTCCAGGTTATGGGGAACAAGATACTGAGCAAAGATTTTCTCTACCAATAGTCTACGAACAAACACACAAAAACAATTATGCTATTTAATAGGTGAAATGAATTTAACCATTTTGTATAAAGTGGTTATATACACCAATAATTATGTCACCAATGGTGTGGTTTATTTCATTATATGTGATAAAACATTCGTCCTAGAATGCTTGAATGTTATCTCACAGTGTAGCAAGGTTGGCTTTGAATGCATGGAGCTCCTACTGCTTCAGACCTTCTTAGTGCTGAGATTATAGGTGTGAGCACTGGTCCTGCTTATTCTTTCTGTCAGTTTTGGGGTAGGGAGAGATTGGTGCAGTTTTTGTTTTGTCTTGTTTAGGAGACCAAGTCTCTCTCATGTACCCAAAGCTGGTCTCAAACTTGCTAATGTATACAACAAGCTTACCTTGAACCTCTGCTTGAGCCTCTAAAGTGCTGGGATTACAGGTGAGTACCAACACACCCTGCTTTCTTAAATGTCATTCTTAAATGCAAGTGATTGGCTGCCCCAACTAATCTTCTGCAGGCTGAAACTATAGATTTTAAGTTAGCACTACACAGAAAGCTATATAACACCAAGGATAGCTAATTCCCAAGAAGCCTAACAACTTCCTCTGACTGATTCAGCTCCTTTCCCACGCTGCATGTAGTAAAAATAGGAGGATTTCCCACCATTACTTCCTGAAAAAGTGCACATCTCACTTTTCTCCCCCAAAATTCCTATTATTCAGTATCGCTAGAATAAGAAGCACACAAGAGCTCTTCATTAACTTATAGATCTATGCAGTAATACAGAAGTCATCACTCTAATTCAACAAAACACTACAAAGTGTTTTACAAAAGCCAGAATAAAAAAAAAGAACCTTCCATTAACCAATTCAATACATATTTAGTGATGCATCAGTCAATTACTCTAATCCCACAAAACATTGCAAAATATTTTACAAAAAAAAAACCAGAAAACAAAACAAAAAAAACAAATATTGGCATGCTAAAAAACAGAATAATAAGTAGCGTTAAGAAAATGAGAACAATTTCTCTACTAGTTGTAACAGTATTGTTAAAATAAACAAACAAACAGACAGACAAAACCCAATGATAAGAGGGCTACCAAACAGTGGTTTACTCAGACACTGGGCATGAGTGCTCAACACTTAATACCTATGTACACGTGACAATCCCAGGAGTAAGGCATTATTGCTCCTCATTTTATGAAGCTGAAATACACATAAATAAAAATGACAAGAGACAAATCATTCTGCCTTACTCCCAAGTACATGTTTACTTCACTACTGTTATACTACTTTACAATCTTGCAAAGAATCATATATAAGTAAGTACCATATGTATGCAGAAAATTATTTCTATATTGAGAAATAAATGATGTAAAAACTAAATAGAAGTGTTTAAAAATGAACAAAATATTAGACTCACTTGTCATCAATGCTATTCTGGTAATAGATGTGCAGAAGTTTATCCTTTATCCAGCTGACTTTCTCTGCAGCTTCCTTTCCTGCTTCACCATGGAGACAGTATTTCTTATAGAGCTGAGCCAGACCCATCATGGCTTCTTTTCTTACGCGCCACTAGAAAATATAGCACTTATGAGAGGGGCAAGACATCAAAACTCTATTCAAACCTACAACCTGTAAAGGCTGCACTGGGCTGTGCAGTAGTTACTGTGTGCATGCATGGCAGCACCTTGATCTTCTCATAAGCAGCTTTGCCAAACTGCTTTACTCACCATTTTCACCTATCTGGTAAGACAGCAGATTACTGTATACACTTTTCAGTGCCATACTGCTAAATGACCTACCAACTTTTTAGTTCCACTTAAACAAAACATACTACAGATTTCATTCAGTTCAATTCTTTAAATAGATATTGACATGAATAAAAGATACAAATGAAAATTATAAAGTATATAATTGGCTTTGTACAGAAAAAGGCTACAGTGCTTTAGTTAATTATATACTGTTCACTATACTATGAATAATAACAAAGTTCAGTACCAAGAATTCTGGAAAAACAAAGTTGGTGAGAACCTTTTCGTATATCTTAGGTAAACTTCCTTACTTTGCAGACTTAAAAATAATGAGACTGGTGAGTTGGTCCAGCAAGTAAAGGCACTTGCTGCCAAACCTGGTGACCCACATCAAATTCAATCCTAGGACCTACACGGAATCTTCAGACTTTACATGCACACATATACATACACACACACTCACACACACACCAATAATGAGGAATAAAATTCTACAATGAAAATGTCATTCAGTCTCGAAAAACCAAAAAAAAAAAAAAAAAAATGTCATTCAGGCCCTGGGAATATAGCTCGATTAGAAGAATGCCTGCCTGCCTAGCACGCACAGAACCCTAACCTGGATGCCCAGCATTGCACACATGGAATTCCAACACCTAGGGAATACAGACAGGAGAATCAGAAGTTCTAGGTCACCTTTATCTATGATAGTAAGTTGGAAGCTAGCCTGAGCTATAGAAGACCCAGTCTATATTTATGTACCTATATGAGTGTTTCATCTGCATATACATCTGAACAACAGAAAAAAGGTATCAGATTCCAGAGGGCTGTAGTTATAGACAGTTTGGGAGCTGCCATGCAGGTGCTGGAAACTGAACGCAGAACTTCTGGAAGAGCAACCAATGCTCTTAAACACTGAACCATCTCTCCAGCCCGGAGACACTGTCAAAAAAAAAGAAAAAGAAAAGAAAAAGAAAAAAAAAAACCCCGGGGGGGGGGGGTGAGGGGGACTAGTAGTGAATACCTTTAATTCCAATATTCAGGGGACAGAGGCAGACTAGCGCCTGTAGGTTTGAAGCCAGCCTAGTCAACAGGAAGTTCCAGGCCAGACAGGGACATGAGGAAGACCATGTCTCAAAAACAAACAAACAAAAAACCAAAAGAAAAAAAAAAGGAGAAATGTTTGTCTTGAAAAGGGGGAAAGAGCCACAGCTGGGCAGTGGTGGCGCATGCCTTTAATCCCAGCACTTGGGAGGCAGAGGCAGGCGGATTTCGGATTTCTGAGTTTGAGGCCAGCCTGATCTACAGAGTGAGTTCCAGGACAGCCAGGGCTACACAGAGAAACCCTGTCTCCAAAAAAACCAAAAAAAAAAAAAAAAAAAAAAAGAGGTTAAGAATAAAAGTCAGTACTTTCTTTAAAGTTTTTGAATCATTTTTTAGCCTACTCAGTGTGTAGAATGAAACTCAGAAAAATGTGAACAATGAAATCTAAGATTAGCTACTGCGCGTCCCTGTGCGGGGGGCTGAGGGCCGCGGTTGCAGCCGGCATGGGGCTGAGCGACGGCCGCAAGCCCCGAGCGCTCCGGTTGGACCGAGGCGCTGCAGGCCGCTGTGGCCGAGCTGCGCGTCGGAGCCATGGTGGCGGTCCCAACTGACAAGCTGTATGGTCTGGCCTGTTCGGCGAGCTGCTTGGCAGCCCTGAGCTGCGTGTATCGCCTCAAAAGGCCACAGTGAGGCGAAGCCGCTGGGCCGTGTGCCTGGGCCGCGTGGCCGACTTACAGGTATTGTCAGGTGAGACAGGTGAGAGTACCTAGGGAGCTCCTGGAAGACCTGCTCCCAGGACCTGTGACCCTGGTGATGGAACGCTCAGAGGAGCTCAACAAAGACCTGAATCCCTTTACTCCTCTTGTTGGCATCCGGGTTCCTGACCATGCCTTTGGAGGACCACTTGCACTCACTAGTGCCAACCTCAGCTCCCAGGCCAGTTCTCTGAGTGTTGAGGAGTTCCAGGACCTCTGGCCTCATTTGTCCCTTGTCATTGATGGGGGACTAATTGGGGATATTCAGAGCCCTGAGTGTTGCCTCTACTGTGGTTGACTTGTCTGTTCCTCGAAAGTTTGGCATTATCCGCCCAGGCTGTGCACTGGAAAACACTACAGCCATCCTCCAGCAGAAATATGGGCTGCTCCCTTCACAGGGGTCCTGTTCATAAAACTTGGGAGGACCCAAGGACCATGCTGGATACTATGTGTCTGCTACTGGTTGGCAAAGCCTCATTGGTGAAGTTCCTGGAGCTGTATCTGTAGCCTAGCTTTATGGCAGCATCCTTGGCTCTGAATCCGGTAGGCCAGTCAGAAGCTGCAGGGTTGAGCCTTGCACCCAGGGGAAGGTTATATTTACTCTGTAGATTCACATGTCAACCATGAATTAAATGGAGGGAAGAACATTCTAGAGTGGCCTTATTATTTTAAATGCCCCTTCTCAAACCTCCCCCCTTTAAGTTAAGTAACTTGTACAAAATTAGAATGCATTAAGAGCTGTTTTCTGGGAAGAGTGACGTGTGCTGTCAAACTAGTTGGAAGCACTAATGCAGTCTAGAAGCCTTAAGACCAATGCAGCAAAGCTTTCTGGGTACAGGGGAGTGGTCATTTGGGGAAAATTATTCTAGGAGTCCCACGTAAAATAATACTGAAAAATAAAATCTTGACTCTTTTCAGCCAGTGACTTTCTTATTTATTGATATAGTTCTGTTTAATTTATTTAGCTTCATTGTTTATGCAGAAGCCTTTTATCCTTGTTCATATGTCTATCAAGTATTTACATAATTATTTTGGGCTATTTGAACTTTTTTTGGTTATTAAATATTGCTTCTACAAACAAAAAAAAAAAAGAAAGAAATCTAAGATTAAACTCTGTATCTCTATCTTCCAGAATAGAAAAGTTAAAATACTACAAAAAACTAAATAAATAGACCAAAATGCTGAACTAAAAATATATAATAAATGATATGAACACACCATGCAGGCAAAAAAATAATATATTCACCTTTTTTTTTTTTAAACTGTGAGATAAGTATTAATAAGTGCAGGGTTTTCCTCAAACCATCCATTGCCTTAACAGGCAATATCAAGTTCAAAGGGAAGAGTAGATTTGGTAATTCAAACTCATCACTACATGGGAGTTTAAATTGAGACAAAAACCAAAAAACACCTCAGAAATTTTAATTACTGACACTGTTAAACAAGTTTGTAGTGCCCTTTTCTTTTTTCAGCACCTGCCACATAACTATTTTAAAAATAAGAAAATAAAGAACATCTCTGACAGTATGTCAAAACATACGGGTAAACCCTAAAGTTACACCAATACCATGCATTTCTAGGGAATAGTAGTTTTTCAACAATGTCAAATGAACAAGTAAAGCAATTGCTGTTAGAAACAAGTTGGGCTCAGGGCTGGAGAGATGACTTAGGGGTTAAGAGCACTGGCTGCGCTTCCAGAGCCCACAGAGCAACTCACACTGTAACTCCACTGCTGAGGGACCAGGACCCTTACATATACAAACATGTAGGCAAAATACCAATGCACATTAAAAAAAAAAAAAAAAAAAAAAAAAAGGTCTGGTTCTTTTGCTTAAGGCTGATTCACCTCTCCTTTAGTAATTACTATAAGGGTTCAAAACATTACCTTTCCTTATCAACTCATGTTTCTAACTGTATCCAGTGACAGAAACAGCAAAATAAGGTAACTAGCCACAAAGCCATTTCAGTCCTTAGCTGAAGCAAACATTATAGAAACAGTACTTTCTTAAAAAGTATGATATTCTTTTAACTGAATGTATGATAGATCCAGCTAAGTAAATATACATAACCAATGATTGCCTTTTACAAACTAAAATGTGCAGGGAAAAAGAAAATCAAACTATTTCATCTACCTATTTTTCTTTATATAGAAATGCAATAAGAAAAATCTACTCCCAAAATAAGAAAAAAGATTGATAATCCAACATTTTTATTCATAAACTAAAGAGTATGTATATGGAGGCAGGCAGATCTCTGTGAGTCTGCAGCCAGCCTGTTCTACAAAGTAAGTTAAAGGACAGCCAGAGCTAAGTGTGTGTGCCTGAAACATAATAACATAAATGTTCTACATTTAGTGTTATTCTGGTATCCACCAGCTGCAACTGCTATTACATAATAATACCAGACTTGCACAACAATTTCAACATAGAAAGTTAGGAAGAACAAAGCCCCGAGATCTTACCCGTTTATCCAGTGTCCTTTCCCTGACAAAGCCAAGTAACTGATCATTTACTAAGGCAAGGTCTCTTTTGGCAGCTGTTATTATAGTAACAATGACATCATGACGAATGGCTTCTTCAGGATCATGTGACCTAACTTTCAAATATTCTGTAATTGAAAAAGAAGAATTAAGCTAAATGTTAATTATATAAATCGTCATGATTCTGAATGACTAAAAAAAAAAACCCAAAAGCTTTAAGTTTTGTCCATATCAATATTTATAAATTATAGGACAAATTAAAATCATCTATAAGACAGCAGTAAGTACATCTTACTACTCATAAAACTATGCTTATATAAAAAAACTATGCTTATTACTTCAGAGCATATCTAAATAAATAATGTATTTTGGTGGAAGGTTAAATGACAACATAGTTTTACAGTCTTAAAAACTTAAAGAGGCTCTTCCTAAAGCTGTAGCCTGACTATGGTATCCATTCCCTAACAGGGCGGCCCTGTCTGGCCTCAGGGAGAAAGGATGTACCTTACCCTGGCAGACTACATGTGGAGGAATACTCCTCCACCATCTCGGGAGGAGAGGGGGTTAGGGGAGTGTCTCTCTAAAGTGAAGATCTAGGAGAAGGGGTAGTGTTTAATGGAAATAAGTAAATAAATAGAGATCTTGAAAAAGATACATACAAATGCTCATGAGAAAAAATGATATATATTTACATAATATAAAATACAGAATATGACCCTTTAATAAATTATAATACGCCGGGCAGTGGTGGCGCACGCCTTTAATCCCAGCACTTGGGAGGCAGAGGCAGAGGCAGGCGGATTTCTGAGTTCGAGGCCAGCCTGGTCTACAGAGTGAGTTCCAGGACAGCCAGGGCTATACAGAGAAACCCTGTCTCGAAAAACCTAAATAAATAAATAAAAATATAAATAAAATCAAAACAAGTTTTTCTTCTGTTTCTAATAAACAATAACATGCTGACAAAAGGTTCTATTTGCTACTGCCAAATAGATAGGTTTAAATCCTTTAAATTGAATAATAAAAGCCAGGTGGTGGTAGCAGAAGAGACATAGGCAGTGGTGGCAGAGGTGGAGGTGGCTTGCAGTTCTAGGCCAGCCTGATCTACAGAGTGGGCTGCAGAACAGCCATGGCTATGCAGAGAAACAATGCTTTGAACATCTGCCCCTTCCACCTAAAAAATTTAGTATCAAAAAGTCACAATCTAATCTAAAATATAGCTCCCTTTTTTCTACACACATCAGGTATGTTGCTCTATTTAGTAATGTAAAAGTGATTTGTTTATATGTATGAATGTATATATGTATGTATGTACATACATGTTTTTACTTATTTACTTATTTATTTAGAGACAGGGTCTCACTGTGTAACACTAGCTGTCCTGGAACTCACTGTGTAGAACAGGCTGACCATGAACTCACAGAGACCCACCTGCCTCTGCCTCCCAGGTACTGAGATTAACAGAGTGTCAAACTAAGCCCAGCTGTGATTCTTTTCTAAAGCTAATGTCATAAGGATTACATTATCTCAATTTATGATTTATAAAAAAAAAAAAATTCCCAAGATCAATACACGAATGCCCCAAGGCCAGTTTTATTTTAAAAATAGGAAATAATTTCCTAGCCCAACATGAAGCCATCCGGCAATCAAATCATCTTTTTTTTTTTTTTTTTTTTCGAGACAGGGTTTCTCTGTGTAGCCCTGGCTGTTCTGGAACTCACTCTGTAGACCAGGCTGGCCACGAACTCAGAAATCCACCTGCCTCTGCCTCCCAAGTGCTGGGATTAAAAGCTTGCGCCACCAACGCCCGGCACAATCAAATCTTTTTCAGGAACTAGAGTTGAGCACAGGCCACTTCTGAAATGTTTTTGTGGTTAATATGTATAACAAACTAGGGAGCTTACCTGTGAGATCCTTTGCTAAATCTGGGTGATTCATCAAACAGTGACTGGCAAACTTCACACTTTCTAACCTCACAGGAACATGAATGTCATTAAATCTATACAGAAAGTGATTGTCAAATATTAATAAGACAAAATAATTATTTTCAAATAAATATCACAAAAGTATTTATAAACAAAAATGGTTATTAAATAGAAACTATGTTAATTATAATGATAGTTGAAGTATCCGATGGAAAATATAAAGACCTAGAAATGGTGAGCCATGTCATTAAACTCAGCACTCAGGAGGCAGAGCCAGCAGTTCAAGGACAGCCTTGTTGAGAGTTGGGGAGGAAGGAAGGGAAGGAGGGGAGAGGGAGGAGGGGGGAAGACATATAATTCTATAAAAACATTTTTACAAAGAGTTATGAGTTTACCATGCTGAAATCAAAACTAGCATAAATATATTGTCCAATTCAAACACACATTTTGTAGACCTCAAATCACTAAAGCTTGAAGTTTTACTACAACATAAAGAATACTCAGAACACAGCCATACATTCATGTACAAAGTATTACAACAAATCAGTGAACTTTTTTCATAAATACTTTGGTCCACAATTCATTCTAAAAGAAAAAAAAAAAAAAAGAAAGAAAGAAAGAAAGAAAGAAAGAAAGAAAGAAAGAAAGAAAGAAAGAAAAAAACCCAGATGTTGGCAAAGTCAGTAAGTATCAAATAATGTTTTTGTATGTGTAGTCTTAATCCCATGGACTTTATAATCACGTAGAGCATACAAAATTCTAAAATCATGCTTTCATACCGTCCAAGAAAACACTGCCAAAGAGGCCGATTCTGTGTCGCTAAATCTGAATCTTTAGAGCCAAACAATTTTGCTAGAAGTCGAACCACGGCTAGTCGTTCTTCACCGTCGTTGCTCTACAAAGAGAGAAGAAACAATGAGAGGGCCTGCCTCTACTTCTGACTTGTCCAATGAACAATGTGGGATCCTACCTGCTCCTGTTTACTATGGGTATGTTTTTCTGATTCCATGTTAGATCACCTGGCTTTCTGACCTCATCTCACATCTTCCCTATTACCAATTCATATCTACTTTACAACTTATCTGCAAACTGCACATTGATTATATACAGATACTTTGTACAAGTAGAAGCATTTTACAAGAGTTTTAAAAAGTACACAAACTTAAAGTTTTCTTAATAAAAATTATTTGCTGCAACTGAAAACTTCACGTGAATAGTGATGACTTAAGGTTTTGGTATACATTTTAGCAATGATCCTCCACTGACTGGAGAACACAGCAGGGAAGAACACTACTAAGGTGAATGGGAATTCAAACTTCAAGTGAGTCACTCTCAGAAAGCTTTTGGGCGGTGGGAGTACAATATGCACATTTGTATAAAACAATTCAAAATGACAATTATGTAAGGCTTCACCACAGTAGTAACAAAATGGAAACTTTATAACTTTTTTCTCAAACAAAACACTTCTTAGCACTATAAACCTTTAGCATGTCTAAAATTTTTCTAGTTAATCCAATTTACTCTTTAAAGAAAAATTAATGTCTTAAGTGTCAAACAGCAGACTTTGTGAAAATTTTGTATTACTTGTGAGTGACTGTATTTGCAGACTCACGATTATTTCAAGTAATGTGAGGTTTCACATCTATAAACTACTAAAACTAAGTTGATCTAAAGTTCTGTTTCCATCACTGTAAGTAAGATGTCATGTTATTCAAGTAAAGCAGAAATGGCCTTCAGGTGTACAATGGTTTGTTATTGCTGATAGACAAGAATGTTGATTTAAGTCATAATGAAGTATTATCTCATGATGATATAAATATGTTGAACTGAAAATATCCATCTTAATAAGTGAGTAGACCAAATATTAAAAAATTCTACGTTCATAGTTTATCAATTATTTTTTCTAACATTACATTTATTTAGTGTATGACTGAATGTGCATCCTCATATACTAAATCAGCATAAAAATGATTAAACTCATTACTTACAATAAGTAAGTTTAGTATTTACTTAAATATATGAATATTCTTTAATATCAATACTGAATATTGTAAATTTCAAAGATGACACTAATTTGACATCTCCTGTCACTGTTTATCAGCAGATAACAACTAGGCAGACAATGTTTCGTATGTCACATGAGCTAAATGAGATAAACTTAACTCATATTTCATTCCTTTATAATTAGAGAAAAAAACATCTTCAAAGTAGATTTTCCTATCCAGCTCAAAGAGTACCTTCAGTTTGAATTCAAGCTGTGGCATGACGGATAATAGTAAGTGAGGATCTATAGCAAACAGTTCCTGAATCAGATCAAATACGTGCTCAGACAGATCACTGACTGAGGATCTTCCGAGCACCAGCACTTGATTGAAAAACTGTAGGGGACATTACAATAAAAAATGTGTTATATTATTTAAAAACCTACATAATTTTCTATAAACATACATGTAAAGACTGATTGAGCATTACACATACAATTGAAAGATACAGATTAGCTACTGAATTGCTAACATGTAACATCTAACAAAAGAAGAAACAAACTTTCAAATAGTATATAATCATGAATGTTAAAGGGAGAAATTAAAACACGGATTATTGGCTGTTGTGAGAATTTTAGTTTCTTTAAAAGCCCACTTATGTGAGTATGTTTTATTTTAATCTCAGGTATAGGATAAGAAGCTGTTTCACAGCAGGTGATTATGATTTTCCACATTCACAGGAAGGGATATGGGTCTTGCCAGCAGCAGATAGTTTAATTCTGGGGACTGTGGTGGAAAGGATATAAATGGGAGAGCAGCAGAAAGCCTGTGGAGGCTGCTGCTGTCCCTGCTGCTGCTGATTCACATTGGTAGTCTGTCAAGTGGTTGTGAGCAAAGAGACTAGAAAAAGAGAAATCCTGACAACAAAGCTGGACTTGCCCCAAAGAACTGAAGGCCCCTAATCAAGCAGACAGCAGTCTAAAGAGGTCCACGCTTCTTTTCCCCTTTAACCTTCTTTATCTCCTACCTAGTGTTGGGAGGTGAGAAGAACCCAATAAAGTAGAGGAAAAAAAGCATGCCAACAGGCTGTGTTTCAAATAAGAATGACATTTCTGAAAACCTTAATTTTCATTAAAGTAAAACAATTTAGACAGCACGTATAATTCATTATAGAGACATTGATAAAGCAATCACTAAGTAGAAAAAATTTTAAAGTCCCAATCTGATTTCTATTTAAAAATTATGGGTTTTTTTCTATGAGTTTAATGATAACTATTACTTTAAGGTATTCACATACATATTAATCATGGGGTCTTTAAAAGGAATAAAGACAGTTTTCAAATATACACGAGTGGGACCTAGAGAGACGGCTCAACAGTCAAGAGCACTGGCTGATCCTCCAGCAGACTCAAGAACCACATGGCAGCTCTGTAACTCCAGTCTCAGGAGATAGGATACCCTCTTCTGACTCCTACGGATACCAGATACACACATGGTACACAGAAGTGCATTTAGCTAAAAATACTTATACATATAAAATAAACAGAAAGAATACATATATTCACATATATAAGCATGATATGATACCTATGGAAGCATATCTGAACCAACTTGATAGTTATTTTTGAGAACTGAGAACAAGATATTCAAGGTAACCTACTAAAATTTTAATTTAGTAACAGACACAGATAGCAATTTTACACAATTTAAACTAATAAATATTCTTTTTTAATAAGATTTGAAAACAGTAGTGACAAAAAAAAAAGTAAAAAGCCGGGCGGTGGTGGCGCACGCCTTTAATCCCAGCACTTGAGAGGCAGAGACAGGCGGATTTCTGAGTTCGAGGCCAGCCTGGTCTACAGAGTGAGTTCCAGGACAGCCCGGGCTATACAGAGAAACCTTGACTCGAAAAACCAAAAAAAAAAAAAAAAAAAAAAAAAAAAAAACAGTAGTGAAATTCCAAAACATCTGAAAACACCAATAAAACCTTTAATACAAGCAATAAGAAAAAGAGTCTGTGTGTCAATTGATAGTCATTTGCATTATTAGCAAAAAGTTAAAACACGGAAGTAGACATAAAAGAGACATGCTGCTACCCGAAGGTTGTAAAATTATAAACTTTTATCATTCTACTTCTTGCAAAGATAACAGATTTATGTTCAATTAACTTTTTTCTATTGTAAGAATTAATTTATGCACATGCTTGTATATGTTGGAGGGGTTAAGACAAGGTTTTTTTGTGTATCTTTAACTCTCTCAGAAAAAGCTTTGTAGACCAGGCTGGCTTTGAACTCAGAGATCTCGCCTGCTTCTGCCTCCTGAATATTGGGAATAAAGGCATGTGCAACTAAGGCTGGAGAGACAGCTCAGCCTGTAAAGTCACCTGTTCCCTCCCAAACCTGATGAGCTTAGTTTGATCCCTAAGACAGGATAGAAAAACAGAACTGCCCCATACATGTAGTGTCAATTCTGCAATTTTAGTTTCTTTAAAAAAGGGTTAATAAAAACAGAAATAGTTTAAGAATATATTTTAATCCCAGGTATGGGGCTACCACTCTGCTTAGACTGCCACAACAGCTGATTATGATTTGCTTCCTGCTCCAGCAGAGGCGTGGCTCTACCAGCTACAGATAGTTTCTGTGATTGTGACATGTGGAATTCTGGGAACTTTGCAGAGGGCGTATAACTGCTATAGCCCCCACAGTCAGGATCAGTAGTGGTTGTTAGTCCTTTAGGAAGGCTGTTTTCAGTTTGTTAGCCATGGTCAAAGAAAAAACAAAAGGAAAGAAAATAGATTCAGGAGGTTTTTTTTAGTTTCTCTCTTCCCTCTATCCTTCTTTCTCTCCTATCTAGTGAGAGGGGGTAAAAGGTGGTGGTGATGGGTAGTGTTCGTTCTTCACCCCAGAGAATAAAAAAAGAACAACCCACAAAGTAAAGACCAGCTACACCTACCAGTTTACCCACTTACCCCTAGCTCCCCCACACACATACGCTCTTAAAATATGTATATTTACAAACATCTATTATAGAAGAAACAGGTTTTCAGAAGAACAACCTAGAAGACACAACGAGGAAAATGTATACAGATAAAGGAGACAGGCAAATCTCTGAGGCCAGCCTGACAAGTCCCAGGTCAGCCAGGGCTACATATTGAGACCCCTTTTCAAAGGAGGGGCAAGATACATAGACAAAGTCAAAGAGTATTGAGTATTTGGAAGGTAATAGGGCAAGCACAGATTGAGAAGAAGGAGTGGGAAATGTTAGATTTTTTAAGTCAAATTCAACACTTGTGCCAGTTTGAAGACATTTTAAAAAGCTACACTGCATTTCTCCAATTTTTGTTGTATTCACATATTTCATATTTTTCTGAATTAAACTGTTTATGTAAGAAACAGTATGTGTATGTGAATTATTCTAATAAATTCATATAATACCCCAAGAATCCAAGAGCTATGGAATGTATAGAGAAATACATACATTGGCAATACATGCTTCAATAGTCTGGACTGTCCTTTTCAACAGGACTTTCGCAAGGTCGAAGGACTGTTTATTTAAGTTCTGAAAAATAAACATGCAAAGCTTCAAACGAATTGGTGAATCGATGAGACAACATCACTTGAACAGTAAGTATTCAAATCTACCAAAGTATGAAAGAGTTAAGGGAACTTCATTCACGGTTTTACATAGAAGGTGCCAGATGAACTGAACAAATCTAATACTACATTACATTAGACAGGCAGCCAAAAGTCCAACCTATATAAAACAGATGTCAAAGTTTTCAAGTCTGTATGTTAACCACCATGAACTTACAACACACATTATTCTAAATACACATCTCTCCTAAACCTAATCCATCATGCTAAATAGGTCACTGTTTTATCAATGTATGCTTGAAAAAAAACTCCTGGAGATGTGACTCAGTGGTATAGAAGATCAATTATATAACATTTATGAGGCTTTAGATTCACATTCCTGAACCACAAATAGGAAGGGGTCAGGAAGGTCTTTGACTACCTGTACTTTTATGATCCTCCCACATCTTTTTTGAGACGGGGTCCTTACTGTGTAGTACTGGCTGACTGGGCAGTTACTAAATAGGTAAAGCTGGCCTCATACATCTGCCTGCCTGTTTCCCAAGTGACTCCAGTAAAGGTGTGAGCCATCACACTCACATTACTTGTTTCTGAAATGAAGAATACTATGTTATCTTAAGTTCCGATCCACTATAACAAATTAAGAATATAAGAAAGATGGTACCCACTGCATATATTTAAATTTTAAAAACTTATTGAGAAAATTATTGGTTTCAAGAACACCTGTTAACACCTATGTTAACATAGACTCTACTGAATTTATGAAATAGTTTCAGTCTTATTCATCTTATACCTCTCAAAAAGAAGCTAGAAACACTACACTTTTGAGGCCAGTAGTTGAGACTGGCTGCTTTTGCAGAGGAGAGGAGTTGTATTCCCAGCACTTACATAGTGCCTCAGTTGTCTGTAACTCCATATCCTCTTCAGGCCTCTGTGGGCACTGCATACACATAGTTCACAGACATGTAAGTAAGTAATAAAACTCACACACACTAAACAAAAACTTTTAAAATATCCTAATCAATGTATCTTCTAAAAATAATAGTTGTAAGACTAATGTGACTAATTCTAGGGACAGAATAGGAATTACTATATAAAATTGCAAATGGACAAAAACAGTATCTGATTTATTTAGGTAAGCTGATCTTTAATACACTGATTCTATACAGACCTTGTGTGCAGGGATGAGGTTGATAAGAATGGAATCCAATAATTCTTGAGTAACTCCATCACCTTCCATGATGATAGAACTCATCAAGTCTAACATGTGCATTTGTACCTTCTTATTGTGGCTATTGCTAAAAAAAGAAGAAAAAATTAAGGCATATAAAAAAGACAAACTTCTCAGGTTTTCTTCTTTCATGTACTTGTTTGTTTACTGGTGACAAAGTCTTGTTATATAACCCAGGTTGATCTCAAACTCATGTTACACCTCCTCATAACTCCGAAGTGCTAACATAACTGCTAAAATATCCAGTTTAAAGCAATAATCTTGAAACCTGGAGGCACAGGCCTGTAATCTAAGCTAGTCAGGAGACTGAGAATAGTAAATCATAGTTTAAGGACGGCTGAACTTATGAGGCAGGAGTCCCTCTAGGGAAGAGAATAAAGGTAGGGAAATATCGTTCAACAGTAGAGCACTTACTTGCCTAGCACCTGTAAAGCCCAAAATTCAATCACAGTACAATATAAACAACATCACATATAAAGAGACTTTTACTTATGGGATCCATGCTGACAATGGCAAAAATTTCAACTGTCACATTTATATCCCCCCTCAAGGCCTATTGTGTGTGATAACCATGTTATTATACTCTGCCAAAACAAACACAATCATAATTTCTAACAAAGTATTCATTCTCTACAACTCATCTATATATACTCACACTCAATAAAAAAATAAAATGTATAGCCTACAGAATAATATAACCTATATTTTAAGTACAGAGGCTTAAAACATAATTGAAAGACTGAATATCTAAAGGGTTTTAAATGTTCTTCCTGAAATTTAAAAAAAAAAAAATTAGACCCATCTAGCATTGAATGATTCATGAAAACAGAAACTGTTAAAAGTTGTGGGGGGCAGAGGTGGGGGTGGGGATGATATTGTCACACTGTTACAGTTTCCACAACTCTTAGACAGTTCCTTCACATGTACTCTCCAAATTATATTATACACTTTACAAAACGTCATCTGTGAAGGACTATTTGAGTGCACAGTTCTCAATGTGTGTGTGGCAGAGGAAATGAGGTGGACGAATATAGATATTTAGCTTGATACAAACAAAACACAAAACAAAAATCTGAGTACTTGGTTCTCAGATCCATGTATCTGAAAATTAAAAGAGTACAGGGAAGACATATGAAAGAGACCTTAAAAAATTATTCTAGGCCAAGCTTGGTGATGCATGCTTTTAATCTCAGTGCTTGGGAGACAGAAGTACAGGCCAACCTGATCTACATAGTGAGTTCTAGACCAGCTTCACAGTGGGATCGTATCTCAAAAACAAACAATTTCAAAGATTTCACCATTTCAAAGACTTTCCCTTCCAGCTACATGTTGTAACAAGACTATGATTTGCCCTATATTTGAAACAATTAAAAACTGAGCAAAATACAGAAACAATCCTGTTCTGATATTGGGTATCAAGCACGCACCGATGACAGAAAAATCAGCAGCTTACAACTTTGATAGTTTTGAGTAAGTTAACAGGCTAATAGCCCAAGAAGACAGCGCTAGTGGACCCTGATAGTTCTCCTTCAGAATCCACACAGAATAAAGTTTGTAGAGCTGAGTATTGGGGTAGTGGGGGGAGAACTATTGATAAATCAAAATCAAAGAATCAAAGGCTTAATGACCAACATATGCGTGTGGGAAAGTTCCTTTCAACCAGAGAATGACTAATCTTTGGACTCCCTATGAGAGTTTGGAAGAGAAATCTAAAGTCTAGAAACTCAAGGAGCCTCAAGTACAAAATCAAAACCAACCAAAGCCAGAAGAAAAGTTCCACAATACATCATTATCAAGTTTCCTGAAATGAATGAACAAAGAAAAAAGCTTCAAAGTATAGAGTAAATTTTGTGTGGATAAGATTATAGAAAGAACAAAAAAAAAAAAAAATCAGTATTTTCAAAAATTGTTGAGGCTAGTAACCATAAATTTTAAACCAGAAGCCTATGAAATGGTAGTACAATACAAACAGTGGTTACAAATTGTTCATTTTAATTAATGTATTTATTTTTGATATTTGTGTGTTAGCCTATGTGTATACAGTCATGTATACGAATACTCATTTGAGCACGTGTGGAAGATGGGACAAACTCTACTGTCAATCCTCACAAGCCACCATTTTCATGGGAAGGTCTCTTGCTATTACTCACCAAGAAGGCAGTGTGGCTAGAGAACCTCAAATTCTGTCTGTCTTCATTTAACCAGCATTGAGATTACCTAGCTTTTCTGTGGTTCAAACTCAGATCTTCATGCTTGTATAGCAAGCACTTTATCAACTGAGTAATCTCCCCATACCCTGTTCTTATATGTCACATTACAATGATGTTCCATCCATGAAGACATGGCATCTATCTGACCTTTAGAAACCCCACAGAACCACGTGCTAAAAGGTTTCTTTTGGATATAATGAATTAAATGAATTGCATCTGTTTCTTCATACATGTCTTAATGTGGTAGAGAATTCAAAATTAATACAAGACATTCGCATACAATATAATACTTTAAGACACATCTCATAGATGTTTGGTATAAACAAAAAAAACTACTAGATGGAAATCAGTTTGCCCTCTCCTAACCACTAAGTATAGTGATCTTCTTCTTCTAGTTTCTCTATTCTATGAAATGCTGACTTAAGCAATGCTTATGACTTAAGAGTCAAGGAAATAGTTCAATGGTAGAGCATTTGCCTAGTTTCTTGCATGTGTGAGTCCCAAGATTCCAACTGAACAGTTTCACAATACATATATTTCTTACTTACATACAAATATACATTTGTACATGCATACATACTTAATTTCAAAACAGGAGACATTATCAAAGTCAGCAAGTGAATGGACTAATAATAATATGTTCTGCTCCATGGTTTCATTCATGTCTTATGACTTTTACACGACGACAGTGCTATTGCTTATGCCAGTTAAGTTTCCTCCAAACAAGGGATGTGATACCTCCTTCTGAGTTACTGGTTAGGGAAGCCCTAGAGCCACATCCAACAACAGAGTATTTCCATTGCTCCTGATTGCCCACTATAATTAGATGATAAGACTCTACCACTGAATACACCTTGGTTGAAGGACAAAAAGAAATTCAAGTTGGAACTGATGTGAAAACTTCCCTACTCATAGCTAGCTTTCATAGTGCCAGAAGGCACTATGCAGACAGTTGGGAGAGAAGTCACCAGTGTTATTATAGTGGTGAATCCTGAATGTTGAAAAACTGACAATACCCTAGAGTACAATATTGTCATGAGAATTATGAGGGTAGCCAACTGCTTTCTGGTTGGATCTGAAGCCTGTTCCAAGGAGAGAATACCTGTCCAGTATAATAAATCTGGTCTAAAGCCCATACCTCAGAAATTCATAACCCTCAGGATGATAGGTGATAAGGACCCACTCTTATTGTTTTGCTAAATGGACATGAAGCCACAAACTGTGACTTCAGTCTTTATGTTCATTCCCATAGATCAATGCTGCTCTAAACCTTGGCCAGAAAAGCTGCTAAAGTAGGCAACAATTAATGCAGGGTCATAACTAGTCAAAGTACCAAGAATAAGTGATGGTTGCATGCCCAGCTCTAAGTGAAATACTTATAGCATTCACTGCCCTCCCAAACCAAAACTTGAGAAACATCAAGGAAGAGAGACAGAAAGCATGTAAGGGGAGGAGGGGTGGGGTGGGGGAGTACTGTGAGTGTTATCTTCTGAACATGGCATGCCCATGTACTGATGAACTCACAGCTCTAAGGTAACTTACCTACACAAGATCAAGCCAACAGTAACATTCAATATTGCAGCAGGAAGGACTACAGGAATCAGTGGATTACTGGGGTGGGGGTGTAAAAAGGAGGATATGAAGGTGGGTATCCTGAGGGTAAATATGACCCATGTGTGTGAAATTGTAAAATTAAAATTAAATTTTAAAAAACTTCAAGGACTCTAATTTATTTAATTCCTCTAATATTATTTAGCCTCAAACACACACAAAGATCGGGAAGGGCAACCAATCAATCTATACCATAAATAAAGAATCAATGTAAAGCCAGGGATGCTGGCTCAATCCAAATAATCCCATCACTCAGGAGGCTGACGGAAGACTGCTGCAAATTTAAGGCCAGCTTAGCTACTTAAAGTTTCAATTCTAAATTCCTACCTCAGGGAAATAACTGAATAATTAATTAAAACAATGGCAAGGATAGCTCTCAAACAACAAGGTATTTTTATTTACCCCTTTGTAATAAATTCTCTATAAATCTATGGAGTTTTATATATTGAGTAAAGACACTTTAATACATACAGTAAGAAGACAAAAGCTTAAAAAAAACTTACTTGATTACTGAGAAGAGAGTCCTAAAAAGCTGAATAAAAATTTCATTGCAATCTTCCAACTCAAAGCAGATGTTATATGATTTAACCCAAGCTAAATTCTTAAATCAATAAATAAAAATAATTGGTTAATCACATATATGTAGAACTGTTAAACAAAAGCACACTAGAACAATTTAATTTTTACAACTAGGATTCTTTATAGTAAAGTCTACAAAGACTCAATGTACACAATTACAAGTCATTTTAATCTTTAAATACATAGCTGGTGGCATAAACTATCAAGTTGAAAAGTTAGAAATATATATTAAAATTGAAATTTATACATATAAAATTTAATATATATACATATATATATATACATACACACACTTCAGGAGCATTGGAATTCATTTATAAATTAGGAATGAAAATAAAATGTCAAATTTTTTCAGTAATTATACTTTTAACTTTTTAAGATAAAACAGATTATTTTCCTTATAAAATGTAAGACAGTTTATTAAGTAAGTTATGTATAAAACAGTTTCAGTTTACATTATAATTGCAAAAATGTGTAACATGGAATTATATTTATTAAATAAATTATTTTTACCTCTAATAAATAAAAATATCTATTAAACTGTGGACTCTTTGTATCCTCCAAACCTTTTAATTGTCTGGTAATAAAGAGAAATATGTCCTGTTAAATAAAAAAATAAAAAACATATTAACTTAGATATTATTACTTGTCATTTTTGCAATATTTACATCTACATAAAGGTATTGATAAAAACTAATTATAAACTATAATAAAGAATGTTCTCCTTTATTTGATTTTTGGTTTTTTGGGTTTTTTTGTTTGTTTTTTTCGAGACAGGGTTTCTCTGTGAAGCCCTGGCTGTCCTGGAACTCACTCTGTAGACCAGGCTAGCCTTGAACTCTCAAACTCAGAAATTCGCCTGCCTCTGCCTCCCTCCCAAGTGCTGGGATTAAAGGCGTGCGCCACCACCGCCCGGCCATTCTCCTTTATTTGAAAAGGGACTGCCAATTCCATTATTTTAAATGGCTGAAAAAGATGAGCACAAACAAAATATCCTTTGGAAGTAACACTAAAGACTGTTACTTCTATTGCACACTTTTGGGCTTCTCATATAAGAATACTATCTTACACTCTTGTCTATAATAGAGCTTCTGGTCACTCACTGTACTTTCATCATGGCAAGCTACTTTCTCTGTTTTTAATGAATTTACTGAGTCTTTTCATTAGTACTCCTGACATGTAAGCAAGTGGCTTTCAGCCTATGGTTTTGAATTGATGTGTGACAACAAAGATGTATGGGACAAACTCAAGACATTGACCTGAGAGCTGATGATAGTGCTTTATTCCTTACTTTTTTAAAGGTATTTTCATTGAAAATTGCATTAGTATGATACAAAATGACTTGTTTCATTGTGATCCTCCTTACAGTGGAAGCTGGTAATGTATTTTGTGTTTTTCCTTATATACATACTCATGACAAAGTTTATTCTATGAACCAGGCACAGTAAGAAATGAACAAAAATAACCACAAATAAAACAATGTTGTTAAGGTTATAAAAGGGATCATTATTAAAGTAAGTATGACTTGAACATAATAAACACTAAAACACTACTCCAGTTGCTGAAGTATCAAAGGCAGCCACTATATGACTGACAAGTAGATGGCTTATGTCTCAAGAGGAATAAAGCATGACAGTGAACTTCATTATAGTCCTCAAAACACTATTAAACTGAAACTTTATGGAATGTTATTTCTGGAGTTTTCCACTTAATATTCTGGAACACGGCTGATCACAAGTGATTGAAGGTATGAAAAGAGAAACCAGACAGACAGAAGGGCAATACTGAGTGTACTTAAAAGGAGAGACGGCTCATCATTTGCTGTTCTCCCTAAGAGAACCTGAGTTTAACTCCCAGCACCTACTTCTGATGGCTCACAACCACCATTTCAGAATATCCAACATCTTCTTCTTATCTCTGCAGGCATCTATGTATGAAATGCACATAAACTCATGTAGGCACAACATAAATAAATAAAACTTTTAAAAAGGTGCTCCAAGGTTTCCAATTTCCCTATTGAAAAATAATGTATAAAATCATTAAATAAATCAGTTTTGAACAAAGACAGAACCCAAAAATGAGAAGTTTTAGATATTTAATAGTCAGCATTTAATAACTTGTATTAAGGGAGACATTATATCAATGGGTAATCCTAGTATATTACTGTTTTGCAAACTATCATTAAGCCCTTACTTATCCTTCACACCTATCCAACTGGGCTTTCTGATAGTCTAACAGGAGGGTTAAATAGGAACAGACCAGGACAAGCTACCTTTCAAAGCCTCATTCTGCATCAGTCATTTCTACAGATGGCAAATAATTAAATGAAACCTATGATCAAAACTCATGTTCATATGACAAAAATAAAAGTAATTTTGTAAACACTGTATTTACCTTAAGTTTATCATGGGAAGTATATGGAGCTTCTGGGGCATAGATTCGAAATATATCAGCCAAACAACATGCTACAAGAAGGCGCACATCTTTATTAGGGTTCCTGAGAAAGAATTCAGATGCAAGATGCAAGGCTAGTGGGAGATACTGCTGCTTTTCATCTTCTGAATCCTGATCCATATCCATAAAAGTCTTCACTACCATCTGTAAAACATAACATCAACCTATAATACTCAGTGATCAGTTAAGAGACGGCCCTCCTCCCCTTCCTTTTATAATCTAGGAAAAGGAGCTGGAGTTGTGTAGGTTAGAGGGAGAGTACAAAGCCTTGAGCTCATTCCCAACCACCACAAGCATGTACCCACCCACCCACACACCCTGAAAAAAAGGTATAGTCATAAAAAGCATGGTCACAAAGAAACCTATTAAAAACAAAAAAACAACAATCCAAGTATCAACTTGTAGATTACCCAAACACCTTATCTGCATTTATGCCAGATTTTCTTAAAAATAACTTAAAGACTTGCATCAGTGACTGCACCGAGCGTTCACTCAGATGGATCTTGCTAAGCTGGCAACACTTTCCTCCCAGCTTCTCTGGATTCTCACGCAGTTGAAGCTAGAGGTGAATGCCCACGTGCTTGGCTTTCACTACTCACATGTAACTTAACTACAAAGGCTTTGATCCCACATACTCAACTAATCTTACATTTAGCATCTTTTATATCATTCTTACTTTATAAACAAAGTTGCATTATACAGGCTCCTTAAACCTACTTCATTTGAAATTTTATTGGCCTTTGTATAATAAAAACCCATACTTAAATGTTTCATGTAATTATATTTCTGATAAAAAATGTTGATTGTAAATACCTTATGCTGAGTTTAAGGTCAACCTGAGCTACAGAGCTAGTTCAAAGCATACATGAAAGGTATATATTTTTCATCTATTGCTATCTAACAAACCCACTCTCAATGAAGCACCTTGAAACAATAATTATGTATTTATCATATAGTTAATATTGGGAATGTGGCTTAAGCCAAGCCTACAATTTCTCAAGAGACTGCACTATGACAGAGATATTATCTGAAGCCTGGAGTGAATCTGCAGGGTATTTCAGTAGTAGCTTATATTCATGGTGGCTAATTTTTGCTACTGTGTAAAAAGAGTGAGGTTCTCTCCATGGCCTCTCTTTTTTTTTTTTTTTGGTTTTTCGAGACAGGGTTTCTCTGTGTAGCCCTGGCTGTCCTGGAACTCACTCTGTAGGCCAGGCTAGCCTCGAACTCTCGAACTCAGAAATCCACCTGCCTCTGCCTCCCAAGTGCTGGGATTAAAGGTGTGTGGCACCACTGCCTGGCTCTCCATGGCCTCTCTAAATAGCTAAATTAAGCAAGTGCCATGACTTCTGCAATGTCCTCATAGTTACTGAGGTCAGACCTACCCTGTGTTAGAAAGGACTTCACAAGAAATATAATAAAACAGATATCATTTGAGGCAACCTTGAAAACTACTATAATGTACTGGTTATATTTTATGTCAACTTAACACAAACTAGGTTCATCCAGGAAGAATCCAATAATTTTTTTAATTTTTAAAATTTATATTTTTGTGTATTAGTGTTTGACCACATGTGTCTCTGCTGCCCTTGGAGGCCAGAAGAGGGCACTGGATCCCCAGAAACTGCAGTTACAGGTGCCTGGGAGCTGCCACACGGATAATGGGAACTAACCTAGGTCTTTTGCAACAACAGCCAGTGTCCTTAACTGCTAAATCTCTCTCCGACCCTGGGAACAAAATCTTAATTAAAAAATGTCTCCAAAGAATTGGTCTATAATAAGCAAATCTGTGGAGCATTTTTCTGATTGATACGGAAGTACCCAGCTCCCTGGGAGAGGTACCCAGCTCACCCCTGGGTAGGCTGCGTGTGGGACAGAAATCCATGCCAGGAAGTTTGGTAAGAGTAGGTTGAGACCTGAGACTTGGTGGACACACACCTGAGGCTTAGGCAATACTCAGCTCCCTGCCAGACTCCGGGCCTGGAATATGCACCACACTCCTCACAAAACGTGTCCTATGGTCAAGTAGGCCCAAAACAGAGTTCTCCATGCTAATAAGGTACATAGAAGCTGGGCAGTGGTGGCACACGCCTTTAGCCCCAGCATTTGGGAGGCAGAGGCAGGCGGATTTCTGAGTTCGAGGCCAGCCTGGTCTACATAGTAAGTTCCAGGACAGCCAGGGCTATAGAGAAACCCTGTCTTGAAAAACAAAAAACAAAAACAAAAGTACAAAGAGACTCAGAGAGCTTAGCCAATAAGCTTCCCTTCCCAGGCATTCTTCCCTGCAAAGGGTATTAAATCTCAGGCCTATGCTGAGACATGGGTACGGTACATTATGCATCCATTTTCCACTGGGAGTTTTGAACCATGGACTGTCTTTTTTTTTTTTTCCATCAAGATCTGCCATGAGGATCCATGAAGAAGGCCTTCCCCTACAGAGATGCCTAATCTCCTATAGAAGGCCCCTCTGCACTCCCAGCCACAACTGCTACCAAACCTGCCACCCCCTTTCTAAGGACAATCACCACAGGGGCAAGCCGGAGCTCCCCTCCCTCAACTGCCCCGGGGCTAGACGCTGTCCCCAGCCCAGCCAAAGACCTACCCCCACTCCCTTCTCTGCTCTTCCGCAACTCCCAGCAACGCCTGGATGTTTCAGCGTGTGAGAACCCCATGGCCCCAGCCTCACCACAGACCCGGTGACTCCCAACCAGCTCCAGCTCTCCCATATCTAAGACTGCACATTCCCACCCCTGAACCAGTGTCTCAGAGGCACTTCCCTGTAACTCAGCACCCATCCCAGAGGCGGTGTGGGGTAGGTGCTGTCAAACTCCCCGCATTTGCCTCCCCAAGAGGCCACGGGACAACTGAGTAAGCCAGGAATCAGCACCCCTCCATGATCTCTGCTTCATTTCCTGCCCTGACATCCCTTTGATGATGGACCATGATATGGAACCAAGTGTAAGCTTCATTCCCAAATTGCTTCTGGTTATGGTGTTTTACCACAGCAATAGAAACCCTAAGACATAAACAATCCCTCCTCATCTATAAACCTAATGTAACATATCTGACTGGAAGGACATTAGCTAGGTTGATTGAACTGGTAAGTACTAGCATACTGAGGCTGCAATGTTCCTTATGGGAGCCCAACCCCCATGATGTTATGAAGTATCTCTGCTAAATGGACAAGCCATTTGTAGAACCCTGGGAAAGAGACCTCAAAAAATCATTTACAGAAAAACAGGGTGACCTAGATGCCCATCTAAAGTTAACCTTCAAGACAGCACTCTAGTCTGTCCCTGTGGTTTATATTATCTGTACCATAGTTTTTACTTCTATAGTTTTCTTTCTTCCTTTCTTTTTTCCTAAGCCAGTGGGTGTGCTATACACAGAACAGAAAGGCTCAGCAAATTCTGAAGCAACTGAAGAAATACCTCAAAGCCATAGTGCTGTGGTTAAAGTTCTGCACCATCATATCAGATCTTGGTTCAATTTATTAACCTCCTTCCTATATAGCTTATTTTACTCTGTTCTAAGAAATCTTTGCCTAATCAAGTTGAAAAGATTTTCTTATAAGTTTCCTAATTAAATTCTATAATTTTAGGCTGGACATTGATATCTACTTAGACTAGAATGGGATATTAAGTTATGATCTGCCAGGCGGTGGTGGCATACGCCTTTAATCCCAGCATTTGGGAGGCAGAGGCAGGTGGATTTCTGAGTTGGAGGCTAGCCTGGTCTACCGAGTGAGTTCCAGGACAGCCAGGGCTACACAGAGAAACCTTGTCACGAAAAACAAACAAAAAAAAAAAACAAAAAAAAAAAGTTATGATCTAATCAGGGAACCAACCAAAGCATAATTGTGGCCAAAGTGTTTGAAATCATATTTTGAGTGTCAAGAGTCATTATTCTGGGAGCTTAGGACTGGGAGGAAAACTCATGCATAACAAAGGAGAAAAAAGAAAAAGAGAAGGAAAAGGAGGGAAGCATCAGGCTAGAGATATACATATCTCAGCAGCTAGCAGAAAGTTTGCCTAGCATTCTCAAGCCCCAGTACCACGTAAATCAGATAACCAGATAAAAAGTGGTGCACACCTGTAATCCCAACTCTTGGGAGGTAGAGGCAAGGGGATCATTAGTTGAAAGTCATCCTTGACTAACATAACCAGTTAGTGCTATGCCAGCCAGGGGTACATGACACCCTATCTAAAAACTAAAGTATGGAGTCTTGTCCAGTCTGCCCTGTACACCTTGCTTAGTCATTGTTCTGTCTCAGACTCCTAAGTATCTGGAACTGCAAGGTCATCTTACTGTACTCAGTGTACTTTTAAATACTTAACTGAAAATATCACATAAATATTCATGAACAAGCCAGGAGTAGTGGAGTACCCTTTAATTCCAGCACTCAGGAGCTGGAGGCAGGTGGATCTCTGTGAGCTCAAGGCTAGCCGGGTCCACAAATCATATTAAGACTACCTTAAAATTGGAACTGGAAAGATTGTTCACTGGTTAAGATACTGTCTGCTCTTTCAGAGAACATGGGTTCAATCCCCAGCATCCACATAGTGGCTCGCAACTATCTGTAACTCGTTTTAGGGGATCCAATGTCCACTACAGGCCTCCATAGGCTTTGGACGCAAAACATTCTACTCATAATCTTAAAAAATAAAAAATTAATTTTTGGGAATCGCAAAATTGGAAATATCTATTCATCAAAAAGTAAATGAGAACTGGACATGGTGGTACATGCCTTTAATTCCATAACTCCAGAGGCAGAGGTAGTGCCATGAGTTCAAGGCTACCCTAGTCTACATCTCCAGACTAAGGCTACACAGTAAGACTTTATCACAAAACAAACACACAAACAAAAATCAGACAACTCATTCATATGTATACTCATATAGATGAATGCCAGCTGGCAATTAAAGGAATGATGGAAATAATTACATGTATTAATCTTTAAAATATGATGCAATGACACCTGACACAGAGAACAGAAAAGATTAAAGGAGAAAAGGATAAAACTTTGTGTGGCAGGTATTCACCATCATGACGGTAGTAATAATGTAAGAATGACTACACATGCACACGAGTGCGCACGCACACACACACACCTGATAAATATATACATGAAAGCTTATCAAGTTGATGTCATGACATCAATTCTCTGACACCAACTAAGTGACTGTCCTGCAACACTCAACAATAACTTTCCAGAGTTAGTACAGATCTCATAAGTTTTAAAAGGTAAATTTCTGGGGTTGGAGATGCCTCAGCTGTTAAGAGGACTGACTGCTCTTTCAGAGGTCCTAAATTCAATTTCCAGCAACCACATGGTAACTCACATGTAATGGGATCTGATTCCCTCTTCTGATGTGCATAAAGTCAGAGCACACATATATATAAAATATGTGACTAAAGAAATGCTTAAAAGGTAGACTTCACCAGACTCCCCTCTTCCACTTCAGATGTCAGCCAAAAGTCCTGTGAGGATGCAGTACTTCTGATAAACCAGCTATAAATCTAGGCTTCGCTACAACTCTTTCAGGTTCAACTAATTTGCTAGAAGAATAAACGGTGTGTATCATTTACAAGATATAACTCAGAAATAGTCAAACTGAAGGGAAAGTGCACTTAAACTGAAAATTACTTTTAAGAAAATATATAGGCATATATCTGTAATTTTAGCATCTGGGATTGGAAGATGTTCACTCTAAGTTGAAGGACAGCCTGATCTGCATAGTGAATTCTCAGCAAGACAGCAAGGTTGTGTCTTGAAAATAAGCAAAAGAAACACTCTGGTAATCTATGGCAGAATACAATGAGGATTTCTAATGTCTCCTTCCAAGTGCTCATGTGTTTTAAGAAAGAAAAAAAAAAGTTTCCCAGAGTGGTGCTACTAGGCTATTCATTTGCTTCTCTGTTGCTATGACGACACACTCACCATACCAACTTGAGGGAGAGGCTTATCTGGCTTACACTTCCAAGTCCCAGTCCATGGGTGAAGAAGTCAGGACAGAAACTAATGCAAGAATAAGAAAGGATGCTGCTTACTGGCTTGCTCAGTTTCCTCCCAACCCCTAACCTCCTTTTCTTTTTTGTGACAAGATCTCACTATAAAGCCCTGGCTGGTCTGGAACTCACTATGTATAGCTCATGCTGACCTCAAACTCCAAGATCTCCTCTTTCCTCTTGCCCCTGTCTCCCAAGTGCTGGGAATCTGCTAGCTTTCTGAGAGTCAACTGTCCTTGACAATGGTCTATCATTTGTTCTATTTGTAAAATGAGTGATCATTATTTAAAGTCTTTTTGCTTGTACATGAAACATTGGTTGGTTTCTTTCTCTTAATTTATTTTGTTGTTAATGGATTAAGAATGAGAGGATAGAAAAAAATTAAGATTCTAGTAAACAAGTATGTATAACTCTGAAAAAAAAAAAGGATGGAATTCATCATGCTGTAAAACCGTGAGAGTCCAAGGAAAACCTAGACAGGGAAATTCCCTAGAGACAAGATGAAAAGGAGACTGTGAGGGAAGAAAGGACAGCGGCCAGGAAACAGAAGCGAAGCTTTCCAACACCAGGCATCAAGTTCACTAGCAGCTAGTGAAAAGGAAACTAAGTAACCAGTTCTTGAACTAAGTAGCTCAACAAAATTAACAACTCTAGCTAAATCAACCAAGATGACCAAATTCAGATTCAAATGAAATATATTTCTGATTGTACAAAAATAAAACAAATTATAAAATACCAACAAGTTACATAACAGATGAAATGAATAAATTCCTAGAAGTCAAAAACTACTGAAATTAACAAGAGAAACAGAGAATGTGAACAGATAGTAATGAAAAAAATAAAAATAAAACCCCAGCATTCATTATTGTTAAATATTACTTACTGAATGGTTAAAGAGCACTAATTCTGCCAAAAAAGTAAAAAACAGTTCCAGATCAATTTGAGAAATTAATCTGATTTAAACAAGATAAGAATATCACAAGAAAATTAGTATCTCTTATAAATATAAATACAAGAAACTTCAACAAAATACTGACAAAGCAAATTCAGCAACTCTGTTAGTTGAGCTTTGTTTTTTTGTTTGTTTTCCTTCAAGACAGGGTTTCTCTGTATAGCCCTAGCTGTCTTAGAACTCAACTCACTTCATAGATCAGGCAGGCCTCAAACTCAGAAACTGCCTTCTGAGTGCTGAAATTAAAGGCATAAGCCACCACTGCCAGGCCACTGGTTAGTTTTTTGTCACCTTGATACAAGCTAGAATTGGCCTGTAGGGCTAATCTGTGGAGGCATTTTCTTGAATGATGATTGATTTGGGAAGGTCTAGCCCACTGTAAGGAAGTCCTCAGGACAAGAAGTCCTAAGCATAGAAAGCTGAGAGCCTGGTGCATGCCTTTGGTCCCTGTACTTGGGAGGTAGAGACAGTTCTGAGTTCCAAGGCAGCCGGGCCTACATAGTAAGTTCCAGGACAACCAGAGCTACATCCTGAGATCCTGAGTGAACCATGAAGAGCAAGACAGCAAGCAGCACTGTTCTATGGTCTCTGCTTCAGGCTCCTGCCCTACTTGAGTTACTACTTACTGTCTTGGCTTCCCTCAATGATGGACATGTAAGCCAAATAAACCTGTTCTCCCCAAGCTGGTTTTGGTCATGGAGTTTACCACAGCAATAGAAAGCAAACCAGAACAGAAGTATATATAAAATTATTTACTATGACCAAGTAGGATTTATATCAGGAATGCAAGGTTGGTTTAATATCTGAACATCAAGCAACATAATATATATTATTACAATATAAAACAAAATCATGCAAAAATGCAGAAAAAGTATTTCATAAAATCTAAAACTTATTGATAAAACCAAAAATAATCATACTCAATAAATATGAGGGTGAAGATGTTACCTTTATGGGATTCTGTGAGAGAGAACAATCAACGGAAAAAAATGAGAAACTATGTTCTGAAGACTAGACTGGAATCAACATGGAAGTGACAAGACAGCCAACAGGCATGGAGACCAGACAGGCAACCTAAGAAATGCAGGAGGCGGTCTGTAAACTCCTCCTCCACTCTGTCTACCAACCCAGAGTGAGGGGCTGAAGACAAAACCAAAAGCTAAGACTTGCAGCTCTGTAATGACAAACTTAATCTTAACTACCAGAGAGACCCACGCTTCTCAGAAGTGTTAAATCCAGTGCAGGGCTATATATATTGACAGTGATTCCACCTGCAATGACAGACTAGCACGGGACAAGAAATCAACTTACTGCTGCCCCTATAAGCTCAGGATGTGCCGGCTCAGCAGCATCCTGAAAGGAGACCTCCTGTGTTTGTTTTAGTTTGGTTTTGAGAACTGAGCCTATTCTAGAAATCTAGAAACAAGTCAGGGAGCCTAAGGACATCAGGCCACAATGTATAGATGAAGAAAAACCACAGAGGCAGATATGGAGAGGGAAAGGGTTGGCTATGTGTCTACTGAGAAGTTGGAACAGCAGAGAGCTCAGGCTATGGAGCTTAGATTATTGGGGATCCTGCCCTTGGAATGAAAAAGCACCAAAATACTGTCCAGCATCTGGCACTACCTCACTACCAAGTACAGTGTACTGCAAGGCAGGACTGAGACCTTAAGCCCAAACCTGGTGAATCTGGATCACTGCATTTCTGTAGCTTTCTCCCTTAGTAGGACAGCTTACAGCTACACAAGGTCTGAAAGCACTAGCCTAGCAGACTGAGTGGTTTCCTCAGATCTGCCCCTGTGTATACTCAAAGCTGTCTGCTTCCAAGGCTCATATGTACTCAGAGGACATCTCTCAGCCCGACTCCACCTATCCCCACTCCTACCCATGAACAAGCTAGTAGACCTCATGAGAACCTGACCAGCCCATAAGCCTACAGCTTGTTGGAACAAGAAGTGGTAAAAGAAATTTCTAAAGTTAATATAGCCCCAAAAAGTGCACAGGCACTGTACTGATTCTTTTTCTTCCTTTTTTTAGTCAAGTCAACACTGACCAAAAGTCACCTGGGAAGAGAGAAATGTGACTGAAGAATTTTCTCCATTAGTTTAGCCTATGGGATATTTTCTCAGGTGTTTATTAGTGTAGTAGGGCCCAGCCCACTGTGCTCATTTCTAGGCAGCTGAGCCAACTGGGGAAGCAAACCAGTAAGCAGCATTCCTCTGTGATTTTTCAGCCTCAACTTGTGCTTGAGTTATACCCCGACTTTCCTCAGTGATGAATTGTGATCAGGATATATGAGACAAATAACTCCTTTGTTCCCCAAGTTGCTTTTTGGTCAATGGTGTTTATCAAAGTACTGAAAGTAAACTAGAAAAAAGTGTGTTAACTACTTTTAGCAAAGTAGCAGATTAAAAAAAAAAAAAAAAAAAGCTAGGTGTAGTGCTACACACCTTTAATCCCAGCACTTGGGAGGTAAAGATAGAAGGACTAGCAGGTCACTCCTAGCTAGATCAGTTTGCACTACAAGACCCTGTTCAAGGGGGAAAAAATGCAGGAACTGAAGAGACAGCACAGTAATTATGAGCACTTGTTGCTCTTATAGATTTGGTTCCCAACACCCAAGTGGTAGCTCACAAGCATCTTTAAATCCAATTCCATGGGGTGTAAAGCCCTTGTCTGACCTCAGGGGACATCAAGCACACAAGTGGTGCCATATACATAGTAGACAAAACACTCAAGCACATAAAATTTTTAAAATATATTTGAAAGAAAAAAACACCTAAAAAGTAGGAGGCATTAAGACGGATTAGCACGTAAAAGCATGAGCTGCAAAGCTGGAGACACGAGTTTGATCTCTGGGATCAATGTGGAAAGAGGGAGAAAAAGACTCCCACAAGTTATCCTTACCATCCATGAACACCTACCTTAAAAACTGCAAAAATAAATAAATAAATAAAAAATAAATCTACAAATCCTACAAAAAAAAAAAATCTGATGAAAAAAATGAAAGACTTCAACAATAAAAACTATAAAACTCTGAAGGAAAACATTTGAGAAAACACTGCAAGACTGAAAGGCTTTTCATACTTAGGAATCAGCAGAATTAATGCCATGAAACAGTCATGTTACTCAAAAGTAATCTACATATTCAATGCAATGCCAAAACTCCAATGACTGATTTTACAGAAATAGAACAATCAATCCTAAAATTCATATGAAACCAAACAGCCAAAGCAAGTCTAAGAAAAAAAGAAAAATTGTGGATATATTACAACCCTTGATTTTAAATTATGCTTCAAAACCACAAACAAACTAAAAGCAGGTCATTGACACAAAATAGATATGATAACCAAAGGTACAGAACAGAGGAACCAAACATACACCAGTCCACTTACAGTGACCTATTTCTTGACTTTTGACAATGGTGCCAAAAGTATACACTGAAGAAAAAATATCTTTTGCTAGGCTTAGCTGTACATGCCTTTAACCCCAGTACACCAGGGGCAGAGACAGGAAGATCTCTGTAGAGAGAATCTCTTGTGCAATGAGTTAGAGGTCAGCCTAGTCTACTTACTGAGTTCTGGACCAGTATATATTGGTCCACCTTACATTTCGTAGTTGAGTTGCATTTGTCAGGACTCCATATCGAGAAACACACCAAAAACCTTCTGGTAGTATGCTGCAGTTTCTTGCCGCTTCTGAGGACTCAGGCTGATTTGGCAGGGTGACATCAGCTGAGACAGACTCATGTGGAGTTTTGCTAAGGCAGACTCAGATACACAAGACATGTGGCGAGGCAAGACTGGTAGAGGGCATGTGACGTTTGGAGAAAGTATAAATAAGACTCAACGGACTGTGAGAACAGACTGGGTTGCTTGTAGAGCTAGCTGTAGCGCTTTACTGAGAGAGACACAGTGGAGGACTTCTGTTGGCCCTGGTTCCTCCTGCTGACTCATGCCAATTCAGTTGAGGCCCGGCTGTTCCTGCTAGGTCATGCCACTGCTGCTGACTGGTGCTTACTAACCCAATTCTACCGAACTGGACTGCTGGTGTATTCATAAAGTGTTTGCAAGTGAATCCAGTTGCCACTGCTGACCTATGAACTGAACTGCTCATTTCCTGACAACATAAACAGGATTTGCTCCAAAGAACCTTTCTAAACAGGTCCACTTCCCCCATATCCTTTCTTTTCCACTATCTCTGGTGGATGATGGGCTAGAAGGGAGGTTAAAGCATTTAAGAACCATCATTAAAAATAAGTTTTGAGCCTGGTCTACAGAGTGAGTTCCAGGACAGCCAGGGTTACACAGAGAAACCCTGTCTCGGAAAAAAAAAAAAAAAAAAAGTTTTGAAAAAAATTAAAGTTACAGGCTGTGATGATAATTCCAGCACTTGGAAGTAAAGATGCAGAAGCCATTGAATCTCTGCTCTATGCAGGACAGAGAAACTGAATAAAATTCTTCTCTATAGGACGTAAACTCCAGAAAAGAAATTTTTATCTACATCTTATATTGCTGAAAAATATTAAATCCAGGAATAGATACAAATCCTCAGTAAATTTCTAAATCCAGATGTCCCAACTAAGAATTCAGACTTGCAATTAATTAGAGATCAAAGACCCAATTAATCTTTGGCTTTCATAACTCTTCACAGAATGACTATGTGCCTCAATATGCTCCAGAAAGATCAAATTCATACTTTTAGTCTTAGCTTAATTATTGAAAGCAGTTTTCATTAATTTGTCTCATCAGTGTTCTTCATCTTATAAAACCTTGGTAGCACCTAGAACTCTCATTTCAAAAATGTTTTACCTCCAGCATCCTCAACTGCACAATTTCCTTTTAAAACTACCTATGAACTCTTCTATTTTTTTTTTGTCCTTACTGAATCTATTTATCTTTAATATGAACTCGAAATCTCCAATCAAATTGTGTTGTCACTCTTACCTTACCGACTCCCTAACAACATGAAACTAAACAGCCATTTCAATCATGCTTTAACGTTATCCTAGATCACCACCCTGAATGCCATGAGGCATCAGCCTGGATAGTTTCTACTGCTCGGTCGATACGGCATGCCAAGCAGGGCACTGTGCAATACGCAGATTCTCATGTTGCCCCAATCTCCAAAACTAACCTCTTACTTACAGCAATAGAAAGACATGTTATATTTTGGGTTTACTCAAGATACCAGTATCAATTCAGTTCTGCCTTTTAAAGAACAAATGACCTAAATTAAATATGATATTCTCTGTGACTGTAAAATAAAGACAGAAACATAAAATTTGTGCTTAGACATAATAGAATAAGTGTCAGTTCTACTAACAACAGACAAAAATTCCCGTATTTCATCAATTCTAAGGCTACTAGTTTAATACCTATTGAGCTGGGATGTGTTTTACAATATTATAATAACCGGCAGCAGAGGTAAGGACAAGAAAACTAGCAACTTATCACTGTGCAAATTATTCTCTGGAAGCACAGTGCTGCCAGGCACAGCACTTATACGTAATCCAAACAGTTCAGGCAGGAGGATCAGGAGCTCAAGGTCATCCTCAACTATATCCAAGTTTGAGATCTGATAGTGTTACGTGAAGCCTATCTCAAAAAAAATAAAGAAAGAAAACAAAAATCTGTGTTAGTTAACACTTCTGATAACATTATGTACAAAATGCATACCACAATAACTAGGTTTAAAAAAATGAAGAGCTGGGAGCAGAGGCAGTGAGTTTGAGGTCCGCCTAGTCTACAGAGTTCCAGGACAGCCAGTGCCATATAGAAAGTCTCAAAAAACAAAAACAAACAGAAACAAAGGGGATCGTCATGATGGCTAAGTGGGTAAAGGTGCTTGCTTCCAAACCTAGATATGAACTCAATTCCTAAAACCCACATGGTAAAAGGAGAGACAATGTGTCTCCACGGGCACACATACACAGTCAACCAACCAACCAATCAATCAATCAATCGATCGATAAATAGAATTTTAAGTGAGAAAAACTAAGTAAAATGGTGCAAGCTTATAATCTCAACAATTGGGAGGTAGAGGCAGGAGGATCATGAGTTTAAGGTCATCCTTGACTGTACAGAATGTACAAAATTAGCCTGGGCTATAAGAGACCCTGTCTCAAAAAATTCTCAAAATCCAAATGTGAACAGTTTTTAAGAATAATAACCAGGGGCTAGAGAAATGGCTCAGTGGTTAAGAGCACTGACTGCTCTCCAAGAGGTCCCGAATTCAATTCCCACTAATCACATGTTAGCTCATAACCATCTATAATGGAGTTCAATGTCATTTTCTGATGTGTCTGAAGACAGCTATAGCATATTCATATACATAAAATAAATAATTCTTTAAAAAAAAGAATAGCCGGGTGGTGGTGGCGCACACCTTTAATCCCAGCACTTGGGAGGCAGAGACAGGTGGATTTCTGAGTTTGAGGCCAGCCTGGTCTACAGAGTGAGTTCCAGGACAGCCAGGGCTACACAGAGAAACCCTGTCTCGAAAAACCAAAAAAAAAAAAAAGAATAATAACCAACTACTTCAGTTTTATCCTATACAGGAAAACTAACAAGAAATAGAATCAATCTATCTAAGTAAATTATTTACAAGTGTCTTTTTAACAAGTACTTAAAATTTGGCCAGCCAGTGGCGGTGCAAGTCTTTAATCCAGCACAAGAGAGGCATAGGACGTGGATCCCTAGGTCCGAGGCCAGTCTGGTCTACAAAGTGAATTCCAGGATAGCCAGGGCTACACAAAAAAAAATCTTGAAAATTTTTTTAATTAATTAGTTAATTGCAGGGCATGATAGGCATACCCATCAAGTTCAGTATTTGCAGGTCAAGTCAAGCCCTAGGCAAGACTCTTAAAAATCAAACAAACAAACAAACAAACAAACAGCCCTAGAAAACCAAACTAAAAAAGAATGTCTAAATATTTGAATTTAACTGGTGAGGATCTCTAGGTCTTAGCACCCCATGAACTTTGCAACTACAGTCAACGTCAGTGAGATAGTCCAGCTCGGAATGGCTCACGGTTACAGTCAGGTATGTGAGCTCACCCGTGAAACAGTAAGGTTCTATTTTTAAACTGTAATATATGCTCTGGATTAGTGACAAACTGCTACTTCTATCAGTGAACTCAGGTCTAAAAACTAAAAGTAGAAATCAGTGGCCCCCCTTTCACTATTATACTTAAGATCATAGTGTATATAGATATTTTTTTTTTGCTATAGTCAATTTTTTTTGCTTCCACTATAACATTTAGTCAGCTAACTTATGGTTTGGGTTTTCAGGAGAAGAATGTATCCAATCACCTTAGAATACAGCATTAATTCTACACTCTGTAATTGAGATTGTCACCCAACCACTTTGAACTCCTCAGGCAGATGAAGCACTGAGGAGGATTTCACAGTGAGGGCTCAGTTAAATGATCCCAACTACTGTAAGAAAAGCAGTTAGCTATGAAAGAAGAGCAAGAGGACATCTGAACCTGGAAATTAGACGGTCTAGACGTGTTTCTCAAATCCTAAGTAGTATAGAGTCAAGTGAGATATGTTGTTTTTAATTTTAATACACTATAAAATAAAAAATGCACTTGATTCGATGTTATTACACTGGGAAATAACCTGTAAACATCTGTTTACTCTCAGTTTCTAAGAGTACCCTGATGTGAACTGAAACTCAATACCTAATGTATAATACACAGTACTAAAAGCTCATAGGGGCCAGAGAGATGACTCAGTGAAGAAGAACACTTGGAGCTCTTCCATAGAATCTGGGGTTGGCCCCCTACAAACACACAGGGGCACACAACTATCTATTAGTCCAGTTCCAGGGTACCCAATACCCTCTTGTAGGCACAGACATCAAGTACAGACACATGCAGACAACACACCTAAACACATTTAATAAATACGTAAAATTGTAAAGAAACAGACAAAAGAATCTCATCGGTGAAGCCAGGTCTGTCTGTCACGTCAGCACTCAGGATGCAAAGGCTATGGGGTCTGAGTAAGTAAGAGGCCAGCCGTTCCAGGAGGACAAGACCTAGAAAGACGGCTCAGTTGGCAAAGCGCTTACTGTACAGACATCAGGACCTAAATTCAGATTCCCAGTGCCCATGTAAAAGCTGGGATGTGGTGACTTATACCTAAAATCCCAGGAAGAAAAGGTGGGGAAACTGGTAGAGACAAGCATCAAGAGTTTGGCATCCAGCCAGTAAAACCAAAAAGGTAAGCCCCAAATCCAGTGAGAGACCCAAGAAATAAACTGGAGATCAGAAGAGGAAGATACATAGCAGTGCCCTCTGGCCTCCACTCCTGTGTGCATACAGGAATTCATCATCCCTGGTGTCATGTGCACATAAATACAAACACACAAAAAACAAAATGAACAATGAATTAAAACAACAAACATTAACAAGGGTAATTTGAACAGAGAAATGGAATTGATAGCAAACTGTCAGACAACATTAAGAAATTAGAGAAGGGGAAGAAAATAAGGAATAAACATTTGAAGAGTTAAACATTGAATATTTCTCAAAAACAACAAAAAGCACTTTGATCCCAGCACTTCAGAGGCAGAGAGGCAGGACTGAGTTCAAAGCTGCTTGGTCTACATAGCAAATCCCAGGACAGTCATACATAGGGAAACCATGCTCACGTACGCACGCTCACAAATAATAATAATCAAAGATAAACTATAGATACAATAACTGAGTATCCCAAACAAACTAATCACAAGGAAGAAAATCTTGGAAACAACCAGAGAACAAAGGTCTCCTTCCTCTCCTTGTCTGTTTTTGCTATGTGTAGCCCAGGTTAGCCTTAAAGCCAAGCTTCCTCGGTTTCTGCTTCCTGAGTGCTGGAATTACAGACATATCCTACCACATTTGGATGTAACTGCTCTCATTTGAGTAATCTGCAATCCTAAATATTCTGTTAAATAACATTAAGTATTTCCAGTCTGCAAATGAATCAAAAAGTAAAACTCATATAAAGGTTTCATTTTTGATGACTCAGAAGCACAACTGGTATCACATCTAATATGTAAATAAAAATTATTAGCTGGGTGTGATGGTGCATCCCTTTAATCCAGCACTTGGGAGGCATATCCAGGTGAACCTCTGTAAACTTGAGGCCAGACTGCTCTACAGAGCAAGCTCCAGGACAGCCAGGGCTACTACACAGAGAAATACATCTTGGAAAAAAAAAAAAAAAAAACACAAATGAAAAGAATTATCAGTTTTGGATTATCATGTGCCAATCAGTCTTTATTGACCCTCTTGCTTTAGAAAAGATGAAACAAAGAATGGCCTAGGGCTCTCACTTTTAATCTCAACACTAATCATATAATTAGTAGGCTAAGGCAGGAGGATTGCTTAATTTAAAGCCAGTCTGCACTACAGCATCAGACCCTATGTCAAATAAACAAAACCAAAAAAGTAAAGTTCTCTTTAGTAAAATGTCTGAGAAATGCCACTTCTACTTAACAACTTTTAAATGCTAAAGTGCTGTACTTGTAGCCATCAGTTCAAATGAGAAGGAACAGGATGTCATGAAAAAATTTGGAAACCTAGAATGTCTGACTTTACAAGTAAATATGTGAAGACTACCTTTGTTAAATTACACGTTTTAAATCATCAGTAAAATAATAAAATTAATAATTGTGAGTTTCAGGGGACTCTGGGCTACATAATCATTTAAAAAATAATAATAAAATTAATGATAGTAATATATTTTAAACAGCATCATTTAGAAAAATAAAATGACAATTAACAAAGATATATTATATCAAAAAGTATATAGAGTTATAAAATATATATATACTTTATATATATAAACCACTGCCCAGCTAAGTAAGGTGATCCTGATACAAAGAAAATAATTGTGAATGCTAGAAATATACTTTATAGCTGGGCGGTGGTGGCACACGCCTTTAATCCCAGCACTTGGGAGGCAGAGGCAGAACTTTCTGAGTTCGTGGCCAGCCTGGTCTACAGAGTGAGTTCCAGGACAGCCAGGGTACACAGAGAAACCCTGTCTCGAAAAACCAAAAAAAAAAAAAAAATCCTTTTTGGAAGGAAGACTAGAGATGTACCTCAACAGTTAGGAACACTTGCTGACCTGGGTTTGGTTCCCAGAGCACGTATGGTCACTCAAGCCATCAGTAACTGTAGTCCAGATGTGATGCCCCTTCTGGGTTCTGTGGGCACTAGGCACACCTATGGTATACATATTTACATCCAGGCTAAACACTCACACACATAAATAAAAGTTTTAAAATCTCAGCCTGGCAGTGGTTATACATGCCTTTAGTCCCAGCACTTGGGAGGCAGAGGTAGGCAGATCTGAGTTCAAGGCCAGCCTGGTCTATAGAGTGAGTTCCAAAACAGTCAGGGCTACACAGAGAAACCATGTCTTGAAAAAAAAAAAAAACAAAAAACAAATATATATACAAACTTTTAAAAACAAAAGTCCTCTAATATCCATTTAAAATGAGTATTTAAATGCTCACTTTGGCCACATAAGCAAAAACTAAAAATATTAAGAGGCTAATTTAGGGCTGGCGAGATGATTCAGTAGGTAAAAGTACTTGCTGTCAGGCCTGAGCATCTGAGCTCAATCCCTGGTCTGCTATTGGGTAGAGAGAACTGATTCCTTCAAGTTGTCCTCTTGACATCCACATGTGCGCCATGGCACATGTGCACTCATACACTTACAAGAACAATAAATAAATGTAATTTTTAAACTTAGGTGATAAACTCCACTTAATTAGGTTTAAAGAAAAAGTACAAACAATATTTAAGTGTATAGTGTTCAGGATTTACCATGTTAAGAAATAGAACCAAAGCTGTGTGGTGGCGCATCTCTCAGTTCCAAGCCAGTCTGGTCTACAGAGTGAGTTCCAGTACTTGAGGGCTACACAGAGAAACCCTGTCTCAAAAACAAAAAAGAAAGAAACCAAACAAACAACAAAACAACCCAAAGAAATAGAATGGAAACAGCCGTAAGATGGCTCGATGAGTAAGGTAACTGCTGTGTGAGTGTAAAGACTCCAACTCAGATCCTTAGCATCCATATTGAAAACAAACACAACAGGGTGGTGGGAGGTAGAGAGAGGACTTAAGAGAACTTGATGCTTGCTGTTCTTCCAGGATACAAGATTGGCTTCCAGCATCCATGTCAGACAGCTCCTAACAACCTACAACTCCAGCTGCAGAGGATCCAACTCTCTCTTCTGGCCTTTAGGAAGGTTCACATACACATGGCATACTCTCAGACAGACACATATACACATAAACAAAAATAAATCTTGAACTAAAAAGAACAAAGACTGGTTGGAGCCAAGTGAGGTGAAACACCCAAAGGCAAAAGGATCATTGAGTTCAAGGCCAGCTTGGTCTACATAAAGATAGACTTTAAAAAAAAAAATATTAAAACTGGGGGGCATGCAGTCTACACCTGTAACCACAGAGGTAAGAACAGTGTGCCTGGGTAATCAGGAAATCTTTCTGTTGGTAAACTCCAGGTCCAAAGAGAAAGCATGTCAAGAGGAGGAGAGAGGAGGGGGAGAGAAAAAAGGACAAAGAAAACAAGGGAGAGCCAGGCAGTGGTGGCGCACACCTTTAATCCCAGCACTTGGGAGGCTGAGGCAGGCGGATTTCTGAGTTTGAGGCTAGCCTGGTATACAGAGTGAGTTCCAGGACAGCCAGGGCTACACAGAGAAACCCTGTCTCAAAAAACCAACCAAACAAAAAAAGAACACAAGGGAGATAAGGAGAGAAGAGAGGGAGGGAGGGAGGGAATATAGAGTAACAGAGGACACCTAATACTATCTTCTGGTCTCCATATACAGATATGTGTGTGACACACGGTCATACACACACACACACACACACACACACACACACACACAATCCATCACACAGCACTAGCAGCTGCAGGTTTCTATGGCTATGGTAAGCATATGATGAAAAGCATTGTGGCCGTGAAAGAGTTAATATGGTCTTACAGCTAGCTTACAGTCCACCATCAAGGAAGTCAGGGCAGGAACTCAAGGTGGGAGCCTGGAAGCAGAAGCTGAAACAGACCACAGAGGAGCCTACTGGCTTGCTTGCCATGGATTGCTCAGCCTGCTTTCCGATATCAAGACTACCTGCCCAAAGGCGGAATCATCCCCAGATGGCTAGGTCCTCCCACATCATTCATGAGTCAAGAAAATACTTACAAACCTGCCTATATACAATCTGATGGAGACATTTTCTCAAATTAGGTTTCTCTTTCCAGAACTCTAGTCTGTGTTAAAATGACAAAAACAAACAAAACAAAATCCAGCAGAGACAAACATACACACAAAAAAGTAGTGAATAGCAGCAGTACATACCTGTGATCCTAGCACTTGGAAGGTGGAAACAGAAACAGGAGGATCAAGTTCAAGTTCACCCCTAGACACATAAATTAGTTGGAGGCCAGCCTGGGCAGCATGAGACTGTCTCAAATTTTTTAGAAAAGAGAAATACACAGGAAGGTAGGCATGATGAGTCTGAACTGTAATCCTAGCATTGAGATAAGAACATAAGAAAGCCTAAAGTTAGAGCTAGCCTAGAGCTGCATGACCAAACAGTCTCTAATAATTAAATTTAAAAATCAAATAAAACGCTAGTGAAAATTGGCTCTGTGGGTAAGTGCCTTTGCTGCCAAGCATGGCCATCTGAGTTCAATTGCTAGAACCCACACAGTAGAAAAAGAGAGCAAACTCCCATAAGATATCTTCTGACCTCCACACATTTGCTGTGGCATGTGTACGCACATACGCGCATACGTGCATACACGCGCATACACACACACAGACACAAACATATATATACACACACACACAAGAAATAAATGTAACAACTATTTTAAAGGAGTAAACACATGAGTAAATATTTAGAAATCAAGAAAAAATAAAGCAAAAATAGGAATATGAACTTCAGTAATAACAGTGTGCTAATTTAGACAATGGTATCCCAGCCACTAAGGTAGACTGTGATTAGGGGGTTGGCTGGGAACTCTACCTTTCAGTTAATTTTGCTGTGAACCTAAAACTACTCTAAAAATGTAGTCTATTTAAAATGTAAACCATAAACCAGGCATGGTGGCCCATGACTTTAATCTTAGCACTCGGGAGGTGGGTAAATCTCTGAGTTCAAGGCTAGCTTACTCTACAGAGTGAGTTCCAGAACAGCCAGGGCAAAAATATATAAAAAAAAAAAAAACCTGTCTTAAAAAAGCAAAAAGTCACCGGGCAGTGGTGGTGCACACCTTTAATCCCAGCACTTGGGCGGCAGAGGCAGGCGGGTTTCTAAGTTCAAGGCCAGCCTGGTCTACAGAGTGAGTTCCAAGAGTAGCCAGGGCTACACAGAGAAACCCTGTCACAAAAAAATAAAAAAAGCCCCAAAAGTTCATAAATTGCAGTTAAAGAAGTGATAAAACTGAATAAACAAAATGGTATAATTATTCTACAAGGATCTAAAAGCAATTTCATTCTTTTATTGCCAAATTTTTACCACTGTCTTTAAGGATATTTACAAATATTTTCAAGACATAGTCTAACTGTGGACATATGCATGCACCAGAAAACAGCTAAAGTTACAGTTTCAAGTAGCACCTCAACTTTTTTTTTTTTTTTTTTTGGTTTTTCGAGACAGGGTTTCTCTGTGTAGCCCTGGCTGTCCTGGAACTCACTCTGTAGACCAGGCTGGCCTCGAACTCAGAAATCCGCCTGCCTCTGCCTCCCAAGTGCTGGGATTAAAGGTGTGCGCCACCACTGCCCGGCTGCACCTCAACTTTTAACAAAAGAAAGAAACCTTATAAATGGTACTGATAAAGATATGAATTTACTTTGTGCTTAAATAAAATAGTATGAATAAATTTATCAATGTTACTAAAAAAGAGGCCTACCCCATAAAAAAGAAAAGAAAAAAAACACCTAAATATACAATGGAGACACCTTAGAAAGAACTTTATATGAGTTTCAACTGGAGGTATCAAAACAAGCATCTGATTTACTGATCAAATAAACTTAAGTTTATTTCCTAGCTTTGTATATTCAGAGAACTTGAAGGAATTATATCCTATGGGGCAAACACAATGCCTAGATTTTGATTTATAAACACCAACTTCTACTAAAACTGGAAATAGGGCCACCAGAATAAAAGAGCTACCAAAATCTGGGCCAGGACTGTAAGATAAATAACCCCTTATACAAGAAAAAGTAAAAAAAGGCCTACTCCTAGAAAGACAACTGCAGGTGATGCATTCTTTTCTGAGCACATAGCAAGATGGTGGAAGCGGAGTAAAAGAAGCAGAACTTCCAAAAGTTCGCATACTATGATATGGACCTGAACCAGCTGCTAGGTATGTCCTATGAGGAGCTGTTTGTATAGCACCTGCCAGAGGTGGCACCTGAACCAAGACCTGCAGCGGGCACTGCACTCACTGCCCAGTAGCTTGTGCAAGGCCAAGGAGGTGCTAGCCATGAAGAAACCAGAAGTGAAGACCCACCTCTGAGACACACCGTCCTGCTGGAGATGATGGGAGGCACAGTGGGCTTATACAACAAGGCCTTCAGCCACGAGCCTCCCTTCACCTGTGCAACCTCGTAAGGCATGGCTGGAACTACCGTGGTGCCACCCAGGCCTCTCACTCTGCTCCCCTCAAGGAGCTGTGACCAACAGGACAGAGAAGAAGCTGTTACTGGGAAAAGCAGCCCAGCGGTTAACAGAGCACTTGCCTTAGTTCAGACCTCAGTTTGGAGAGGGGAGATTCTTTGTCTGGACAGTGGTTCATGAAATCTAAGAGGCAGGAGAATTAGTACAAATCCCAGGACCAATTAAGGCTACACAGCAAGACACTAGTATGAAAAAGGATACCATTTTAGACAGTCTGAACTTCAACTCAGAAAACAGAGTTTGACATTTGTTTCTAAAGATGGTTAATTGCAAATTTTTGTCAACTGGACACAAATTAGAAACACGCAAGAAGAAAAAGCCTCAACTGAGGAATTGCCTTCATCAGATTGGCGTGTGGGCGTGTCTATGGGGCATTTTCTCTGCTCTTGCTTTTTGTTTGTTTTTTGAGACAGGGTCTCACTGTGTAGCTCTGGTTGGCCAGAGTGGGCTGACCTTGAAGATATTTGCCCACCTCAAGCTCAGGAAAGTTGGGGGTATGTTTTTTGTTAATGATTTAAAGGGGTCCAGCCCTCTATGGGCAGTGCCACTCCTAGACAGGTAGTCCTGGGTTATAGACGAAAACTGAGCAAGCCATAGAGAACTCCATAAGCCAAGTTAATGCCTCCTTAGTCTCTGCTTAGCTCGTGCCTTAGCTTCCCGAGATGAACTGTAACCTATAGTCCAAACAAATCCTCTCCTCCCCTAGTTGCTTTGGGTCAGTCATTTAACACAGCAACAGAAATGCAAAGTAGGACTGCTGGAAAACAAGCTATTCTAATAAATTATCTCCTAAAGCACTGCTTGTTGTTCTAACAACTTTCTTCACAATGGAGAACCGACCAAATGTGAACGAGTATTAAGCAGCATAATTAAAAGGGCAAATGACATATGTTTCTCCATGGACACAGCTCTGTCCAAATAGTGTACTTACCATAACACTTAACTAAGTCTAAGCAGGAGGAAATAAGAGAACCAGATTGTAGAACTTAAAGATACCCTGCATGAATGCATTAAAAAAGTTATGGTTGGCTGGAGAGATGGGTCAGCAGTTAAGAACACTGGGTGCTCTTTCAGAGGATTGACACAGCAGTGTTCAATTCCCAGCACCAACACAGCAGTTCATAAATACCTGTAACCCCAGTTCCAGGGGATACAAGTGCCTGCCTTCTTCTGACCTATGAGAACACAAAGCACACACATACACACAGACATACATGCAAGCAAAAGACTCATACACATAACTATACCTAAAAATAAGAGATTACGTCAGAGCTGAGGCTGTAGCTCAGTGCTGGAACACTAGCCAAGCATCATCGACTCTCTGAGCTCAAATCCAGTACATAGACAAAAATAAAGATTTAAAACAAATATGAAAGACTGGGCAATGGTGGCGCATGCCTTCTAAATTCCAGCACTTGGGAGGCAGAGACAGTGGATCTCTGTGAGTTTGAGGCCAGTCTGTTCTACAGAGTGAGTCCAGGGACACACAGAGAAACCCTGTCTCAAAAAACAAATCAAACTGTCCCCTTCAAAAGAGAGAGAAATGACCAAAATTCAAATAGATAAAGAGAAATTACAAGCCGGGCGGTGGTGGTGAATGCCTTTAATCCTAGCACTTGGGAGGCAGAGGTAGGCGGATTTCTGAGTTTGAGGCTAGCCTGGTCTACAGAGTGAGTTCCAGGACAGCCAGGGCTACACAGAGAAACCCTGTCTCGAAAAACCAAAAAAAAAAGAAAGAAAGAAAGAAATTACAAATGTTTATAATCCTATATTAGAATTAGGGTAGAGTGGGAAAAAATAACATTTTAAATTTCCTCCAAAACCAACATATTTTCAGTATTCTTAATGTAAAACAGGAGAGAGAAAAATTATCTACAAGTTGCAGGCCACCTAGCTTAGTTAGCATAAACAAGGTAGGAGATAACTGATTCCCAAGAGTATTCTCTAACGTTTGCAAGTAAGCACACTCACATACTTTTTTTTTATATGTAGGTTAAGAGTAAGAGAAATTTTAAATACTTAACCATGAAAGTATCTAATCATTTAACAAATATTTGTTGTGTATCTATGTACCAGGTATTATGATGAAAAAGTATACTGTAAGAACCAAAAGTGAACTAATCTGATCTAGTGCCTGTATTTGTAAAGTTTTCACAGAGGACAGATCAAAGAAACAAATGGACCAGCATAATATCAAAACTTTGGGTGTATGAGCTGGAGGAGTTAAAACTACCTAATACGAAACCTAAGACACTTCCCGTAGTAAGAAATGAGCCCTATAGAAAAAGGACGGATGGCGGCTATATAATGGGAGCTATCTATTAAAGCAGAAATGATCCTGGCATATTCAGGGGACCAAAGCAACTGTAACCAACCTTAAAAAATATATAAAGTGTTTTCCAGAAACAAAAATTAGAATTTTACTATGACCAGCCACTATGGTGTACAATTTCAATTCAGCACTTCAGAGGCAGGCAAACCTTTCTGAGTTTGAGGCCAGCCTAGTCCATGTAGAAAGACCTATGGCTATGTAGACCCATGTCTCAAAAGTTGTTTTGTTGTTTTTTACTATGCCAGCATTGGGATATTCTAGGTACATTGCATAAACCCAGCAAAGAGGAGTGTAATGGCAGAGCTTGGAAGGTAGAGGCAGGAGAATGACAAGTTCAAAGTCACCCTCAGCTACACAGCAAGCTTGGGGCCAGCTTTGTACTATATCAATCAGCCTACCTGTCCACCCTCTTTCTCCCCATCTCAAATCAAGACTCATGAGCTGTTGATATGGCTCAGAGACTAAAGGCAACATCCAAACCTAACAACCTAACAAACCTGAGTTTGATCCCAAGAACAAAGGTAGGAGAGAACCAACTGTACAAAATTGTCCTCCTGCCTCTCCAACACATGTGCTGTAGACATGCACTACCACACAAAAACCTATAAATGTAATACGTTTTCATCACCAATCTTTAGTTATATGTAGTAAAGATGCCTTAGAAGCAAGCTACATCAGAACCAAAACAAATACAATACCAGTGCCCTGGATCTGCCACTGGTCGGCTTTTAGCTGATTCTGATGAATGCTACTTGGTCATTTAAGTACTATGGACCTAATTTTTGTCATCTGTTAGTTAAGAGGTCTCAGAATTTCTTTATGGAGCCAATAGTAAGTAAAGGCGTTTAAGCAACAAAATGCAACCAAGTCTGGCAATCAATTGAATCCCCAGCATCCAAGTGGTAAAAAAGAAAGAACTATTTAACTTTTTTTTTTTAATTTATTTATTTTTTATTTATATGAGTACACACTGCAGCTATCTTCAGACACACACTAGAAGAGTGCATCGAATCACATTACTGATGGTTCTGAGCCACCATGTGGTTGCTGGGAATTGAACTCAGGACCTGTGGCAGAGCAGTCAGTGCTCTTAACCACTGAGCCATCTCTCCAGCCCCGAAAGAACTATTTAAAATCGTTCTCTGACCTCCATATACACAACATGTCACATGCCAACCTACACACAAACTGTTTTATAATTATGGAGTCAAGTCCATGTAGTAGTATGTGACTGTGATCCCTAGGTTATAAGAGGATCAGAATGTTGAGGTTAGCCTGCTCATACCTACATGATATCCTCTCTCAAAAGTAGACAATGTGAAGGGGAAGACTGGCTGAGGAGTCGGGTCAGTTGGTAAGGTACCAGTCTAGCATGCATCAAATCCGAGATTCAATCCTCAGGCATAACGGTATACACTTCTAATCAAAGCATTTTCAGACGTGGAGGTAGGAAGATCAAGGCCAAGCTAAGCTATGTGACCTTTGTCTGTGAGAGAGAGAGAGAGAGAGAGAGAGACAGAGCGCGCGCGCGCGCTCAAGCGAGCTCAGTGTGGTGGTGCACATCATACTTGTAATTCTAGCACTTAGCTTGTAAAGATGAGACAGAAAGACCAAATCTGAGGGCAGCCTGGGGTTCATAGCAAGCTTGTGTCTTAAAAATAATAAAAAAATTAAAAAAGCACAAAATTAAAATTGACAAAAATGTCAACTTTAACTTACAAAAGAATACATTACATAGATGAATAGTGAGCCCAGTGTTGACCTTGACTTTCACAGTTTAGAGTAATTCTAATATTCGATACATCTGTAAGTGGAAAATATATAAAGCCATAAGTTCCTATCTGTTTTTATTTATTTTTTATCGCATTTTACTTAGAGCATGTGTGTGAGAGAGACTGTGCATGGCTTGCGTGTGGAGGTCTCAGAGACGACTGTGGGAAGCCATTCTCTCCTCCTTCCATGAGGATCCAACGCAAGTTTTCAGATTCAGTACGCTTACCTAATGGATCTAGCTGGCCCCGTTTAAATCTTCCTATTTTAAAATTTTTAAAACCTCAGAATTCAAGGTTTCAATATTCTATAATTTTTGGAGACAGGGTCTCACTGTGTATTCCTAACTGGCTAAAAACACCCTATGTAGACCAGACTGGCCTCAAACTCACAGAGATCCTCCTGTCTCTTCTGAAGTGTTGGAATTAAATGTGACTACCATGTCTGGCTATTTCAATTTTTTATTTTTATTTTTTTTATTTTTTATTTTGGTTTTTTGAAACAACGTTTCTCCGTGTAGCTTTAGAACTCAGCCAACGTAGACCCGTAGAGATCCGCCTGTCTCTGCCTCTGGTGCTGGGATTTAAGGCGTTAACCACCACCACCTGGTTTATTTCAATATTCTTTTTTTTTTTTTTTTTTTTTTTTTTTTTTGGGAGGGGGGGTTTAGCTTTTGCTGTTCGGGAACTCACTCTGTAGACCAGGCTAGCCTCAAACTCAGAAATCCACCTGCCTCTGCCTCCCAAGTGCTGGGATTAAAGGCGTGCGCCACCACCTCCCGGCTATTTCAATATTCTTAATTTAAACATTTGATCAAAACTAAATGATTGTTAAGTTTGGTAGCACACACCTATAATTCCAGCACCCCCAAATCTGGTAGCTGAAGAAAAAGCGCTGTGAGTTCAAGACTAGCCTGAGTTAAACAGTAAGACTCTGTCTCAACTGAGTATATGCCTTTAATCCCAGCACTCAGAAGGCAGAGGAAGCCAGTCTGGACTACATAATAAGTTTCAAGACAGCCAGAGCTACACAGAAGACTACCCTCCCTCCAAAACAACACCTGGGGTGGGGGATACACAAGACAAAACACACACAGAGACATGCAATGCTAATTTTATTGAGCAGTTTTATTTTTCTTAGTTTGGAATCTTACTCAAAATACACAGTATAGTCTTAGGAAACACTAATATTCTTTAAGTAGCAAGATTCACTTCAGGGAGCTGGGGAAACAGCTAAGAGGCAAGTGTTTGCCTCCAAAGTGTGAGGATCTGAGTCTGAGCTCCACTTCCCAGCACCATGTGGTTGGACAACTGTAACCTCAGCAGGAGGATTCTGGACCCTCACTGGAAAGCCAGCCCAACTTAATAGGTGAACTCTAGACCAATTAGAAACCTTGTCTCAAAGGAGGTAGACAATACCCAAGACTGTCCTCTGGCCTCCAAGAACATACACAGAAGTGCCTTGTATGAGAATTCTGGAAGTTTGCTTTTCAAAAAAAAAATCAAAGAAATATTATAAGAATATGTTCTCCCTTTGCCGGGCGGTGGTGGCACACGCCTTTAATCCCAGCACTTGGGAGGCAGAGGCAGGCAGATTTCTGAGTTCGAGGCCAGCCTGGTCTACAGAGTGAGTTCCAGGACAGCCAGAGCTATACCCTGTCACCAAAAAAAAAAAGAGAAGAATGTGTTTTCATTTTAATCCCAGTTGTGAGGATATGGGGCTGATGACTAATGAGAAGAGGCATGGTTTTGCCACTTGCAGATAGTTTTTGTGTCTGTACATTTGGAATTCTGGGAAATTTCTGGGTCTATAAATGCTAGAACCCTGAGAGACGGGTTCAGTGATTGTGGATCCTTTGGAGGGGTTGGTTGCACTTTGTTAGTAGTCGTTCTCAAAGAAACAATTAGAAATTAGATTCAGGGACCTCTATCTCTTCTCACCCCATGGGGGGAAACTGGGGGAATAAAGGGTGGAAAAAAGAACCCACAAAGTAGCAAAGACCAGCTACAGTGCCTACATACCTACACATAAACATGCATGTACAAGCACAAACACACAACAGTCTCACATATTTTTAAGGAAAAAAAAAGGCTTTAGTTGAGCTTGGTGACACATGTCTGTACTCCCAACACTTCAAAGGCAGAGAAAGTTGAGACCAGCCTTGTCTACAGAGGAAGTTTTAGGCCAGACCCTGACTTACAAACAGAAGATTTATCTGCTTTAGACTGAGTTATAGCTCAATGACAGAGCACTGCCTGCACGTCCCCACCTCCACCCCTGGAAAAAGAAATAGAAAGAAAACCGAAAAGATGTCTTTTAATTAAAGAAACTGGGTCTTTCAAGAAGGCAACAAAATGGAAACTAAAACACAGGAAGACTTTAAACATAACACTTACTAGGCACTATGCTCAATTCTAAGATCGGGCCCTAAAAATACACTTTATAAAGTTACAATTAGGCAGACACGTTGTCATCAATGTTTCTTCCCTAATCTTCCACCATGTCTGACTTAACCTTTATGTGCATCTTTTAGCACAATGGTTCTCAACCTTCCTATTGCTTCCTCATGTTGTGGTGACCTCAAAAAAAAAAAAAAAAAATCCATTGCTACTTCAAAGCTGTAATTTTGCTACTGTTATGAACTGTGATGTTAATACCTAATATGCAGGATATCAGATAGTTGATCTCTGGGAAGGGGGTCTGGACCCACAGGTTGAGAACCACTGTTATCAGCAGGATATGGTTAACTCTGGTGTTTTGGGAAGTGGAGTCGAGAAGATGGTTAACTTCAAGAGCAGCTGGGTTACAAATCCTCTCAAACAACTCATCTCTCCCACTGTCAACGCCCTACTTCAATAGTTTAAGCCCTTCCACCTAGACTACCGTCAGCTTCCTCACAGGACTCACTGTCTTGTCCCCCTTTTCCACCCAAGCCCCAACTGTGACAACCAAAATGACTCTGAGACTGCTTACAACACCCCCTGGAGAATCAAAGTTGTCCAAAGTGACAATTTACTGCTAGAAACTGATTCCATTACAAACACTGCCCTCCTTCAGTAGCTGAAAAGGAGAGTTCATAACTGACAATGCAAAATTAAAACAGACAACACTGATGTTAAGGACCACGCTTACACCAAGAAAAATAAACCTCACAAAAATACCAATCCAGTCCTCAAATTTCTTAGGTACAGGTACTAAAATCATTTCTCTTTAAGCTCAAATTCTGAAAAATCTGTACACTGTATGAAGCTTAGCCCAATATATAGATAAACTTCCAGACGTTAGAAAATTATGAGAATCTAAGGGAGAAAATATGGTTGCTTGTGCCCAAATCAGTCTTTTTTGGAGTTGACGAACTTTCACGTTACATTACTGTCTACATTTAAGGGTATGAGCTGCTTAAACAATGTTCATTAAATAAAATAACCACAAGGGAAGCAACTAAACATGCGTCCTTATGCGTAATAAACAAAACAGAAAACGATCACACTCTTTAAATTTCCCATGCTACTTATGTCCTTTCAGAACGTATCCAAAGCTATCTCCAAGTTAGAACAATACTTTTCCGGGGCAGTTAAGATACCTTTAAAAACTTAGTACTAAAAATTCCAAAGGCCAGGTTGAGTAGTGCAGTGAAACCACATGAGTCACAAAAGCCATCCCGAGCGTAGACCATCGACCCCAGACCCTTACCTTCAGACGTTTGATCATTTCGTCGGTGGTGATCTTGTCGGTGATCTCTTTTACTCCCGGAGGGTAAGCGATCTTCCCGTCCGCACTCACGACGCCACAGAGGGCAGTGGCAGGCTTCGGCTGCGTGAAGTCCATCCTGGGGGATAACTTTTCTTTCACAGTCCTCTACCGGCCTCTATCGGTCAGAAAATCAAAGTTCAGCGGGAAAGAGGCGACTTTGTAACCTCTTTTTCATTTCAAAAATCTCTAATCTGGAAAGGGCCCTTTCTTCCCCAAGAGGCCGGGGACCCCACCACTCGCTCCTTCCCTGGGGTTCGGACCCGGCTAGGTGTCCGCCACCTCTACCTGAGTCAGCCCCGGTGCCACGGGGTTCTCGGCTGCAGCAGCCCCGGCCGCGAGAGGCGCCGGGCAGCTCCCGGAGTTTCCTAGCCCTTCTTTTCACAATGAAATGTACCCCTGAGCACCTAGGTAGGAAGTTTGGTGGCCTCGGGGGACCGGCGACGACCCAACGGCCCCAGCTCGACTCAGGAGAAGCGGCCGGGTCTCCGCCTGGCCGGTCACCTCCGGGAAAGGAGACTCGAGGCCTAGAGGGTTCAGCTTAGGCCGCAAAACTAGGTACCCAAGAGGACCCACGCGCGGCGCCGGCGACCGGGAGCAGAACGCCGTGGCCGTGCCGAGGCTCTGGCCCCCGGCGTCCCCGCCGCGCGGCCGCCCCTCCCCGGCCAGCCCGCCACCCCCACTAGCCGCCCGCGGCCCGAGCCCCTCGCCAGGAAGCGGAGGACCTGGCTCCGCACTTCACATTTTGTTCCGTAACTTCAGCATCCGAGCCCGGCGGCGTCTCAACCCCCTCGGTCGCTCGGCGCTACTCGGCACCGCCGAGGCCTGAGCCGCCGCTCCGGGCAACCCCGCCGGGCCTCAGCGCGCGCCCTCCCCTGCGGTCTCCCCTTCCGTCCCTCCCTCGCCGCCGCCGAGGGCGCGAGCCCGGCCGCCGCTTTACCTCCTCCTCATGCGGGCGGACGGTGCAGCGAGCGCCGGGCCTCTGTCAGGTGGTTGCGCCGCCGCCGCCGCCCCTCGTCGGGCTGCACACAAAGCGGCTCCGTCGGTCCCGCCGCCGCCGCCGCCCGCCCGCCCCGGAGCGGCGCTGGGGCTGGCGGTGCCGAGGAGCAGCCGCCGCGGGGGGAGAAGCGGGCCGAGCGTGCGCCGGCCGGGGCGACACTGCCGCTCTCCGTCGGGCTGAGGAAGCGCAGCCTCGGCCGCGGCTCCTCCGAGAGCCCGCGCGCGGGTGCACGCCCCGCGCGTCCCCCGCGCCCGCCCGCACCTCGCGCCCACCCGCACCAGACGCCCTCTCGCC
>NW_021604608.1:19695834-19698359 GCF_004785775.1 Grammomys surdaster
CTCTGGAAGGCTTGTCTGATGGGGATGTGACCGGACCGGTTGAGAAATAGTTAATTCCTCGGAGAAACTGCTGGTTTCCCCTCCAAACAGAGCTCTAGAAGCCGAGGCAAAGTTTTACAACTCGGCACGACGTGGGCTGCTCCTTCCCGTGTGTTCTGAGAGTCGCCCGAGGTCGCAGCCTACGACCTTAGACTGCTACCATTAAGATTTTTCAAAGCTGCAAAATAGGAAGTTGGCATTCCATCTCAAGCTGTGGTTCCTGGGCTTCTGGCCTCCCAGTCATTTTCGGTACAGGCTGAAAACAGATCAGGGTTCCTGATAGTGAAACCCAGAAAAAGAAAGAGGGAGGGTGTTTTGAGAGATTTACAAATTACCTATGTGAATCTGAGACCTCGGTTTTTTTGTTTTTTGTTTTTAATTGTAAATGCACCAAGGCTTTACTTTTTCTGTCCTCCAAAGGAAAGGATTGCCAAGGAAAACTCAGTGCAGCAGTGTTTGAACAATTTAGGGTAAATATTGAAGCGAATGAACCTGAACAATACACACATTATTTCAAGAAACAACTTTAAAGACAATAAGCAGTAGGGCTCGAGAGATGGCTCAGTGGTTAAGAGCACTGACTGCTCTTGGGTTCAATTCCCAGCACCCACATAGCAACTCACAAATGTCTGTAGCTCCAGTTCCAAGGGATCTGACACTTACACAGGCATACATGCAGGCGAAACACCCCAATGCACATAAAAATAAAAAAGTCTCAAAAAAAATAAAAACAAACAATAAGTGGGGGCACACGCTTTTAATCCTAGCACTTGAGAGGCAGAGGCAAGCAGATCTCTGAGTTCGAGGCACCCTGGTCAATCCCAGGACAGCAGACAGCCATGGCAACAAAGAAACCCTGTCGCAAAAAAAATAAAATAATAAGCTGGGCGGTTATGGTTCACGCCTTTCACCAGGAGGCAGAGGCAAGCAAAACTTTGAGTTCGAAGCTAGTCTGATCTACAGAGCGAATTCCAGGATGGCCCGGAAAACCAGGGAAACTGTCTCAAAAAAAAAAAAAAGAAGAAGAAGAAGCCGGGCAGTGGTTGAATTTATGCACTGTTCTTTAAAATGCCCGCCTTTTAACTGGCCTATGGTTGCAGCTATTCAAGAGATTTAGGTCTCGGAAAACCAAAAAAAAAAAAAAAAGAAAAGAAAAAGAAAATGTATTGTTTTCTTGAGGCAGGGTCCCACCATGTCCTGAAGCCAACCTGGAAATGATTATATAGCCCAGGCTGGCTCCTCAATCTTCCTGTCTCCACCTCTGGAGTACTGAGATGCAGATAGGCACTATTAGGTCCAGCAGCTTCCCATTATTGAAAGGTATCCTTGTATACGAAGGTAAACTATAACTATACAATGTACTACTTTGTTATTATTTGTCTACACCATTGTTTTACCTTTTCGAGAGAAACCATCACCAAGGTTATATAAGGCGATTCTTATAAAAGAAAACATTTAATTAGGGCCTTGCTTACAATTTCAGAGGCTTAGTCCACTATCATATCTGAATGCATGGAGGGAGGCAGAAGAGAGACACTGGGCCTAGCATGGACTTTTGAAACCCACCCCTAGAGCTACACTTCCCCTAACAAGGCTAAGCCTCCTAATCCTTTCAAATAGTGCCATTCCCTGGTGACTAACAGTCAAACATGTAAACCTATAGGGGCCATTCTTATGCAAACCTCCTACTACTGTATAATTTTGTAAGCTTTCAAAAGGTAGTACACCTTGAGATTTGTAACATAATTGAAACAGATTGTAATAGTCTTTAGAGTCTGTGGCCCAAGCCAGCCTTCCAATTTGCAGCAATACTCCTCTCAATGACTATGCCATATTTACTTTTTTACTTTTTATTTTTATTTCTATAGTCAAATAAAAGTTTATTGGGTTACTTATAAGACTTTTGTTGAGGGACTATCTATGGGAACGAGAGAGATCCCAGGGGGACAGTTCAGTAGCAACTTAGAATAGGAAGTTCTGCTTTTGCATTATTCAGTATAGCGGTCACCAGCCATGATCCTAGAGAAATAATGACTTTTAATTTAATTTTTTTAAAAAATTTAAGAGACAGGACCTCACTAACAAGCACTGGAATCCTAGGCTCTAATAATCCCTCTTGTCTCTGCCTCTTTAGCAGCCTGAACTACAAAATGCTATACTGATTATTTAAAAATATTTTTATTATGAAGTACTAGGGATGACAGTTGATACAGTGTTTGTCTAACATGTCCAGCATCACATAAAATTGAGACTGGTGGTCCAGGCCTATAATCCCATCACTCTAGCAGGAGGGTCAGAAGTTCAAAGTCATCTTCAGCTACATATCTAATTCAAGGCCAACTTGAGCTACACAAGACTCTGAGTCAAAACAAGACAAAAGACAAACAGAAAGGGGAATGGAAGAGAGGAAGAATAGAAAAAATAGATTATCTACCTTCTACTTACCAGTCTGTGTGTGTGTGTGTGTGTGTGTGTGTGTGTGTGTG
>NW_021604608.1:19698459-19725422 GCF_004785775.1 Grammomys surdaster
CTCAGAAATCCGCCTGCCTCTGCCTCCCAAGTGCTGGGATTAAAGGCATGCGCCACCACTGCCCGGCGGTCTCAATCTTCCTAATGCCGATAACCTTTAATACATTTCCTCATGTTATGGTGGCTCCCCCAACATAAAATGATTTCATTGCTACATTACAGTAATTTTGCTACGGTTATGAATCGTAATGTAAATATCTGGTAGTGCAACTTCAAAGTGATCGCGACCCACAGGTTGAGAACTACTGACCTGTCTGTACCCAATGAGTTTAATTAGGGCTGCTTACAGGAGCATAGGTGAGGGATTGTTTGTGGGAGCAAGGGCCGCTTATCAGTGGCCCCACCCCTCTCTTCTTCCCCTAGCAACTATTAACTATCTATATAGATCATAGGGAAGTGTGGGGCTTTGTGAAGGAGCACCTCTCCCTGAAACAGGGTGATGTCTTCAGGCAGTAGTTGCTGCTGCTGCTCTCCCTGCTGCCTCTGCTGCTGCTAGTGCTGGGTGGTTCCTGTCCCTGCAGGTTGTCAAGCGCTCATAAACAAAGAGATGAGAAGAAATTGGAGCTATCCTGACTACAGAAGATTGTTCTTGCCCCAAGGAACTCACCACCCCTAATCAACAGGAAATAGGAAGGGATTAGGGCGGAATAAGGGTTGGAAGGGAGGTAGACATATAAGGACCCAATAAAATAGCCCCAAAAAGCAGACCTACATATACACATGCTCATGTCGATGTGTGCAAACACACATAGGAGTGTGTGCACGTGTGCATACATTTGTAAGCCAACGGTTAACCTCTCTGGTCTTCTCTTGTATTACTGATAAAAGGTCTTCCACTGAACCTGGAGTTTGTTGATTCGGGGAAGCTGGCTGACCAACAAGTTCAGGGAGCCACCTGTATCTGCCACCCAGTGTCACACACCACAGTGTATACTGCTGTGCCTGCTTCCGAATGGTCTGGGAATATGAACTCAGGCCCTTGTGCTTGCACCATAGGGACCTTACTAACTGAACCAGCGCCCCTCCACTCTCTTCCTTCCTTTGTTTCCTTTCCTCCTCCCCCTCCTCAGCTCCTGAGATAAATCTAGGGCTTTACACATGCACTCTGCCATCGAGCCACTGCCCCTCCTGCCCCTTTTGAAAACTGTGGTAGCCATTCAGTAGGTGCCTGTGCTAGGCAGATCACCTGTCTTCTGTGACACTTTTATTCTTTCAGTTCACTAATCAATGTCTCATATTGGCAAGATGTCTGCTATGTGCTATGTTGATGCTATGTTGATGTTTTGGTTTTGAGACTGGATCTTACTATGTAGCATTTACTGACCTAGTATCTCTGTATAATCCAGGCTGGCTTTGAACTCTTGGCAATCCATATTCCCCCGCCCCCCCCAAGTGTGGTATTTTTAAGTATGAGCTCCATACCTATGTGTACTTGCTTTCCTAAGGTCTCTTACTATATAACTGGCCCGGAACTCCTGCATCTGCATTAGAGTTCTGGAATTGTAAGACTGCAGGTGTGCCCCATGACAACTGACAGAAAATCTCTTTGAAATCTCATACACATACATGTAGCCTAGGCTACAAAGTGAATTCCAGGCTAGCCTGTTCTAAAGAGTGAAGGGCCTGTCTCAAACAAAACAAAATACAGCTAAACTCAAATCCCTGCAATCGCTCCGTGGAAGCTGTACTTCTATCCTATTGATTGGAGCCTACCCCAATCTGTGAGACAAAATTTTCAAGAAACCACAAAGTCATATGATCTTTAACAAATTTGTAATTTTGTCCTTTGATGAGTCTAGTGTCAGTAAATGATCTGAATGCTAATGGCTTCTGGGATACTGTGAGCCAGCTAGAGGCAAGCTGCTGGCTCCTGTTGCAGTCTCTTGTCCTCACAGAATGCACCTAAGTTTCTGTGAGGTCGGGCTGCTGGTTTTGCTTCAAAACCTCCATCTCTTTGGCTCTCAAAACCAGAATTGGGTTATGCCCTAAGAAAACAGCATGATTGTGGGATGGATCCTCAGGGTTGCTTTGTGCTGTAGGACTTTAGGGCCTCTGACAAATCAGGTAAAAAACTAAAAGCACAACAGAAATAGAAATGGGGATTATTGGCAGAATCAGATGTTCTCCCCCCTCCTTTCCCTCCTTTTTTTCCCTTCCTCCCCATCTTTCCTCATTTCTCTCTCTCCATCTCTTGTCTTTTCTTCATCTTCCTCTTCCTCCCCTCTTCCTCCTCCTGCCCTTCCTTCTCTTCTTCTCCTCTATGTACTTAGATCAGAGGAAATCATCTTAAGTCGGTCAAGAATGTCTCAGATCCAAAGCAATAATTTGACTGGTGGACACTGTTTGGGTGTCTAAGAGCTGTTAAGCTGCCACCAAAAAAACCAAGACTGCTTTTTCCCTCTAGTTCCTCCAGAAGACTGTGGTCATTTTAAAGCAGGGAGTTTTTTTTTTTTTTTTTTTTTTCAATTCTCTAGTGTCCAGTACAATGCCCCGCCCATTGCCCTGTCAGGAGCTCCATAACTGTTAGGTTAACCTTTAACTATATATCTTGGATGTCCTACTGTGTTCTAAGTGGAGCCCTCCCAACCACAGTGATAACTTTATGGCTTTTTTATTCCCTTCTCGTCCCTTTCCACCTCTCCCTTCTACTTTCTTCTCTCCTTCTCTCCCCCTCCTCCTCCATCTGTTTTGTTTTTGGAGTTTATTTTGTTTTAAAGCTTTATTTTTATTTCACATGCATATGTGAGTTCCTGCATTGTGGATGTGCACCACCTGCATGCCTGATGCCTTCAGAAGCCAGAAGCAAGACTCACAGAAGCCAAAGCTGGCTGGCCAGCAGGAAGGGGCAGCTGCATGGCTGGCTGCTCAGGGCTGATGCAACAGCAGAGCTGCCTTACAGTAGAACATCAGGTAATCACACTAACATGAGAAACAAGATCTTGCCAAAACCAGCTGACAACAACATAGCAGTCAACTACTGTTATTTGCTTCATTATAAAAGTGTCTCCATTTAGTATTAGCATAACAATGTTGAATGTTCCCATTGTGTGACTGAGTCATGGAACATCTGAAACCCCCATATAAAGACAAGAGAGGAATACTCCGTACCATGGAAGTACACTACCTTTTCTCCACCTTCACTGATGAATCCTCTTGGCCATCAAGATGATCTATGAAAAATGTTGCCCCGAGCCAGGTGAGGTGGCATAGGACTGTAATTCCAGCACGACTTGGGAGGGAGAAGGAACAACATAGCATAGCAATTTCCTGCTCTGCCAGAGCTTCAGAGTGATACGCTGTTTAAAAAAAAAAAAGTCTAGTGGCACATTTCTTTAATCCCAGCACTTGGGAGACAGAGGCAGGCAGATCTCTGTGAGCTCAAAGCCAGCCTGGTCTATAAAGTGAGTTCCAGGACAGGTAGGGCTACACAGAAAAAACCCTGTCTTCAAAAAAAGAAAGAGAGAAAGAGAGAAAGAAAGAAAGAAAGAAAGAAAGAAAGAAAGAAAGAAAGAAAGGAAGGAAGAAAGAAAGAAAGACAAGCCATAGCTCAGTTAAAAGCACTGTTTGCTCTTGCTGGGGACCTGTCTATAACTCCCATTTCAGGACCTCTAATGCCCTCTTCTGGCCTCTGCAGACACCACTGGGAGCACAGACATAATCCAAGCAAAACACTGAAACATGTAAAATAAGTTGATTTAAGGGTCAGGGATTCGTGCAGCTCAGTTGGTAAAGTGAACACACACCTAGCATGCAGGAAAGCCTGAGTTTGATCCCACCACCATAGAAACCAAACATGGTGGCATAGGCTTGTAATCCTAGCACTCTGGAGGTAGAAGGAGGATCAGAAGTTCAAGGTTAAGAGTACTTGCTTCACTTCCAGGGGACTTAAGTTCAGTTCCTGGCACACTTTTCATTCAGTTAACAACCACCTCTAACTCTAGCCTCCTGGTTCTGACCCTGGAGGGCTTTCACACACATACCACACGCACACACACACACACACTTGGGGGCGGGAGGGCAGGCAGGCAGACAGACAGAGATGACACACATGTACATTATGCCCTCTGGTCATGCAGAGTTTTCAGAGATTTCCATGCTGAGTCCAGAACATCCTTTGTGTGGCCTATTCCTTAATGGACCTCATCCACTCCATCCACAATGAACTCAGTAATAATTCAGTTAAGAGACAGAAGCTAAATTGGAAAGCTGCATATCTAACTAAATTGGTCTCCAAAATATGCCTTCACAGCTGGTTTCTTTGAACAGGCTTTTGAATTTTCTCAGAAGCCCATCTGTGCACTTCCTTGTAAAAATTGTAGTGGAGTTGATTTCTGTTGTCTCTGTGTCCATTTTGAACTCTCTCTTGCGGCTGGCCTGACTAAACTAAACTCCACTCCACCTCTTGGAAACTCTCCTAGAGTGTGGTTTTCACCATAGGAACAAATCAGACACAGGCTGCCACACAAGGGCATCTGCCAGCAGAAACAAATGTCCTGTGAGAGGAGCACTGGTTACTGGTTCAGGCTTTCGGCTGGCCACGTAAATGACCACCAGGATGAAGAAGTGTTCTTCGAAGGCAACTGTAAACACATACTACATTCTTGGATTCGCTTCAAGGAAGGGCTCCAGTTTAGAGCCCTTCCCTGGGGTTTGGGGAGGAGGGAGGAAACCTTAAGGAGAATTCACCTTACTCAGTTTGAGTGGAAATGGGTATTTTGTCCACCAGGTGACCTTTGGGTGATTCAGATCTATGACTTAGTGCTGCAGCCTATGTAAGATTGACCTCTGGTAGCAGGCAAGGTGCCCTAAGCATTTATTAGAGAGGACTTGAATTCTGTCTCTGTGTCTTTGACTTGTAGGTGCTCTCTACCTAGGTGTCTTCCCCTTGAAGGTACATTATTTAGACTTGCCTAGCTAACAATTTCTCAAGTGAATGAACAAGTGACTGAGAGACTGATACTCTGAAAGGTGAAGAGAAACTATTTGGAAAAGCAGTAAATGAAAAACCTTAATGAATGCTGGGAAAGAGCTGCCTGTCTGTTTTGGTATGTCTACATATGTGTTATATAGATGATATTTTTCTACTTAAAGATGAGAAACTTATAAAAAAAAAAACAACTGTATTTGAGGGGCTGGAGAGATGGCTCAGTGGTTAAGAGCACTAGCTGCTCTTCCAAAGGACTCAGGTTTGATTCCCAACACCCGTATGGAGGTTTATGGCATCTTTAGCTCCAGTCTGACACCCATCTGTGTCCTCAGAGGACAGCACCCAGCACACAATTATACATGCAGGCAAAACACCTAAACAACATAGAATAAAATAATAAAATAAATAAGAATTATTTAAAAAAAAAAAAAGGCTGGGCTGTGGTGGTGTATGCCTTTAATCCCAGCACTTGGGAGGCAGAGGCAGGCGAATTTCTGAGTTGGAGGCCAGCTTGATCTACAGCAGAGTAAGTTCCAGGAGATCCAGGGCTATACAGAGAAACCCTGTCTTGAAAACAAAAACAAAAACAAAACAAAAAACAAATAAAATAAAATAAAAAGAAAAAAAAAGAATTGGAGAGATGGCTCAGCAGTTAAGAGCACTGACTGCTCTTCCAGAGGTCCCAGGTCCAAATCCTAGCACCCACATGGCAGCTCACAACTGTCTGTAACTCCAAGATCTGACATTCTCACATAAACATACATGTAGGCAAAATACCAATGCACATAAAATAAAGGTAAATAAGTTAAAACTTTATATTTATTAAAGGGGGAGCTGGAAGATGGCTCAGTGGTTAAGAGCACTGTCCTTTTCTCTCAGAGGACGTGAGTTCAGTTTCTAATGTTTGGAGGCTCACACCAGCCTGAAACTCTAGCCCCACAGGATCAAATGCCCTCTTCTAGCTCAAAGTCTGGATGCTATTGCTTGCATCATCAGAGAGCTAGTGTTACAGTTTACCACGGTGCTGCTGCAGAAATGTTGTCATAGAATGTGGTGTTGACTTGCCACTCTAGTCCAATGCAGCCCATAGATACATAACCCTTATGTACCTTCTTGAATGGGTACCCCAATGTACACACATACACACAAATAATAAAAAATAAACCTTAAGAAAAGTGCATTTAGACTATAGAGATGGCTTAGAGGTTAAGATCACTATCTTCTCTTCCAGAGGTCCTGAGTTCAATTCCCAGCAACCATGTGGCTCATAACCATCTATAATGAATCTGGTGCCCCCTTCTGGCCTGCAGATATACATGCAGGCAGAACATTGTATACATAATAAATAAATCGACAGGGGGTCGAGGGAAGATGTATTTGATTGGATTTAAATGAAATTTAAGCAGATTCAATAAGTATCTCAGTGGAAGAATTCCTGCCTATCATCCTGAGGCCCTGGGTTTGAGCTCAGATAATACCAAACAAAATAAAACATTGGTTTAAAGAAGAAATAAGGACATAGAGAAGTCATATCTATAATCCCAGCTCTTAGGATGGAGTCTAGGCTTCACGAGACCTGTAACACTGCTTCCACCTCCACTACTAATAACTAAGTGGGGGAGGATAAGGTTGAAGAAAAATAAGTAATTATCCCAAAGACATAGAAATGGACTTAAGCTGGGCTGGAGAGATGGCTCAGTGGTTAAGAGCACCTTCTGCTCTTCCAGAGGTCCTGAGTTCAGTTCCCAGCACCCACATGGTGGCTCACAACCATCTGTAATAGGATCTGATGCCATCTTCTGGTGTGTCTGAAGACAGTGACAGTGTACTCACATACATAAAATAAATAAATCTTTAAAAATAAAAGGGGGGGGGAGGCTGTTGAGATGGCTCAGCGGTTAAGAGCACTTACTGCTCTTCCAGAGGTCATGAGTTCAAATCCCAGCAACCGCATGGTGGCTCACAACCATCTGTAATGGGGTCTGATGTCCTCTTCTGGGTTGTATGAAGACAGCTATAGTGTACTCATAAAATAAACAAACAAATCTTAAAAAAAGAAAAAAGAAATGGACTAAATTATATTGTAATTCCTGTGACTTTGGTAAATAAACTATAACCACATGTCACTTGTTAATAAGGATGACTTTCCTGAGAAGTGAATTGTTAAGTGTTTATTTGGATATTTGCACAAACCCAGATGGTATAGGTCAGTCATTTGGCATGGACGTTTTTTATTGTCTGACTGTGTATGTGTGGGCATGCACATGCATGGGGCATTCGGACATCAGAGGACAACTTTTAAGAGTAAGTCCTTCCCTTCCAGCGTGTGGGCTCCAGGGATTAAACTCAGACCCTCAGGCTTGCCAGGGAACACCTTTCCTATTAAGCCATCTCAAGGGTGCTGATGTGACCTCTTGATTTAGTTATGATGTTGTGAGATCTGTGAGATTCCAGCCAGTTGATAAGGGATGAGTGTAAACACACCAGTGCACGCCTATAATCCTAGCACTTCCATAGCGGAAGCAAGATTAGGAGTTCAAGAGCAACATAGGCTAAATTCAATCTTGTCTCAAAAAAAAAAAAGGTGAAATAAAAATGAGTAAGTTAAAATATACTCTAAGATAATGATGGAAAGGTAATCAGGCTTTGAACTTTCAATGTTCTTGCATTAGCCACCCTATTATCTGGGATTACAGGACTGTGCTACCAGGCCCAACTTGGCTAAATCATTTCTAAGTTAAATTGCTAAAATGTTGTTTTAACACTTTGTTTTTAGATAATATAAGGAAGCTAAACAAGCTTGAGCCTGCTAGTAAACATGGATAGAATAGAATTATTCTACAAGGAAATACATGTTTCTAGGAATCATGAAATGTGTTGGTCGAGAGTAAGCAGATCTCTGAGTTCCAAGCCAACCAAGTCTACATAGTAAGTTCCATGCCAGCCAGGTCTACACAGGAAGACCTTGTCTCAAAAAAATAAATAAATAAATAAATAAATAAAGAAAGAAAGAAAGAAAGAAAGAAAGACAAAACAAAACAAATTAAACAACAGACAAACCCAAGGGGACTGGTGAGAATTCCTAGCAACTACATGATGGCTTGCAACCATCTATGGGGGGATCTGATGCCCCCTTCAGATGGATGGATGGTAGGTGGATGTATATGCAGCAGAGCACTCGTACAATAAATAAATAAAATTTCAAAACAAAACAAAACAAAAAAACCAAACCCAGCCGGGCGGTGGTGGCATACGCCTTTAATCCCAGCACTTGGGAGGCAGAGGCAAGAGGATTTCTGAGTTCGAGAGTTCGAGGCTAGCCTGGTCTACAGAGTGAGTTCCAGGACAGCCAGGGCTACACAGAGAAACCCTGTCTCGAATAACAAAAACCAAAAAAAAAAAAAAAAAAAAAAAACCAAACCCAAACCCGAAACAAAAAGCCAAAGCAAACAAAACAAAGTCACTTCATACACAACTATAACATGAGAGTATTGTGTATTTAAGGCAATTCTTAAGGACTCTGACAAACCCAGGTTTCTGATACCTTTAAGGTAAAGCCAATATGGTGGCTGATGTCTATAATCCCAGGAATTACTGGGCAACAATGGGTCCCAGACTTCTGAAATTGAGTTTATGAGCAACATAGCTCCTAGTAGCAGGTCAGGTGAGGCTGGCCTCTAGGGAGGAGAGATGTAAAGGACTCAGCAGAGTACCTGAAAGTGACAAACCTAAGTCTAAGTCTTATCCCTCTAACTCCTTGCATAGGTGGGAGGGTTTTTTTGTTTGTTTGTTTGTTTTTTCGGTTTTTCGAGACAGGGTTTCTCTGTGTAGCTCGGGCTGTCCTGGAACTCACTCTGTAGACCAGGCTGGCCTTGAACTCAGAAATCCACCTGCCTCTGCCTCCCAAGTGCTGGGATTAAAGGTGTGTGCCACTACTGCCCGGTGAGGTGGGAGTTTTAAGAGTATTAACATACCCACAATCCCATTGTTCAGGAGGCTGAAGCAGGAGCATTGCAAGTTCCAGATCACCCTGGGCTGTAGACCAAGGCCCTATAAATTTTAATAAAATTTTAAACCACACAGAAATAAAAGTAAACAAAAGATACAGGCATGGCTGTGCATAACTGTAATCTCAGCACTTTGGACGCAGAGGCAGGAGAATCAGTAGCTTATGGACAGCTACATAGTGAGTTCCTGTCCAGTTGGAGCCACATGAGACCCATCTCAAAAATCAAACAGCACTGAGAATGATGACACCTCTACACTCTAATGCTCAGGACAGAGACAGAGGCAGGAGGATCTCTGTGAGTTTCAGGACACTCTGGTTTTCATAGCAAGTTCCAGAACAACCAGGGCTAGACAGAAACCCTGTCTCAAGAGAGATGGAAGGCCCCACATGGTGGAAGGAGAGAATGGTCTTCTTCAGTTTGTCCTCTGACCTTCATGCATGTGCTGTATCACACACGAAGTAAAGAAAGAAAACAAAGCAGAAGTGTAAGCAAAGGTTTTAACTATGTTTTCATTTACATGTGTGTTTGGTTTCTTTAAAATATATTTTACTCTTTGAAAATTTATACATATATACATTATATTAAACAGTGTATTGCTTTCGTTAGATTTATTAATTTTATGTGTATCTTGCCTGTGTGCACCACATGTGAGCCTAATGCTCTTGGAGACCAGAAGAAGGCATTGAATTCCATGGAACTACATTTACAGATGGTTGTGAACCACCATGCGGGTGCTGGGAACTGAACACAGGTCCTCTGCAAAAGCAAAAGGTCCTTCTTCATACCTCTTTACCTTTGCAGTCCCTACATTTATACAACATAGTTTTACTATATCCATCCACCCCTGCTTCTCTTCAACTTCCTCTAAAGCCCCCTCCTGTCTACTTTTTGGTGTGGTATTAATAATCCCCTGGGTCTAATTAATGTTGCCCATATGTGTATGAATGAATATGGGGTGATCCACTGGGCCATGTTTCCACAAAAGAATGACTCCTTTAGCACCATCAATTGCCAACAACTCTCCTGCCAAGAATAGGGCCTCCTGGGCCTGTCCTTAATTCACACTGGAATGTTGACTGCTTGATATTCTGCAGGTGACACCAGCAGCTGTAAATTGAAGAGTGCAACAGCCATGCCATCTCCAGAAGTCAGCATTCACCACTCTCCCCCTCTGCTAGCTCTTCCATTCTTTCTACTCCCTCTTCTTCAATGGTACCTGAGCCATGTATGGTAACTGCTTTAAGTTGTAATGTCAAAAATAGCCTGGCAAGATAGCATACACCTGTCATCCTAGCACTAGGGTGGTAGAGGCAGGAGAATCAATTCAGAGCTATCCTTGGCTACACAATGGTTTCTAAAGCACCCTGGATTACACAAGTAGGTAATAAATAAGTAAACAAGTAAATAAATAAGGAAGTAAGGAGATAATTAGAAAATATATATCAAAGAGTTTTTGAAATTTTTCATGAACCTTTATGAGTAAATGTTTGATTTGGGTACTTATTTTATATATTTAGACACTTGGGTCATTTAAAATTTTCTTGGATGAGCCGGGTGTGGTGGCACACACTTTAATCTCCACATTCAGGAGCATCTCTGGGAGTTCAAGGCCTTCTGGCCTGGTCTATCGAGCTAGTTCCAGGACAGCCAGAGCTACACAGTGAAACCCTGTCTCAAAAAACCAAAGAGAGAGAGAGGGAGAGGGAGAGGGAAGGAGGAGGGGGAGAGGGAGTGGGAGAGGGAGGGATAGAGACAGAGAGAATATAAGAGGAAAAAGTTTAAAAAGTTCTACCCTACACCCACAGATACACCCCCCAGATCACTGTGCAGCCCAGATTAGCCTCAAATTGTGGTCTTCCTGCTTTAGCCCCCTGAATGCTGAGGTTATACATATGTGCCTCTGTGCCTGGGTGCAAACCTGAGACGTATCCCAAGACCCTGTCTCAAAAAAGGGGACATTAGGGGCTGGAGAGATGGCTCAGCGGTTAAGAGCACTGAATGCTCTGCCAGAGGTCCTGAGTTCAATTCCCAGCAACCAATCACATGGTGGCTCATGACCATCTGTAATGAGATCTGATGTCCTCTGCTGGTGTGTCTGAAGACAGCTACAGTCTACTCATAAACATAAAGTAAGTAAATAAATAAATAAATAAATAAAGACTTGGAAGCTACATCTGGTGATTGCTTCTTTCTGGTGGAGCCTCTCTTTAAAGCCCAGAGGCAGTACAGGGAACCATGTGGTTAAACAGAGCATCTTCTTACAAAGGCCTCATTTAACTTTAATTATCGCCCAGAGGTCTCCCAAGTAAAGTGAAATTAGTACTACACCCTCGCCACATGGCACATTTCTACGAGTATGTGTGTTGAACATGTTTGTGTGCCTGTTCTCATTTGGGAGTGCACTGTGGGAGTTCACATACACATTGGATTGGTTAATATTAGCTTTATTCCTTCACCAGTCTTATTTACTGAGGCAGGGGCTTTCAATGAACCAGGAAAGGTCTGATTCAACTAGTGTAGCTAGCAGCTTGCCTCAGTGCCTTCGAAGCACTGGAATCATAGGTGGATCTACATGTCCTCTCAAGTTGTATATGGGTGCTGGAGATCTGAACCCTGGTCCTCATGCTCATTCAAGAAGTGTCTCATCCACTGAACTATCTCCCTAGCCCAGTATTCTTCCCTCTTAACACCTCACAATGGAGACTACACTTCAAGATGGGTTTAGCATGGACATTCAAACCATAGAAAGCAGGAATTGTCTTCATGCTTGGTTTATACAGTTTTAGTCTGTTTGGTTCATGGAGACCCTGGATACAAAGACTTCACATTCCTGATGTTTGATAGGTCTAGTGGATCACACCCGCAGTCCTGGCTATTCTGGAGTCTGAGACAGGAGGATCACTTTAGCTTGAGGCCAACCTGTCTCTTAAAAACAAAATACAGTACAAACCAGTAAGGTGACTCCGGCCTGTAGTTCAAGAATGAGGGAGGTAGAGGCAGGAAGATCCAGTTTGAGGATAGCTTGGGGCTACCTAGGGAGCCCCTATCTCATAAACAGAAACCAGAGGCTGGAGAGGTGGCTCAGCAGTTAAGATCACTGACTGTCCTTCCAGAGGTCCTGAGTTCAATTCCCAGCAACCAGATGGTGGCTCACAACCATCTGTAATGGGGTCTGATCCCCTCTTCTGGTGTGTCTGAAGACAGCTGCAGTGTACTCATATAAAAAAAAAACAAATAAATAAATCTTAAAAAAATAAAATAAAACAGAAACCAGCTGGGTATGATGGTGCAAGCCTGGTATCCTAACACTTGGATATCCCAACACTGCTCAAGGGTCAGCCTCAGCTACATGAACAGGTTTAGAGACCAGTTTGAGCTGTTTAAGACTCTCTCAAAAAACAACAAAACAAAACGAGCAACTGTCGGTTGCTGTAGCACTTAGTGAGAGCGTTCCTTTTACTTTGTAGACTGAGAGCTGCCTCCATTCCTAAATCACCAAAAAAAAAAAAAAAAAAAAAAGCCATTGAGTCTAAAATAAACACTGTTGTGATTTTCTCTTTTGACAAAGATAAACCATTCTTACAGGATGCCACAGAAGATGTCAAGAAAATTTAAGTGGATGAATTAAGGAAATAGGAGACTGTCACAGTGAACAGACTGAGATAAGATACAGCCAAGTAAATAAAAACACAAACTGCTCAAAATGCTCAAAGCAGCTCTGGATTATTTACTCTGTCTATTTGAAGTTACTTTCTAAATTTGAAATATAACTAATTAAATCTATCCTATGTACTTTCACAAATATAAATAGGAGCCACCCTTATTTATCTCCAGTTATATAGACATTTTAATAATATGTAACATATCATCAAGCTAAAAAAAATGAGGCTTTAATTTAATTTAATGTCTTTTCAGGTATTTTTAAAATATTGGCTTAGATCTTAAGAACGCGTGGGCTGGAGATACAGCTCAATTGTTAGGGTCCTTGCCTGACATTTGTGAGTTCCATCCCTGGTACCACTAAGCAAATCAAAACAAGTAGGCAATCCAAGAGATTGATCACTGCAGATGTAACATCTTTGAATGTCAAACCTTTATATAAAATGGTATAATGTTTGCATACACCCAGTGCACATTCTCTTGTATACTTTTGTGTTGCCTTAATTTATTTTGTGTGTGTGTGTGTGAGTGCAGGCATGCCCATGCTACATGAGTACTGAAGTAAGGGAACAACTGTCCTGGAGTTGGTTCTCTCCTTTCTTGTTTTGAGATGTCTCTCTTGTTTCTCCCCCTGCACTGTGTACTCCAGGCTCTCTAGTCTAAGAATGTCTTCATGCTTCTGTCTCCATCCCCACCTCGTGTAGGAGAGATAGGATTATAGATTTAGGTTCGTTCATTTTTTATTCTATGTGCATGGATGTACTGCTGCATGTATGTCTGTACACCATGGGCATGTAGTACCTAAGGAGGCCAGGAGAGAACATTGGATCCTCTGAGATGTAGTTACAGACTGTTGTGAGCTGTAATGTGGGTAGTGGGAATTGAAACCAGGTCCTCTGGAAGTGCTCTTAACTGCTGAGTCAGTCAGCTGTCCAGGCTCCCTGCTTTTTCATGTTTGTCCCAGGGATTGAATTCAGATCACAAGGTTTGTGTGGCTATGGCTTTTACCTTCTGAGCCAATCCCTGGCCCTGTTGTTTTGAAACAGGGTTTCACTGTGTAGCCTTGGCAGGCCTGGAACTCACTGTGTGAACCAGGCTGGCCTTGAACACAATAAACAATCTGTTTTGACCTCGAAACTAGGGGTCACCATGTCTGGCCAGGATTCTCATTGATTCTCTAGCCTCTGCCTGCCTCCCCAGTGCTGAGATTACAAATGTTTATAAACCATGTCTAGCTCTCATGTACTTTGTCATGTTGAGGTTGCCTAACACACCTAAGAAAATGTCAGTGTTATAGAAATACCTGTTGCATCATCTAGGCAATAATAACAAGAGAAGTAGACTGCGCTTTTGGTACAGACACCATTATGCCACTCCTGTTGTGTTTTCTTTTAGGTTTTGAAGACAGAGTCTATATAGCCCAGACGGGCCTAGAACTTGCTGCCATCCTCCTGCCTCACCTCCCACCCCCCGCCAGTGGTGATTCCTTTTCCTCCTTTTCAGCACAGCCTCATGGGCTTTAAACTTACTATATACCTGAGGCTGGCCTTGAACTTTCGATCCTCGTTTCTCCTTCCCAAGTGGGATGATTACAGGCCTGTACCACACCTTGCACATATTTTTCTGACTATTTCAATCTACGTTTTTGAATATAAGTATAAAAGGCTGCGGGGTTGGGGATTTAGCTCAGTGGTAGAGCGCTTGCCTAGCAAGCGCAAGGCCCTGGGTTCGGTCCTCAGCTCTGAAAAAAAAAAAAAAAAAAAGACAAAATAACAAAAGTATAAAAGGCTGCAGGTATAGAGGCATTAAAACATAGTATTGTAGTGTTTCAATGGTGACTGATAAAGACAGAGTCTGAATTACTTGGACTGCCTATGACTACATCTTTTTTGTTTTTGTTTGCTTAATATTATTTAATTTGTTACTTGTTAAGAATTCATGATGAGCCAGGCGGTGGTGGTGCATGCCTTTAATCCCAGCACTTGGGAGGCAGAGGCAGGCAGATTTCTGAGTTCGAGGACAGCCTGGTCTACAGAGTGAGTTCCAGGACAGCCTGGGCTATAAAGAGAAACTCTGTTGCAAAAAAACAAAAAACAAAAAACAACAACAACAACAAAAAAGAATTCATGATGAGAGGGGTGCATATACTATAGCACTTCTGTGGAGGTCAGAGGCTAAGTTTTGAGAATCAGTTCTATCTTTCTAAGTTGGATGGGCTCCAGGGGTCAAACTCAGGTCTCCTGGCTTACTTACATGACAAACACACTTATCTCTGAGTCATCTTTCTGGCTCTCTTTGTTTTTCTAGGTATGTACCATAGGACAGTCCTGAACCTCTGATCCTCCGGTGTTATACCTTAAACCCTAGGATGGATGGTAATTAATGGTGTGGCCCGTAATGCCAGTTATGTATACTGCTGGGGATGAAGTGCAGATGTAGTTCCGTTTTTATTGTTTTTTGAGACAAAGTCTCACTATGTAACATTGGCTCAGCTAGAATTGGCTATGCAGACTAGGAGTCTGCAGGTATAGAGGAATTAAAACATACCATTGGCTGTCCCCAACTCCAGAGTGCTGGGAGCAAGTGTCTCGGTCCCTGGTATGACCATGCTTTTCATAATTAAATTGTTTGTCATTGTATTTTAAAGGCCATGTGAATGGTACCCAGTGGTATTTGGTCTGTGTGCATCTTCCTTAAAATGTGGAGTAAGGCATGGTGTTTTACTCCTGTAACTCCAGCATTGAGAGGCTGACAGGACTGAGATTTGAGAGGACCCATCCCAACAATATTATGAAGTCTCACTGCGACACTGTGGATGTGGTGTGTCATGTGTTAAAGACCTCCCTCAGGAGGCGGCATCCAGTGAGAGGTTAAATGTCACTGCTCAGAGGCTTGAGTAGTTCTTGTGTCCTCAGCTAGAGTTTTGCTAGAATAGGTTGTACGAAAAGCCAGCAGGGGCAGCATAGATGAATCAGACTGACAATAGTTCCTTTCAGTAAAATTCAGAAGAAAAGATTAAAGAGTCGTACGCCAGGCCCATAACCTTGAGAGGCCAATGCTGGAGCATCAGGAGTTCAAGACCATCCTCAGCTACAAATTGAGGTCAAGGCCAACCTGAGCTATTATTAGACCTTGTCTCAAAACCCAAAAGAAGGGGTAGGGGGATGGATTAGTAAATAAGAATGTTTTCTGTGGAAGCATGAAGACCTTAGTTCCAGTTCCCAGCACCCACATAAAAGTGGGGCAGGCCTCAAGTGCCCATAACTGCAGTGGTGGAGTGAGGGCTGGAGTGGGCGCATGCCGCACTTACAAAAGAACTGCAAAACCTTTAGCATAAAAATATCTCCAAAAATTATGTCCACATACAAAATAAAGGAATTTTTATTTTAAAAATTAAAATTCTATCTTGCTCAAGTTAAAGACACTTTGTCACTATGTGATTTATTTTTCTCAATAATGCTACTACCATGAGGCCAGGGGGGATTAATTGAAGCTTTTTTGTTTGTTGTTTGTTTTCTTTGTTTTTCTTAAGCTCAGGGACACTTTTATTAGAGTTTGAAAGAAAGCAACAGGGAAGACAAGCTGTGAACCTTGACAGTGGAGGTCAGCAGGCAGGGTGTGGCGGAGGGTCCGTTTCAGAGGAAGCCAGGAGCGTCTGGGAAACCACGCCTAACCCTGGCCAACATTGGAAAGAAAAGGAGAAAGAGAAAATGGAGATAATAAATTTATCCAGTAAGAGGAACTTTGAATTAAGATTCCACAACAATGGAACCTTCAGAGAAGGCCTGCTGGTGCCAACCTGTAATTACAACTACAGAGAGGCTGAGGCAGGGGGATCACGAGTTAAAACCCAGCCTGAGCTACAAAGTGAATTAGTTCAAAGCTAGTTTGGGCAGCTTAGTAAAACTCTATCTCAAAATAGGGCAAAGAGTGACAGCGCGACACAGACCACAGGATGTAGATCGGAAGACCTGGAGTTCAGGGGCAGCCTCAGCTACGTAGACAGCTGGAGGCCAGGCTGGGCTAAATGAGAGCCTATCTCAAGAACTTGGGTCGTCCTAACACAGAGAGTGACTTATGCATACACCTAACCTCTGGATGCTTTTCCGTTGCAGCTTTTCATCAGACTAGCTTGTACCTGGCATGACAACATTTAATATGAGTTGAAATAAATGTTACATGACTAAACCAAAGAGAAGAAAAGTAAAAAGGGTGCGGGTAACGTAGCTCAGTGGCTTGTCTAGATGGTACGAGGCATTCAATTTGATTCAGCCCCGTTTATGACAACCCAAGCAATGGCAGAGGAGCTGTCAGGTGAGTCACAGCCATGACAAACTGGCATCTTACATCGTATCTACAGCTTCAGGAACCCCAGGTCCTTAATTTTTGTTTGTTCCACTCTCTTTAGATTCAGCAGGAGCTGTTTCCTTCTTTTTATTTGCTTATTCAATTATTTAGATAAGGTTGCACTGTGGTGCCATAATGGGCCTCAAGGTCCCAACCTCAAGTTTTCTCTCTTTCAGCCTCCTTTGTAGCTGGGACTGCAGTTAATAGCCCTCCCCCCATGCCTAGCCTGAGCTAACTTAGGTAGATTCTAATTTCTTTTTCTTTTTCTCTTTCTTTTTAATCAGTTATGCATCCTTCCTTGTTTTTTTTTAAGATTAACTATTTACTTAAGATTTGTTAATTTTTATTTTTTTAAGATTTATTTATTTATTTTATGTAAGTACACTATCACTGACTTCAGACAAGCCAGAAGAGGGCATCAGATCCCATTACAGATGGTTGTGAGCCACCATGTGGTTGCTAGGAATTGAACTCAGGTCCTCTGGAAGAGCATTTATGCTCTTAACCTCTGAGCCATCTCTCCAACCCCGATTTGTTTATTTTTATATGTATAAATGTTTTGTCTGCATGTATGTATGTGCGCCATTTGTGTATCTGGAGCCTGTGGAAGCCAGAAGAGGACTCCTGGAAGAGGAGTTATAATCAGTTGTTAGTCACACTGACAAGTTCTTCCTCTGCAAGAGCAGGAAGTGTTCTTAACCACTGAACCGTCTAGCCAACCTCCTGTGGTTCTGGTGTTGCTGCTTTGTTTTAAAAGGAAGAGCTTGTTTTGACTTGGGAAGTTTCTATTTTTTTTTTTTTTTACTAGTCATCATTTTATGTATGTTACACACAAATAGTTAAGTGGGAAAGTTCACTTTCCTTGGGTCAGAGTACAACTTTGTAGAGTTGGTTCTTCCCACTTCTCTGTGGGCTGTGGAAATCAAACTCATGTCTCTCAGCTAGCCCAGTGTCTTAGTTAGGGTTTCCATTGCTGTGAAGAGACATGACAAGGGAAATTTTTATAAAGGACATTTAATTGGGGCTGGCTTGCTGGTTCTGAGGTTCAGTCCATTATCATGCCTGGGAAGCATGGCAGCATCCAGGCAGGCATGGCACTGGAGGAGCTGAGAGTTCTACAGCTTGTTCCCAAAGCAAACAAGAGAAAAACTATCTTCCAGGCAGCCTGGACGAGGGTCTCAAGCCTACCCCCACCGTGACACATTTCCTCCAAAAGCCATACTTCCTAATAATGCCACTCCCTGGGCCAAGCATATTGAAATCACTGTACCCAGCAAGCACCTTCACCTGCTGATCCAACTCTCTGGACTTTATTTTTTTGTGTGTTTTGAGATAGGGCCACAAGTAGCCCAGACTGTCCTCAAGCTTAGATAGTTGACAATGGTGGTTTGTCTTCACCAGGAGGTCCCACCCGAGCACTGGCATTACAGGCACACACCAGCACAAAGCCTCTGCTTTTGTAGAAGGCTTATAGAATACATAAATCATTGTCTCGGCAAAGCAGGAAACAGAGCAAAACAAAACAAACATCCAAAAAGTAAACTTATAAATAAACAAACAGTAATTTACCCATAAATAATTGCACAATTAGCACAAAGAAACTGCAGAAACAGAACTATTGGTTGGCAGCCTCCACCAAAGCTTGGCTCAAAGTACTTGTCAACCATGGGTAAAAGTCTAAAGTAGGATTTTTAAAGCAAATAACAAAAGCAGGTAAAATATATAAGGTGGGGCCTGGAGAGATGGCTCAGTGGTTAAGAGCACTGACTCTTCTTCCAGACTTAGGTTCAGTTCCCAGCACCCACAAGGTGGCTCACAAACATCTGTAATTATAACTCAATGGATCCAATGCCCTCTGAGTGCACAGACATGGATACAGGCAAAATACTTATACACATAAAATCATTTTAACTGTATTGGCTGAGCGGTGGTGGATCACACCGTAAATCCCAGCACTTGGGAGACAGAAGCAGGCAGATCTCTGAAGCCAAGGCTTCACAGTTCATTTGTTGGAGATTTGTCTAAAGGATAGAGAAGTTAAATAGAACCGGAAACTTAACAAGGACTATTGAGCCTTCTAGGAGTTGGGATTTATAATTCTTTCCCTTTTTATTTTGATGTGTTCTATGCACTGCTCTACAAATATTAATTAGAGCACGTTGGCTGATGATATGGTTGGAGTCTTTTGTTTTCGAGACAAGGTCTCTCTATGGAGCTCTGGTTGTCCTGGACCTCTGGACCACTGACTGGCCTCAGGATCAGAAATCTGCTTGCCTCTGCCATTTGAGTACTGGAATTAAAGGTGTAGACCACCACCACCATCACCACAACCACAACCACCACCACCACCACCATCACAACAACAACCTATAGGTATTATTGGAGTCTTTACCATTCTCTTTTTTTAAAATCACATTTAGCGATTGACTGATTGGGGTGGAGGCTCATATCACAGCACGAATGTGGAGACCTGAGGACAGCCTTGGAGAGCTAATTATTCCTTTCCAACAACATGGGTCACAGAGATCGAACTCAGGTGTCAGCCTCAATATCAATTGCTTTTACTTTCTGATCTGTCTTGCTGGCTGTGTAGTGGATTCCAGAATAAATAAGTTCTCCATTTTAGGTTTTTTTTTTTTTCCGGTTATTCGAGACAGGGTTTCTCTGCGTAGGCTGGCCTCGAACTCAGAAATCTGCCTGCCTCTGCCTCCCAAGTGCTGGGATTAAAGGCATGCGCCACCACTGCCTGGAGGTCTTGGACTTCTGATGCTTCCACCTCTACCTCTCCCATGCTAGATTTTATGCTGTGCTGGAGATCATGCTTTTCATAATTAAATTGTTTGTCATTGTATTTTAAAGACCATGAGAATGGTACCCAGTGGTATTTGGTCTGTGTGCATCTTCCTTAAAATGTGGAGTAAGGCATGGTGTTTTACTCCTGTAAGCAGGAGATCAGACCCAGGGCTTTGTGCATAACAGGCAAGCACTAGCACTCTGACAATAGAGCTACAGCCCCAGCTTTCTGTATTTGTTTTTGGTAAAAGATCTGTGCATGTAGCCATGGCTAGCCAGAAACACACTATGTTGATCAGGCTGAGTTCCAGTTTAGGAACTCAATCCCGCATCTGCCTCAGTGCTAAGGGTATTACAGGTATGTGCATGCTACCCACCCAAGAGATTTAGGATGAGTTTTAAAAAATGACAGACTAGCTGGGTGGACTCTGATCCCAGCATTTAAGAGGCAGAGCCAAGCAGATCTCTGTGAGTTTGAGTTCAGACTGGTCTGGAGTTCTAGGACAGGCTGAGCTATATAGAAAGACACTGGAGAGAGAGAGAGAGAGAGAGAGAGAGAGAGAGAGAGAGAGAGAGAGAGAGAGAGAGAGAGGTGACAGAAGCTTAGTGTGGTTGATTCTGTGATCCCAGTGTTAGGAAGTACAAGCAGGAAGAATGCCTGCTGCAAGTTCATGGTGACCCAGTTCTTCATAGACTGTTTTCAGGCTTGCCTATGAAGTGAGGGTGTCTTAAAACAAACAAATAAACAAAAAAAAATAAAGAAGGGGCTTGGGAGATGGCACAATGGTTAAGAGTACTGGATGTTCTTCCAAAGGACCCAGGTTCAGTTCCCAACACTCATATGGCAGCTCACATCTGTCTGTAACTCCAGTTACAGGGATTCGGACACTCTCACACAGACATACATGCAAGCAAAACACCAATGGACATAAAATAAAAATAAGTAAATAAAATATGACAGCCAGGTGTCAGAAAACCTATCTACAAAGATAGAAAGATTGTAAATTTGAGGCCATCCTGAACTACATCTGAAATCAAGGCTAGCCTGAGCAAAACCTCTCTTAAAAAAAGGAGAGCGGGGCAGTGGTGGCTCAAGCCTTTAATCCCAGCACTAAGGAGGCAGAGGCAGGCGGATTTCTGAGTTCCAGGCCAGCCTGGTCTACAGAGTGAGTTCCAGGACAGCCAGGGCTATACAGAGAAACTTTGTCTCAAAAACAAAAACAAAAACAAAAATGAAAGAAAGAGAGAGAGAGAGAGAGAAACTGGATAAAAAAAGTAACTCAGCAGTGTTAGCCCACACCTTTAATCCTGGCACTCAGGGGGCAGATACAGGGGAATCTCTGAGTTTGAGGCCAGCCTGGTCTACAGAGTGAATTTCATGACAGCTATGGGTACACAGAGAAACCCTGTCTTGAAAAAACAAAAAAAGTCACAGACAATGGACTGAGGATGTAACTCAGTGGCAGATCGTTCATCTAACATCTCTGAGGTCCTGAGTTAAATTCCCAACACCACAAAAACACACTAAAGAAAACTGATAGACAGAACCTACATCTAATGAGATCAAGTATCTAGTCACTAGTGTGAGGAAGCAGGTGAGACACACAGGTAGACTACAAAAGAGGCAGATAGCGATCGACTCCCTGGTGCCTCATAGACACACATCCCGGGGCCCCACCCCCCTGTAAAATTACAGCTCAACAGGGAACCGAGATAGAACTGAAAGACCATCAAGAAGGCAGTCCAGTTCTCCTGAAGCTGCTTCCTCCTTACTTTTTAAAGAGACCTCCAGAAACTCTGTCGTTCCCCCCTCACCCTCACCCCCATCTCCAACCCCAACCACCCACCCCTGCACAAAATAGGGATGAGACTGGGTGGGAAGACCGTGGAGATGCTCAGGGCTTTGGGTTTTTCCATTCTGCTGAATTTCCTTTGCCTGGAGATCTCCCCATCCTTGGTGGGACTTCCCTCCCCCACCCCGCAACACACACATTCACACAGCCATCCTCCTGCTGTGGGCTTTAAGTTAAGTCTGAGTTGCCAGAGGAAATTGTTATCTCTCTTTCCAATGCAATAGCCGGGCAAGATCTCAAGACCCACATCTACCGGTAACCGCTCTTTCTTTGCATCTAGATCCGTAGCCAGATTCAAGTCCCAGCAGGCCTCTAAAATCGAGGTACCAACTGAAACCTGTGAAGAGGTATACTGGCTTGGGAAGAACCGTTTGAATAGACAGGTTTATACCATCGCAGATCCAGGGACCATGTGTGAGAAAGGCTATTAGAGGTGTTGGGTAACAGTGAGAACGTGAACCGGAATCTGGCTAGTTTAAATACAAATCCACTAAGAGATTCTAAGTTTAACGTTGTCACCACGGGAGATCCAAAAAGTCCTTACAGGTGGGCACAGAAGCACATGCCTCTAATTCCTGTCCTCAGGAGTAGAGAATCTGAGAGTTTGAGGCCAGCCTGGGTATTGGGAGTCTGCTACGTTCCAACCATAGACGGTCATGTTTGTATCTCTCCACGGTGTCAGAATTTATTTGAGTAACAATACATTTACAAGCTACAGGGATTTTGTTGCCTGAAAATTTCCAAGTTGTCCCTATTTCCCTTGATAGATGATTAACAAGCATAAGTTCTTTTGTCCTAATCTATTTGTAGTTTTAATTTTGTGTGTGGTATTATATATGTTTGTGATATGCACACATGCGCACGTGTGTGTGTGTATGTGTGTGTATGTGTGTGTGTGTGTGTAGGCCTGAAGTTGGTTATCTTTTTTTTTGTGGGGATGGCTCAATGATTAAGAGAACTTGTTGCTCTTGCTGAGGGCTTGTGTTCAATTAGAGCACCTACGTGTTGACTTACAACCGTCTGTAACTTCAAATTCAGGTGATCTAGTGGGCCTTCCTGGGCACCAGACACACCCTTGGTACATATACATATGTGCAGGCAAAACATGTACACGTAGAATAAATTTTTTTTAAATTTTTATTTATTTATTTATTTTTGGTTTTTCGAGACAGGGTTTCTCTGTGTAGCCCTGGCTGTCCTGGAACTCACTCTGTAGACCAGACTGGCCTACATAGAATAAATTTTAAAGAACTAAAACATTTATTATTTTTAATTAGGTGTATGTGGATGTATCTATACATAGGTATGTGCATGAGTGTGGGGGCCCGCTGAGTCAGAGGTATCAGATCTCATATAGATAGAATTACAGGTGATTATGAGCCGTCTGATGTGGGGGTGGAGAACTGAATTCAGGTCCTCTGAATCTGGTTATGAGCAATATTCACTCTTAACTACTGAGCCATCTATCCAAACCCTCCTTATTTATTTATTTACTTATTTTTGAGACAGGATCTCTCTCTCTCTCTCTCTCTCTCTCTCTCCATATATATATATATATATATATAGATATAGATATATAGATATATAGATATATAGATATATAGATATATAGATATATAGATATATAGATAGATATATAGATATATAGATATATAGATATATATATAGATAGATAGATAGATAGATATATAGATAGATATATAGATATATAGATAGATAGATAGATAGATAGATAGATAGATAGATAGATATATAGATATATAGCCCTGGCTGGCCTAGAACTTGCTATGTAGACCAGGCTGGCCATGAACTCATAGACTCACAGAAATCTAACAGCCTCTGTTTGTCCAGTGTTAGCGTTAAAGGCATATTCTCCCATGTTCTCATGCCTGGGCAGCCACCTTTATTCTTTGAGATAAGGTCTTAGTTAGGGTTTCTATGCTGTGATAGAGTACTATAGGCAAAATCACTGTGAGGAAATGATTTATACGGCTTACCCTTCTATCACAGCCCATCATCTAAGAAAGTCAGGGCAGGATTCAGTAGGGTGGGAACTTGGAGGCAGGAGCTGATGCAAAGGCCATGGAGGGGCGCTGCTTAATGACTTACTCTTGTGGCTCATTTGGCCTGCTTTTTTGTAGCACCTAGGACCACCAGCCCAGGGGTGGCACTGTCCATGGTGAGTTAGGCCCTCCCACATCCATAATCAATTAAGAAAATGTACCACAGGCTTGCCCACATGTCAATCTGGTGGGTGGATTTTCTTTCTTTCTCTTTCTTTCTTTCTTTCTTTCTTTCTTTCTTTCTTTCTTTCTTTCTTTCTTTTCTTTTGTTTTTGTTTTTGTTTTTGTTTTGTTTTTTCGAGACAGGTTTCCTCTGTGTAGTCCTGGCTGTCCTGGAACTCACTCTGTAGACCAAGCTGGCCTCTACCTCATAGACCTACCTGTCTCTGCCTTCCAAGTGCTGGATTAAAGGGGTTAGACACTATGCCCAGTGGTGGTGCACGCCTTTAATCCCAGCACTTGGGAAGCAGAGGCAGGCGGATTTCTGAGTTCAAAGCCAGCCTTGTCTACAGAGTGAGTTCCAGGACAGCCAAGTCTACACAGAGAAACCCTATCTTGAAAATCCTTAAAAAAAGACACTATGCCCAGTTTGGTGGGCGCATTTTCTAAATTGAGTTCTCTCTTCTCAAGTGACTCTAGCTTGTATCAAGATAACATAAAACTAGCTGACACATGGTTCTTCACTAAAATCTGGAGCTTATTTATTCAGCAAGGTGGGCTGGCCGATGAGGTTTTTGCCTTCACACTGGAGGGCTGTGGCTACAGGGACTGACATGCTCCTCTTTGTATGTGGGTTCTGGAGACCCGAACTCAGATCCTTTTGTTTGCATGGCAGGTACTTTTCCCACTGAGACATCTCCCAGTCCCTTTCCCCCCAATCTTAACTGCTAATATAAACGCTCACCCACACATTACACTGTAATTATAGCTGTATGTATATATGTTGGTTACAAGAGTTAACGAGGTCACAGTAAAGCTCAAGGAGTTCAAAGAGGCTTTACTGTAGGCAAAGGCTGATAGAGACGAGAGGCATCTCGGCCAGAGGAGGCTGTCAGATAACAAAGTCTACCGGGCAGCTGATGGAGGTCTCGCCACAGAGTACAGGCAGAGTCACAGGCTGAAGCCAAGACTCAATTTTGAGCTGGGCATGGTGATGTACACCTTTAACCCCAGCACTCAGGAGACAGAGGCAGGCAGATCTCTGAGTTCCAGACCAACTACATAGTAAGTTTGAGGACAGCCAAGACAGCATCATGGGCTTCTGTCTCAAAAAATAAACAAGATTCACGGGTGGGTAGAGCTGCTCCAGTGACGTGTGTGGCTGAGTGCAGGGGGACACAGCAGCAGATGTGGGTATGGCTGTTTAATAGGCCGTGTCAGCAATAGAGACCAAGCTGAGCTGAAAATACTGGACAGTCAGGTCTTGTCCATCAGTCTTCTGCCTATTGGTCCCTTGACAAGACTCGTAAAGCTAAGTAGGGGCTGTTACTATCACAGAGCTTGGTTTTCTTCCGTGTGAGTGTGTGTGTGTGTGTTTCTGTTCAGGCATTTGTATGTATGCTAGAAGTTGATGTCAAGTGCTTATCTTAGTTGCTTTCCTCCTCCTTTTCCTCTTCTTCCTCCTCTCCTTCCTCTTCCTCTTTCTCTTCCCCTCTACATCATCGTTGTCATCATCAACATCATCAACATCATCATCAACATCATCATCATCATCATCACTATTATCTTGAAGCAGGGGCTCTCACTGAACCTGGAGCTGACCAGTTCAGCTAGCTGACCAGCAAGCTCCTGTCTTTGCTTCTCCAGCACTGGGATTGCAGCTATGAAGCACTAGGTCGGGATTTTTTATATGGGTGCTAGGAATTGAATTTATGCTTGCGTGACAAATACTTTACCTACTAACCCATCTCTACAGCTCCCTGGTGCCTACTCTATGTGGAATTCAGGTATTTCTCTGTCTTCAGTCTGGTGGGTCTGGTAAGTTCCCTGACCTGTCTTCTGTCTTCCTCATATTTTAATATGCCTCTGTGATCACATGGGCTCAATGGTTTTTGTTTTGTTTTGTTTTTTGAGACAGTCTCACTGTGTAGCTCTAGCTATCCTGGATTTCATTATGTAGATACTCTTTTCTTTTTCTCTTTTAGACTTATTTAATTTTATGTGGCTCAGTGTTTTGCCTGTATGTATGTATGTATGTATGTATGTATGTATGTATGTGCATCATGTGTACCTGGTGCCCAGGGATTCCAGAAGAGAGTCAGATCCCTTGGAACTAGAGTTACAGACAGTTGTGGTTACCAGGAATCAAACTTGGGTCCTCTACAAGAGCAGCAAGTCTTCGCCTTCTTTTTCTTAAAAAAAAAAAAAATCCTAGGATGTTTATTACAAAGGTAAACTCTGATCCTTTAGATGGGCTTATCGGTAGGATTTCTGGTATCAGGCACAGGCACCAGGACCTCCAAACTTTTTGGGTTCGCAGCATCAGGGGTCAGCCACAAGCAGGGTCCGATCGTACTTGTTGAGGCTATCTTTGATCTCCTTCTTAGAAGCTTCGTCCATATATTTTTGGCAATAAGCCACCAGAGCTTTTGAGATCATCTCCGGCTTGACCATCTCCAGGGGACGAGCATTCGCCTTGATGAGCCCGTTTCCTCGTTTGCAGTGGGCCACAGCTGTGGCTGCCTTCTTGCGTCCGAAGACCTGCACGGACTGCAGGTCCGGATCCTTGGACGGCATAGCTACAAGTACGAACATGAGCTCCTCACCGTGCTGCGCCGCGGAAATGGCACAGCAAGTCTTCGTAAATACAAAGCCACCTCTCTCGTCCATGGAATGAAGATATTCTAAAGAGACACTGTACCTTTCCCTTTGGCTAATAGACTGTTAAAAGAACACTCCCCAAATAATTGGAATTTCTCCAGGAATCTCACGCTGGGAGAAGGAAAAGTCCCTAAAGCCTGGTGATGGTCCTGGAGACAGTTGTCTTCAGGAAGATCTCACTCAGCCTGACAACCTGTCAGGTCACTTTGAAGAAGAGACTGGAGGTGGCAGACGATGGTGATGACCGAGGTCACACCTTGAGGCCACTGCTAAATTATACTTCTTGCCCTCCATTTAAACCTAAGTCTGAGCAAGAGAGATCTCAGTGACTAAGGCCACCTGCCAAGCCTGACAACAGAGTCAATCACCAGGATGTAAATGGTAGCAGGGATGAACCAGCCCCCTAACCTCGTCCACCTGTGCTCCCTCTCACGTAAACAATGTAGCAGCAGCAGCAGCAGCAGCAGCAGCAGCAGCAGCAGCAGCAGCAG
>NW_021604608.1:19725432-19743565 GCF_004785775.1 Grammomys surdaster
AGCAGCAGCAGCAGCAGCAGCAGCAGCAGCAGCAGCAGCAGCAGCAGCAGCAGCTGAGAGGAGTAAATTGGCCTGAGACAGGCTGATTCCATGACAGGCTGCAAACTAACAGTTCAGGAGACCAGGCCTGAATTTCTACTTCCCAGAACTGAGCAAGTCAGTTTCTGGACCAACCGAAGGCTTTTGTAAAAGGGACCCCTCCCCAGCTTGTCAAAGGACAGCTAGCCGAGCTTGTGGCCAAGAGGTCAAGAGCTACTCCTCCTTGGCATGAAGCAAGAATAGTTAGTCTGAACCATAGCACCACACAGACCCCCAGAGATAGAAACAACCAATCAAGACATACATCACCCACTCCTCCCTGATGTTCCTCCTTTTGGCTTTACAGCTGAATCTGGGAATTCAGTGGAGGTCCTTCATCCCGATGGAATTGGGCCCCTGAATGCAAGAATAAATGCTCTTTGCTTTTGGATACTATCTGAATCTGGGGTATCATTCTTCAGCGATTCATGGACCCTAACACAGCAACAACAATAAGAAGCCTGTCGTGATTGGACTAAGTGTGTGTAACTCAGTGGGTAGAGCATTTGCCTTGCAAGTACTAGTCACTGGGTTCCATTCCTAGCACTGCATAAATGGGTGTGGTGGTGCATACTTCTAATAACAACACTGGGAAGGTGGAGAGTCAGAAGTTGAAGGTCATTTATGGCTACATATTCACTTGAGGCCAGCCTAGGCTACATGAGACCTTGTCTCCAAAATTATTAATTACAATAAAACAAAATAAACCTAAATCTCATGTCAGGAACCCAAAGATGGACTTATAGTCTTTGTGCATGCTTGCTTGTGTCCTGTGTTTGTGTGTGTGTGTGTGTGTAAGAAAGAAAGAGAGAGAGAACCTCTTTGTTTTTCACAGTGTATTCACACCGAAGAGATCTCCTTTCTCTGTTTACTATTTTTTTATCCATTTAATTGGCCTATTTTGGATGAAGATCTGTCTTAGAATTTCTTTTTTTTTTTTTGGTTTGGTTTTTCGAGACAGGGTTTCTCTGTGTAGCCCTGGCTGTCCTGGAACTCACTCTGTAGACCAGGCTGGCCTCAAACCCTTGAACTCAGAAATCCGCCTGCCTCTGCCTCCCAAGTGCTGGGATTAAAGGCGTGCGCCACCACTGCCCAGCTCATCTCTTGTAATTTATCATCCAGGAAATTTAAGGCAAATACTCAAGCCAGGAACTGAAACAGAAGCCATGAGGAAATCAGTTTATAGGCCTGTTTCCCAGGGATGCTTACTCTGTTTTCTTTTTTTTTCTTTTTCTTTCTTTTTTTTTTGTTTGTTTTTTTTTGTTTGTTTGTTTTTGTTTTTCGAGACAAGGTTTCTCTGTATAGCTCTGGCAGTCCTGGAACTCGCTCTGTAGACTAGGCTGGCCTCGAACTCAGAAATCTGCCTGCCTCTGCCTCCCAAGTGCTGGGATTAAAGGCGTGCGCCACCACCTCCTGGCACTCTGTTTTCTTATACACTCAGGGACAACCTGCCCAGAGAGTGGCACTACCCAGCATGGGCCGGAGCTTCCCACACCAATCATTTACTAGGAAAGTGCACTGCAGGATAATTTGGTGGTTCCCTCTTCCCAAATGAATCTAGCTTGTGTTGAGTTGACATAAAAGTAGCCAGCACAGTGGCCAAGCCGAGCTAGTCTAACATTAACTCCAGTAACATTCCTTTTTACTGGGAGAGCCATGAAGACATACTGAAAAGACCAAATCTAATACAGGTATAAGTTCCAAAATGCCTCCCACTCCCAGCCTGCTGCCTTTCTTTGAGTCTTAGCAGAATGGAAAAGTACTGAGTTGACCCTGACACATCTGTCTGCTGAGCCAGATAAGAGACAAAGGAGGGAAATCCTACCACCCTGAAGGCAGCTTCTTGGAACCAGCCCAGCAACTGTACTGCAGATAACTTCTAGGAAGCAGCTACTAGCTTCATTCAACCTTCTGTAAACTCTGGTCCTTAGCAGTTGAGGGCCAATGCTTTTTCTCAGTGTCTTGGCCCTCTCTGTGGAGGAGAGTGGACATATGTCTTTGCAGATGGTATCTTGGTGCAAATCTTTGTAGTCTCAGCCTAGGTTTCCCCATAACACATACTTTCTTGAGAAACGAAATTCTTTGGAAATTACATTTGTGTGGGAGGAGTCCCAACATCTCTGACAAGCTCTGTGATCTTCATGCAGGCCAGACCTTAGTTTGGGAACGGTAGTCACACAATTTAATTAAAAAAAAAAAAATCCGGGCAGTGGTGGCGCACGCCTTTAATCCCAGCACTTGGGAGGCAGAGGCAGGTGGATTTCTGAGTTTGAGGCCAGCCTGGTCTACAGAATGAGTTCCAGGACAGCCAGGGCTACACAGAGAAACCCTGTCTCGAAAAACAAACAAAGAAACAAAACAAACAAACAAACAAAAAAAAACAAACAAAAAAAAACCAGCGGGAACGACTGGATGCCAGGATGTAGGGGCCGAGCAGTGGCAATGGCGCACCAAAGGTGAGGTAGGTTGAGCTAGGTATATAAATAGAAGAATCGAATCAGCACTCAAAATAGTCCGTTGTCTCTCCACACCCCCAGCAAGACGGCTAGTATAACAAAACAAAACAACAACAAAAAACCAAAACCAGCCAGGCGGTGGTGGTGCATGCCTTTAATCCCAGCACTTGGGAGGCAGAGACAGGCGGATTTCTGAGTTCGAGGCCAGCCTGGTCTACAGAGTGAGTTCCAGGACAGCCAGGGCTACATAGAGAAAAACAACAACAACAAAATAACCCAAAACCAAAAAAACAAAACAAAGCAGAAGCCACTAAATTCTGGTGAAGCTATGGATATGTAAGATCACCATTGGTGGGAATGTAAATTAAAAGATCATAGCTAGCCGGGAAACAGTATGGGAGTTCTTCAAACAACTGAAAATAGAACGAATACTTGATCCAGCAATCCCACTACTGGATATGTATGAAGTCACTGTACGGAGACGTCTACATCCCAGGGTTCAACGCAGCCCTATTCAGGATAGCGGAGAGCTGCAAACTACTGAACTGTCCGCCGGCTAACTGAGGAACAGAGTGGGGTGGGAAATTCAGTACACAGGACAGATTACGCTACAGATATAGAAAAAATGCTGTCCAGTTATTTGTAACAACTTAGCTAATATGGTGGGGTTTTTGTTTGTTTTGATTTGATTTTTTTGAGACAGATTTTTCTCTTTGTAACTATAACCCTGGAAGTCCTGGATCTCACTTGTAGACCAGGCTGGACCAATTTAGAGATCTGCCTACCTCTGCTTTCTGAGTACTGGGACTAGAGTTGTGCATTACCACTGCACTGCCACTGCTGCTGCTGCTGCTGCTTCCTCTTCCTCTTCCTCCTTTTCTTCTTCTCCTTGTCCTCTTCATCCTCCCCCTCCCCCTCCTCTTTCTCTTCCTCCTTTATATAAGGATTTTTAAAGTTTTTGTTTATTTTGTTTCTTGAAACAGAATCTCATTGGGTAGCTCAAGCTACCCCCCAAATTGTGACCGTCCTGCCTCAACCTCCCAAGTGCTGGGGTTACAAGCATGTGCGTTCACTACTGATAACTTCATGTTTTTACTCTGAAGAAAGGACAGCGGGGGGGGGGGGTGGGGGGCATTTACCAAGTAACTTGAGAAACTGTACACGTAGAATGCCTCCCTACCCACTGCAAAGACTCTGCAATAGGATTCTATTTAGCCTTGCCCTCATGGTGGACAGCACTACAAAGTGCTTAGACATTTAAGGATTTAGCTGTACATTGTGGAATTTTGGGTACATTTATTTGCGATGTAATGGAGTGTATTTGTGTAGTTTATGCTTCCTTATGACATTATAATTTATCCCAGCATAGGAATGGCTTCCAGAAACTATACTGCAGCAGCTCACTACTGAACATTAAGAGAACGGTGCTGGCTTAGCATACACAGCACCTTGGATTTGCTCACTCCAGCATCGTGAATACAAAACAAAACGGTACTTAGTATTTAAGGTTTGTTACCTACTACCCAAGAGATTTATTTTGAAACATACACATATTCTACAGGCTTTATCATTGTCATTGTCATCATTATTTCATCATCATCATCATCATCTTGAGACAGGTTCTCTTGAAGCCATGGCTGTCTTGGAACTCTCAGTGTAGGCCAGGCTGGCCTCAAACTCACAGAGCTCTACCTGCCTCCTGAGTGCTGGGATTTTTTTTGTTTTTTGTTTTTTGTTTTTTTGGGGTTTTTTTTTGTTTTTTTGTTTTTGGTTTTTTGAGACAGGGTTTCTCTGTGCAGCCTGGGCTGTCCTGGAACTCACTCTGTAGACCAGGCTGGCCTTGAACTCAGAAATCCACCTGCCTCCTGAGTGCTGGGATTAAAGGTGTGTACCACTATGCCTGGTTGTTTTTTTTTTTTTTAAATATTGTTTCTTTGTGTGTGTGTGTGTGTGTGTGTGCATGTACATTTGTGTATACAGGACTCTCAGTGGCCCACAGGTATCAAATCATCTAGAGCTGGAGTTACAGACATTTATGAGCAGCCCAACGTGGGTACTTAGATTGGAACTCTGGTTTTCTGACAAGGTGGTATATACTCCTAACTCTAGCCCATGTGTAGGGCTTCTTTTTCTCAATGTAATATCTTGTTTCACTCATGTTTCAAAGGCTAAGCACTGAAATGCTTACCTTATGTATGAAGGAAACTTGATGAGGGTGGGGGGTTTCCAGCTTTGACAACTATACTAAAAGTTTATTTGATGTTACTAAAAGAATTTGAAGTGTCAAAACATTTGAAAAGCGGGCTGGAGAGATGACTCAGCGGTTAAAAGCACAGACTGCTCTTCCAGAGGTCCTGAGTTCAAATCCCAGCAACCACATGGTGGCTCACAACCATCCATAATGAGATTGGATGCCCTCTTTTGGTGTGTCTGAAGACAGCTACAGTGTACTCATAAATAAAATAAATAAATAAATCTTTAAAAAAAAAACATTTGAAAAGCTAGCAATAAGAGGAGAAAACCCACCAAAAATATTAAGATCAGAGATTGAGTTATCTTAAGTATTTCCAAGAAAAATGATATTATGAAACATTGTCAGCCAGGCAGTGGTGGCGCACGCCTTTCATCCCAGCACTTGGGAGGCAGAGGCAGGTGGATTTCTGAGTTCAAGGCCAGCCTGGTCTACAGAGTGAGTTCCAAGACAGCCATGACTATACAGAGAAACCCTGTCTCGAAAAAAACAAAAAAAAAAAAAAAAAGAGAGAGAGAGAGAGAGAGAGAGAGAGAGAGAGAGAGAGAGAGAGAGAGAGAAACATTGTTACATAAAAGGGTAATTAAAAAGCCAGGTGGTGGTGGCGGTGGTGGTAGTACATACCTTTAATCTCAGCACTCAGGAGGCAGAGGCAGGTATGAGTTTGAAGTCAGCCTGGTCTACAGAATGATTTCTAGGACAACCAGGGCTATACAGAGAAACCCAGTCTCAAAAATCAAAACCAAAACCAAAACAAAAAACATGGTAAAAGTCACCAGAGTTTTGAAACACTATAGAAATATATATTGATCCATTTCAATTATTCATTTATTCCACAGATATGTATCATTAGCCAACTACACTTTGAACTAAAGGCTAGTAACAGGACAGTAAGCAGGTGTAAGTCATCTGTGAGAGCATGGTGTTCTCAGCCTAACATGGAGCTCACCTCTAACATAAATTCTCTGTGTTAACAGCTACTTTTTTTTTTTCCTTGAAACAGGGTTTCCTCTGTGTAGCTCTGGCTGTCCTGGAACTCACTCTGTAGACCAGGCTGGCCTCGAACTCAGAAATCCACCTGCCTCTGCCTCCCAAGTGCTGGGATTAAAGGCGTGCGCCACCACTGCCCGGCAACAGCTACTTTTCTTAATGCTTTTTACAAAACCAATTGGAAGAAGGAAGGGTTTCTTTTGGCTCTTGGCCCACAAGTACAATCTTCCATGCTGGGGAAATGTGGTGAGAGGCATCTGAGGCAGCCAGTCACAGCTCTTCTATACTCAGGAGTCAGAGGTGAATATGCTTGCCAAGGCTCCAAGCCTCAGCTTGGAGAGAGGCTCTGAGGAACGAGTCCTTGGGACTGGGAAGAATAACTTGAAGTCAAATCGAGGGTATAAGCTGACAGCCTGTGTTCTGCTTGAGACTGCTTTCTGCTTTTCTGAAGCTCATCCAGAAGCTCAGCTCTCACAGACCAAAGTCCAGTCTTTTATTTACATATCAATTCAGTTGTCCACCCCAGTTTCCCTTTTGATTGATTATCCCACCAATCAGAATTTTTTGGCCTTATCCCTTGACTTCTAGGAAAAGACAGTAAGCATATTTTTCTTAACATTGCAAATGAATTCAGAGATCTGTCTGCCTTTGTAAGCACAGACAATAAGCTAGCTGGGTTGGATCTGAGATCACAGCTCTACCACACCTGAGCCTAAATTCGCTCTATTCCAAGCTGACCTTGAACTCAGGAATCTGCCCGCCTTTGTATCTGTGTGCCTTTGTATCTTTCTGACAAGCTGGGTCATAGTGTAGCTGCCTCTGTTCCTTTAGAACATATTGCATCCTTCTATTTTGCATAGTTGAGAAATTATGTATTTTTGAACTCATGTTTTCAGTGTTCTTTCTTATGGCCCCAAGGGCTGTCCTGGAGGTCTCAGTGTTTACTCTTTTGCTGAGACATAGATAGGCTCTCGGCTCCCAGACTCGTGCTGTCTCTGACTAACATGGAGTCATTGATCTTGGCAGAGAGGGCATTCCTGGAAGGAGGGACATGAAGATATATACACTATTATACAAACAATCTTTACTCCCATACCAACCACAAACAATTGTGGAGGCCCACGCCCTGCTGGCTCTGTTCCAGGGGCAGGACACCATGTCATACTGCCCCTTACATGGCCACACCAGACATGGCATTGACATGTTTTTTGTTATGTTTGTTTCTTTGTTTGGTTGGGTTTTTTTTGAGACAAGGTCTTGCTATACAGTTTTGGCTGGTCTCTAACTCAGTGAGCTCCATGTGCTTCTGCCTCCTGTGTACTAGGATTAAGGGCTTGTGTCACCATGCCTGACAGTCAAATTGTAAGATCTGAAAGTAAAGGCAGAGGCAGGCAGATTTCTGAGTTCGAGGCCAGCCTGGTCTACAGAGTGAGTTCCAGGACAGCTAGGACTACACAGAGAAACCTTGTCTCGAAAAAAACAAAAAACAAACAAACAAAAAAATCTTAAAGTGGTATCAGTGGAAATGGTAAGTAGAAAGATTACTAATTTATTTAGAAAGCAGGATTTCGGGTAGGTGGGTTGGCTCAGCAGTTAGTCAAGGATTTTCTTCACAATCCTAGTAGCCTGAGTTCAATTCCCAGATCCCACATAAAGATGGAAGGAGAGAACTGACATCATAAAGTTGTCCAGTAGAACATGCATACACATAAACACACCATACACACACATACAATGCTAAAAAAAAAAAATGAAAAAGATAGAAGTTGAGATTTAAGGGCTGATAAAGGTAGCCTAGTTTGTAGAGTGTTTACTTAGCCCACATGAAAATCTGGGTTGGATTCTAGCACCATATCAACCAAGCATGATGGCATAAGCCTATAATCCCAACACTCAAGAGGTGGAAGCAGGAGGATCAGAAGTCTGAGGGCATTGTTGTCTGCCACATAGCCACTCTAAGGCCAGCTTGAGCTACGTAAGACCACCCCCATCCCATAAAGAAGTAAATAACTAAATAAAAACAAGCAAGACTCACAAGATGGACATTCGAGAAAGCATTATGAAGTCAAGTCCCACATTCTAGCATGAACTGTGTATGAGGTTGTAGACCGAAGGACAGAACACAGAAGGCAGCCTAGTTTTGCAAGGCTCATCGGCAGTGTTTGATAACACTAAGTTTTGAGATGTCAAAATTCGTGGCATTGGAGGGGAGGCATTGAGATTAGAGTCAGAGATAAAGATCTGGAAAGCTGAAGATAAATCTTGTGTGTAGAGATACATTTGACATCTTGCAGCTGAGCAAGTGTAGACTAGAAAGCTAGGCACACCTGTAATCCAAGCCCAGCACTTGGATGTAAAACCAGGAAGATTAGGGGTTAAAGTCCATCATTAGCTCTATAGCAAGTTCGAGGCCAGCCTGGGATACAGTGTGGGATACTGTCATAGAAACCTAAAATAATGTGAATGGAGCAGGCCAGCTGTTGGGACTGGAATGTGACACTATTAAAAGGCTGGATAGAGAAGTGCAGGACAGGAGTTCAAAAGAGTGACCAGAGGGGAGGAAAACAGAAGCGTGTGTTGTAATGGAAGTCCGAGAGGAAAAAATGTCCCCCTGGAAACCTGTCCCTGAGTCAAAAGTTCCTGAGTGATCAAGTAATGGAAAAATGAAAAGCAATGATTCAGGTTGATAAGAGCAGGTCAGAGGATGCCTTGAGAAGAATGGTGTGCACAAAATGGCATCTCAGTAAGTGAAATGAGCGGAGTGGACTATTAAAGCACAGCTTACGGAAATCATCCAACCATTTCTCTGAGACAGCAAAAGATAAACACACTGTGGCCAATCGTAGAAGGGGATGCTAGCAAGCACCCAGATACCAATATGGATACATGTAAGGATCAATTCAAAGTAAATTCTCTGCACCTCATGTCACTTTGGGGGAAGGGGGTATGGGAGCAGATCTTGCTATGTTACTGAAGTCTTTGAGCTCTAAGAAATTATATTTAAACTGAGCATAGTGGATTTTATTTTATCTCATGTTTGAGACTAAGTATCTCCTTGAGGTCTAAGCTGACCTGGAGTTTACCATGTAAGCTGGTTTTGAGTTCATATAAGTTCTTCTGCTTCAGATTGTTGAGTGCTTGGGATTTCAGGTATGATAGTTTGACATTACAAGTTTGATGGTTTAAAAAAAAAAACAAGTTTGATGGTTTCTTTTTCTCTTCCTTCCTTCCTTCCTTCCTTCCTTCCTTCCTTCCTTCCTTCCTTCCTTCCTTCCTTCCCTCCTTCCTTCCTTTGTTCCTTCCTTTCTGTCTTTCCTTCTCTCTCTCTCTCTTTTTTTTGTTTTTTTTTTTTTGTTTTTTTGTTTTTTTTTTGACACAGGGTTTCTCTGTGTAGCCCTGGCTGTCCTGGAACTCACTCGGTAAACCAGGCTAGCCTCGAACTCAGAAATCCGCCTGTCTCTGCCTCCCAAGTGCTGGGATTAAAGGCGTGCGCCACCACCGCCCGGGTTTCTTTCTATTTTTTTGTTGTTGTTTTTTAAAATCTAATTATCTAGCCAGTTGTGGTGGCGCACGCCTTTAATCCTGGCACTTGGGAGGCAGAGGCAGGCAGATCCCTGAGTTGAAGGCCAGCCTGGTCTACAGAGGGAGCTCCAGGACAACCAGAGTTACACAGAGAAACCCTGTCTTGAAATACAAAGCAACCTAAAACAAAACAAAACAAAAAAAATTAAACAAACAAACAAAAAATCCAAGCACTTAGAAGTAGAGGCAGGAGGATTAGTTCAAGTCATCCCTGACTCCATAGAGAATTTAAAGCTAGTATGGGCTACATAAGACTTTGTCTTAAAAAAAAAAAAAAAAAAAAAAAAAAGGGAAGCTGGGCAGTGGTGGCGCACGCCTTTGACCCCAGCACTTGGGAGGCAGAACCAGGCAGATCTCTGAGTTCGAGGCCAGCCTGGTCTACAGAGTGAGTTCCAGGACAGCCAGGACTACACAGAGAAACCCTGTCTCGAAAAAACCAAAAAAAAAAAAATGGGAGAGAGAAAATTTTTAATCACATATTAGCTACATAGAAATGTTTGTAATGATTTTATTTGAAATAGCTGTAATCAGGAAACCACCAAAAATGAACCTAATAGGCGAGACATGGAAATCCACGAAATGCTCAGTATTAAACAGAACTGCCCCCACCCCACCTCCAAGGCTAAGACTGGTCGTGAACTGATTGTTTAGCCTTGGCTAGCCTCTAACTCACATCTATCTTCCTGACTCAGTGACATGAGTCACTTCTCCTGGATGGGACAATTATTACTACTTACTATGATTAGCATATATGATTATAACACTATGTATTAGTGTATACATATGTATGCACACATACATATGTATGCACACATATGCCACAATGCACATGGAAGACAACGATGTGTGGTGGCTTCTTTCCGTCCGCCTTTATGTAACTTGCAGGGACAAACTCAAGTCACTAGGCTTGCTCAGCATGCACATTGAGCCTGCAGAGCTGTTTCACCAGCCCTGGAAGAATTATGGATACACGCAATAACGTGGAGGACTCTCAAAACATAGTGTAGAACGAGAGCCAATTTAAAAAAGATACACACTGAATTCTTTGATTTATAAGACATTCTCAAAACGACAGGTTTTCAATTACATTTTATTTTGTATGCTGAGGGAATGTGAGTGGGTCAGAGAAACAGCATGCAGAATTTGCTTCTCTCCTTTTCTGAGAAGGTGGCAAGCACCTTTATCTGCAGAGTCTATGTCCCCTCAAATGACAAATTTTAGAGATGGGAAATGGATGTATTATTTAACAATTATGTATATTTACATTAAGTTGTACTAAGTGGGCTTGTTTTTAGTTCCAGATGACTAAATATTAAAACACTGTGGTAAAGCTGAAATCCATTTGAGGATGGGGTAACAGTTGCTTTTCTCCTTGCTGTGGTCTGATACCCGACCAAAAGCAACTCTAGGGAGACAGGGCTTATTGCAACTCAGACATTAAGACAGAACAGTCAGTCTACCACGACAGGAAGGCACGGTGGCAGGCAGACATGAGACGGCTGCTCACATCCTGTCTACAAACAGAAAACAGACAAACGCCGGGACTCCATTGGCTCGATTTTCAGATATTCAGTGTAGGACCTCAGCCCATGAGATGGTGCCAGCCACATGGAAAAAGATACGCATCAATTTAAAAATAGTGACTACCCCAAAAGAGAAAGAAAAAAAATTAGATATCTGGTACATCCACAACTGAAAACATGTATGGATAAATTAAGATTTATGAGAAAGGTGACATCCTATTTGCACATTGAAGAAAAAAAATCTAATAAAGATGAGGCCAGGTCTAAAGAGAAGGTAAGGCTGGACATGGAGAAGGAGAAAAACCATTAAAAGAGATAGGAAATAGTCTACGGTAAGGAATCACTCAGTGGGAATAACTACACAAGCAAAGTGAAAGAACTCACGTTCGTGACCAATAGAGTAAACATTGAATATGCATTGGCCAAAGCAAACACAATGATAGAATCCTGAACCACCTCTGTAGCATTTGGTCCCAGTGAGTCAGAATTTCTGCCAGAAACCTCTAGTCTTCCTCTCTCTATATTCAAATTCAAGACAAGACCAGACTAAATAACCTCTCTGTGGTGGTTTGAAAGGAATGGCTCCCATAGACTCTATGTGTTTGAATGCTTGGCCATAGGGAGTGGCACTATTAGAAGGTGTGGCCTTGTTGGAGGAAGTGTATCACTATAAAGACTGGCTTTAAGGTCCTCCTTCAGATCAAGATATGGTCAAACTACATCCTGTGTGGCACACAGTCTCCTGTTGCCTGCTGATTAAGATATAGAATTTACAGCTCCTTCTCCAGCACCATGCCCACCTTCATGTCGCCATGTTTCCCACCATGACAATAATGGACTGAACCCCTGAACTGTAAACCAGCTCCAATTCAATGTTGTCCTTTATGAGAGTAGCCATGGTCATGAAGTTTCTTCATGACAATAAAACCCTAACCCTAAGACGCTCTCTATGCCAACCATGTAAGATGTCACCCCCAACTCCAGTTTCCTCATGTGCCTCTTCCTGTTCTCTGAATCTTTTTTTTTTTTTTTGGTTTTTCGAGACAGGGTTTCTCTGTGTATCTCTGGCTGTCCTGGAACTCACTCTGTAGACCAGGCTGGCCTCGAACTCAGAAATCCACCTGCCTCTGCCTCCCAAGTGCTGGGATTAAAGGCGTACGTCACCACCGCCCGGTGTGTTCTCTGAATCTGATGTTTAATCTGACTACACTAATGCCTTCTCAAATAATGCCTTGTCAAATAGACAACTTTCTGCTCACCTTACAGCCTCTGGCAAAAGCAAGCCTGACAGTCAGCTCTTGTGTGCAGTAAATGGCTCCTGTTCTCATTCAAATAGGCTTAATTTTCTTCCAAACAAGAATGGTTCAATTCATGGTCTTTAAGGTAGATCTAGGGATGACCCTCTGAGGAAATGCAGAGGTGGATTCAGGAGGTCTGTTTGAAGACGGAGAGGTCAAGAACCTGGAGCCAGAAGTGGTGAGGTAGGGTGTAAACAGAATCAGATGATGAAGGAAAGTATCTTCCGGTGGTAACTTTGATGCCAGCATCCCAAAGGCCACCCCAACCTACATAGACTGTACCTCTACAACGACCTCTATCTGCCCAGCAGCTGCTTGTTCAACCTGGGACTACTATCACTCCTAAGAATCATTGTGAAGATGGGTTTTTGTAGCACACACCTGTAATCCCAGTACTCGGGAGCTGAAGGGAAGGGTCTTAAGCTTGAAGTCAGCTTGGAATATATAGTGAATTCCAGATGAATGGGGGATACTGTTAATGGATTCTGTTTAAAAACAAAATGAAGGAGGTGGCTATCATTCAGATGATGCTCAGAATAGTCCATAACTCCAGTTCCAGGAGATCGGACACCCTCTCCTGACCTCTGTGGAATGCACATGGTAAACATTCATATACGCAGACAAAACACTCATAAACATAGAATAAAAATCAACAAAATAATTATTAAAACAAATAAAATGCCCCCCCCCACAATGAGGATTACATAAGGCATTTAAAAAAATAACACTTGGATATTTATGATTTATTTTACTTACATTTTATTTATCTCTGAGACAGGAGAGCCCAAATGGAGAAGGGCTGAATTTCTGATCCTTATACTTCTACCTCTCATGAGCAGACATCTGGTTTTCATATGGTGCTGGGGATTAAATCCAAGGCTGAACTCCCTGAGCTACATCCCCAGCCTTTATTTATTTGTTTGATGTTGTATGTCATACAGCCCACTCTAGCCTCAAACTTGTCACATAGCTGAGGCTGACCTTAAACTTCTGACCCTCCTTCTTTTACCTCCGAATGCTAGTGTTACAGGTATACACCACCATGCCTGGTATATGTGGTATTGGCGATCAAACTCAGGGTTTTGTACATGTCGGCAATCATTTTATTGATTAAGTTATACCATCAGTCAAGAAACCAAAAAAAAAAGAAAAGTTATATCATCAGCTCCTTTAAAAAAATTTTTTTTATAGCATTTTGATATGTAGTCCTTTCTGGTCTATAATTTCCTAAGCAGAACCAGGATGGCCTCAAATTTGTGGTGATCCTCTTGCCTCTGCCTCCTAAATGTTGGTTCAATAGTTACGTGCAGCCATGCTTGGTTTTCCTACCCAGTTTACCTTTAAAACCTTTCCCTTGGTGAGTGAGAAGAGACACACTGAATAAAGGCAGTAGGTCCCAACTCTAACCATCTGAGTTTGGTGTTTAGAACTCACAAGGTCGAAGGAGAAAACTTTCTTCCAAAGTTATCCTCTGATATCAACACAGGTACATGTTAAACAAGCAAACAAACAAACTTAAGATGGATGTAGCGGCCCCGACTTTAATCCCAGCACTAGGCACAGGCAAGTAGATCTCTGTGAGTTCGAGGCCAGTCTGGTTTACACAGTGAGTTCCAGGCCATCCAGAGCTACTTAATGAAAACCTGTCTCAAAAACAAGCAAAGAGAAACCAAAATAAATGTAAAACTATTAGAATTAAAAAAAAAAAAAAGCTAAGCCGGGCGGCGGTGGTGGCACACGCCTTTAATCCTAGCACTTGGGAGGCAGAGGCAGGCGGATTTCTGAGTTCGAGGCCAGCCTGGTCTACAGAGTGAGTTCCAGGACAGCCAGACCTACACAGAGAAACCCTGTCTCGAAAAAACAAAAACAAAAACAAAAGCTGTTTGTGCCTTGATCACTTTGAATATGCCTACAGTTTATTGTAACAGGCATTGTCACAGACATTGCAATGCGTTCCAAACTAAGTGTAATATCTCTGGACACTTTCTGTCTTGGTTGACATTTATTTATTTATTTATTTGCTGCTTTACATGTATGTGCAGGTGATGGACCCATGGTCCTCCTGGTGCTTTTAACCACTGAGGCATCTCTCTAGCCTCTGGCTGACAGAGCTATCCAGGGAAAGCAGGAGTGTATGGGAGCCCTGTAGGAAGAAACTGAGCAAGATCCTGAGGAGCTGGCTGGTGTTTTCCTGCGGCAGTAATATCCACCTTGTGTCCTGTGTGATGAGTAGGAAAGACAAGCAAAGAAAGTAAAGTTTCCCCCCTGCTTTAGGTTGACGTCTGTACCCAAGAGTGTTACTGGCTTTCTTGTCTGCCCTAGAGAAAAGGTGGTGGGGATGAATTTATTTTGGCTCTTGGTTCAGGAGCTGCAAGGTTGAGGGTGTGCATCTGGTTATAATCTTCTTGCTGGCAGTTTGAAGCAGAGGACACTGCATGACCAGAGACAGGAGGTGAACATGTGTATGTGTTATGAGCATATTAGCTAGTGCTGGGGGTGTAACTCTGTATAACTCTGTAGTAGAGTGTGTGTGCCCAGGATACAGGAGGCCTGAGTTTAATTCTCAACACCCAAAATTATTTTACTACGGTTTTTATGATATGTCCTTTGTTAGTTTATTTGTTGTTGTTCTTGCTTTGTTTCCACAGGGTTTCTCTGTGTAGGCTGGCGGACCTGGAGCTCGCTCTGTAGAACAGGTTGGCTCTGAACTCAGAGATCTGTCTGCCTGCTGCCAACACTACCACCACCGTCAAGCATTAGGTGGTTTGTTTTTGTTTGTTTTTGTTTGTTTGTTTGTTTTTTTGGAGGGGGTCTTTTTTATTTTTATTTATTTGTTTGTTTGTTTTTCGAGACAGGGTTTCTCTGTGTAGTCCTGGCTGTCCTGGAACTCACTCTGTAGACCAGGCTAGCCTCGAACTCTCAAACTCAGAAATCCGCCTGCCTCTGCCTCCCAAGTGCTGGGATTAAAGGCATGCGCCACCACCGCCCGGCATCCGGGGGTCTTTTTTTATTGAAGTTCTTTTTTCCCTCTGTCTTTTTCTGAAAGACATGGTCTCACTATGTAGCTCTAGCCAGCTTGAACCGCATGCCTGCCATATCAGCACTTAGAAGGCTGAGGTGTGTGGGTGTGATGGCTATTCCCAGTTGCCTTGACTACATCTGAAATGACCTACATGAATAGTCCGGAGATGGAGGGCTCACCTGTGATCCAGATCTAGAGGCTGGAAGACACAGGCTTTTGATCCAGATCGTGGCATGGGATGACAAAAACTTTTGATCCAGATCTTGAGGCATACTGGCCATGAAAAGCTTAGGCCCAGGAAAGGTGGTACACATTTTTAATCCTAGGTGATAGAGGAAAGACCTTTGAATTCAAGGCCAGCCTAGAACAAAGCTAGTTCCAGGTAAAGAACACCTAAGGTCCTAGTGTGATGGTCCACACCTTTAATCTGGTCTACCTAAGGTCCTAGTGTGGTGGTCCACACCTTTAATCTGGTCTACCTAAGGTCCTAGTGTGGTGGTCCACACCTTTAACCTGGTCCACACCTTCTGCTTAAGGTCTACTGAAGGATGATGAAGAAGGAAGGCTCACTCTTTTTTTAAAGACGACTTTTTTATGTGTGAAGACACGGTAGTGTGTCTTCAGACATGCCGGAAGAGGGTATCAGATCCCATTACAGATGGTTATGAGCCACCAGGAATTGAACTCAGGACCTCTAGAAAAGCAGTCAGTGCGAATAACTCCTGAGCTATCTCTCCAGCCCTGAAGGCTCGCTCTTCTTTGCCTGCTTGCTCTTATCTGCCAGCACATCTGTGGAACCTACGTCTTCAGGATTCCAGCTCATACAGAAGACCAGCTGAACTGCCCAGCCTTGTGGGACTGAGAAATTTACAGATTCTTGGACTTCCCATTCACAGCTGCCCATTGTTTGGTTAATCGGACTACAGACTGTAAGTCATTTCTTTAATTTCCCTTAATATTTAGGGATATTCCATAAGTTCTATGACTTCAAAGAGCCCTGACTAAGATCCTGGGCTATACAGAGACCTTGTTTCAATGCACTGTTGGTCAAAGGGTGCTCTAGGGAAAAGTCACATAATTTTATTCAGCAGAATCGAAGAAAGGGTTTACTTTTCAAGAAAGGCCAACCAAATAGCAGACATATTCTTAGGACTTACTAATAGCTAAGGGAAGAAAAATGATGTCAAAAAAGTAAGGGAGGACTGGGGACACGGCAGAGGGTTACCTAGCCCTGGCAATCATGAAAACAAAAATGCAGACCCAAGCACAGCATAGAAAGGGGAGTCTGTGAGGGACAAGGCAGGGAGAGGAAGGGAGAGCCGCGCTGAAAGGGACTAGGGGGTAGTGTGACAGCTGTCCTCTGTAGGATAGGGTCCTGTGTCCACTCCATACAATGCTTAGCCGCCTGGGGAGGTGGGAAGCAGGGAGTTGACTGCGCTTATCCCACGCTTATCCCATGCCATCGCTGGGCGGGCGTTGGGCCTTAGGGCAGCTGCTGCTGGAAACAGCTCCAGGGGTGAGAAAGCACAGTCTGAGCCATGGGACAGCTGGAGCTGGCTGGGAGTCCCTGGGCCTGTGAAGAGGCAGGTCATGGGATTCCCAGGCTCTTGGACACCCAGGCATGCTGGAAGTTGCAGAAGAGATGAGAACAGAATCTGGGCCCTCCGGCTGGATCTAGGCGGGGGAGGGTGTCTGTGTGTGTGTGTGTGGGGGGAGGAGAGTCCTTGGGTTGACTGCAGGTTGCAGGCTTGGCTTGGGCTTGGTGGCAGTCGTGGCAGGGAGTGCAGAGAGGCCTTCTTTTTTTTTTGTTTTTTTTTTGTTTTTTTTTGTTTGTTTGTTTGGTTGGTTGGTTTTTTCGAGACAGTGTTTCTCTGTGTAGCCCTGGCTGTCCTGGAACTCACTTTGTAGACCTGGCTAGCCTCGAACTCAGAAATCCTCCTGCCTCTGCCTCCCAAGTGCTGGGATTAAAGGCGTGTGCCACCACCGCCCAGCCAGAGAGGCCTTCTATGGTAGACTAGACGGCAGTTCTATAGGCAAAGGCCTTCTCCATGGCTCCCCATGGGCGGATCCCGACGAAAAGAGACAGTCCATGGTTTTATGACATTTATTATCATGGTGGAAAGTAGATGAGTAAAACCATACCCCTCTTCTCAGGGTCAGCCTGAGATTAAATATCTTTCCCAGAGAGGAATGTCTGGGAAAACTTATTGGCTAAGCCCCCCAGGCTTCTATGTACGTCATTAGCATAGGGATCTGTTTTGAGCCTACGTGACTGATGGCTACAAATCTATTGGGGGTGGGGGAGGGCTGTAGCTAGTGACAGGAGCCTCGTGCCTGGGAGCAGGCAAAGCTCCTACTGTCCTTTCAGGGCTTCTATCCTTAGCTCAATTGGGAACCAGGCTACCTTTCATGGTCCCATAGTCCTCTGCTGGTGTGGAGAATCCCCCTTATGCTTATAGTGATTTCCTGTGGAGGCTGATGGGAACTGGAGCTGCTTGTGTTTCTAATAGCTGTAACTAAGAAAAGTAGACATAGGGGCTAGAGCTACGGTTTGGTTCATAGAGTACTTGTCTCTATGGAACCAGCACACACAAAGTCCTGGTTTTAATTCCTAGCATAGCATAAACCAGGAGAGACGATGCCCACCTGTAATCCCAGCACTGAGGTGATACAGGCAGTAGGATCAGAAGTTAAGGCTATTCTCATCTACAGAGCAAAGGGCTACCTGGGCTACAGGAGACCCTGCCTCAAGTATTAAAGAAAGAAAAAAAAAAGCTGGGCATGGTAACACACATCTTTAATCTCAACCCTTGGGAGGAAGAGGCAGGGAGATCTCTGAGTTCGAGGGCAGCCTGATCTACATAGTGAGTTCCAGGACTACATAGAGACCCTAACACACACACACACACACACACACACACACACACACACAC
>NW_021604608.1:19743665-19765559 GCF_004785775.1 Grammomys surdaster
ACACACACACACACACACACACACACACACACACACACACACACACGAGAGAGAGAGAGAGAGAGAGAGAGAGAGAGAGAGAGAGAGAGAGAGAGAGAGAGAGAGAGAGAGGAGAAAGAAATCAGGATGCTGGCTTTTAGGTTTGCCTTGTGTTAGGTTTGTCTTGTTTGGGATGGTGTAAGTTAGGCCCAAAGTTGACCAGTTCTTTGAGCACTGAGGCATAATTATGCAAGTATCTGGCCTCCCTGTTGATCAGGTTTAACTTGTTGGCTTTTGGCTTTAGAGCCTCTGGGCTTAGGGCTGTTAGCAGTTCTCCCCTGAGTTCCTGCCTCTTACCTCACTGACCCCTCTTCGGAAGCCTTCAGGGCTTTCAAGCTTGCAGCTGCTGGTAATAGCAAGGCGCTGTCACTGATTGGCTGACGCTTTTGGCCTAGGAAAGGTGTTACCTTGAGTACTGCCTACGTGACAGCTGAATTATCTTTGGGACCAGGATGCCTGTAGGCCAGAAGTTGCTGTTCTGGTGAGTGGGCCAAAGAGGGTGGGAGCTAAGATAGCTGCCGGACCATCTCAAGCTTCTCCATCTCACCTACAGGCTAAATGACACATCCTCTAGTGCTAGGCCAGTTACCATGGTTACCACTAAGGCTCATAAAGACAGGGGAAGGATACAAAGTTCAAATTCCCAGAGAAATCCCCACTCTTTCCCATGGCAGGCATGACTATTCCTTCCAGTAACTGGCACATTCCTCCTAAAATTACTGTACTCTGCATTTGTTACCTCAAAGCATTAAGAGCTGAGAAGTTGATTTGTAAGTGAGGGGGGAAAGACTCAGGTTGCTCTGGAGGCTTTTGTCACCATGGACTGTCCTAGTCTCCCTGTACCCAGGCTCACAGATACACTGAGAACTCACAGGCTCATGGATGAAAACAATTTAGGCTATAGGTAGTTCTCGACTTTCTTTGTCATTGTAGAATAAAGTGGCACAGGATGAGTGAGTGAGGTCTGTTGTTGTAGGCCTGTAATCCCAGCTACTCCAGAAGCCTAGGTGGAAAGTTCAAGGCCTGCCCAGACTAGAGTGGTAAATGGACAGCTGGGGACACCTCAGTGATGGAGGACTTACCTAGCACACCTGAGGCCCTGTGTTTAAACTCCAGGGCCAGAGTCTCTATGGCCTAACCAAAGGACACTGGTTTTATAGACAAAGATTTAAACAGAAACACCGTGTGGATTATCATTTCAAGATTTGCAATGGTTTGTATCTCACCAGTGGAAACTGGCCTGTTTGGAAAGTGTGGCCATTACCTCTCCAATCTAGACTTCTCAGGAGGTCTGATAAATAAATGGCGATTTCAATTCATAATCCAGGTTTATGGATTTCTTCCTCCTTTCTTTTCCTTGAGATGGGATCTTGTTATATAGCTCAGGCTGCTATGAACTCTTTATGCAACTCAGGCTGGCCTCAGAACTGGAGGCAGTCTTCCTGCCTTGGACTCCCTCGAAATTGGCAAAGGAATTGGCATTTTGGTTTTGTTTGTTTGTTTTTGTCTGGTCTGTCAAGAAGCTTGCTCTAAAATAATAGCCTTTCGTGAGCCAGGTCTCAGTATCCAAGGTTGGCCTCCTGACCCTCCTAGCAGCACCTCCCTAGTGCTGAGATTGTTAGCACCTTAACATTTCTTTTAGGTTCCCCTCACCTAGCAACAGCCAGGTACAGAGAGCTTGGCTTGCTATAAAAGGACTGTTTTGCCTCTCTCATGCTCTCTGACCTTTTTCTCTCTCTGTCTGACCCCTCTCCCTCTTTTTACCCCCTAGGCTAGCCTCTTTTCTTTCTTCCTTCCTCCCCTCTGTCTCTCCCTGTGTGTCTTTCTCTGTGTGTGTGTCTCTCTCTCTCTGCCCTTATCTTTCTCTGCCTCTACTCCCTTCTCAACCCTGCTTCCCAGGCTTCCAAATAAACTTCATTTTATACTAGACTGATACCTGGGAGGTGGGAGAATGGATGTCTCAGCATGGGCCCGCTAAGGTACCCCCTCCCACCACACCATACTGCATTTTACAAAACATGTCAGGGATGGCAGGCATGAGTCATCACATGTGGGATCTGAATGAAATTGGCCCCAAAGGCCCATCACAAGTGGCACTATTAGGAGGTGGGACCTTGTTGGAGGAGGTGTGTCTTGTTAGAGGAAGTGTGTCACTGGGGAAGGGTTTTGAGGTCTCAGAAACTAAAGCCAGGCCAGTGTGTCACTTCACTTTCTCTTACCGTGACCAGAATGAACTGAGCCTCTGAAGCTGTAAGCCAGTCCCAGTTAAATGTTTTCCTCTATTAGAGTTGTGGTCATGGTGTCTCTTCACAGCAACAGAAAACAAAGGTACCACACTTGGGTCCTCTGACTTTAATTTAAAAATATAATTTCTGGCCTTGAGTTCTTTACAAAGTCTCTCACGGACACCACTCACTAAACTAATGAGGTAGAGCACCGAGGCTAAGAGGCTCTTGATATTTCTAGACAGCATCCAGTCTGTTCCCAAAACAGTAGGTGAGTGTAACTTCCAGTCTCCCTTCTAGGCCTTCTGCTGATTATCTGAGTTGCAACCAAGGTGGGGCCTAAAATGCATCCTTGGTGTACAGATGGACTGTAATGTTATTCATTTAAATCCAGAGCCATAACGGCTGGAGATTCCAGCACTCGGGAGACTGAGATAGAATAGTGTGAGCTAGAGGTCAGCCTGGGCTGTCTAGTAAGACGCTATGTCAAGGGGCTGGAGAGAGTTCAGCAGTTAAAGTGCTTTCTGTTAGAGGACAAGAGTTTGGATCCTAGCCCCCACTTCAAGGGGCTCACGGCCACCTGTAACTCCAGCTCTGGGACATGCTAGACTCTGCTGCCCTTTGTAAACCACCTGCACATATGCATGCAAACACACAGGCACAAATAAGAGTAAATAAATAAATAAATAAATAAGAATTTCATAAAAGTGGTGAGAGTGGAGTTACCTGCCCATTCAATTTCCAAGACTTTGTCTACACACCACATGTATACAGATAATTAAGAAAGAGAGATAAAGCTGGGCATGATATGTATCCCCACCTAGCACTTAGAAAGTAGAGACAGGAGGATCAGGCATGTAGAGTCATCCAGGTGGCCGCATGCCACCCTGATTTTACAATTCATTACTGTATAAGATATTTTAATCTGTAGATTTTTTTCCCCCTGAATTTGAAAAATGGGCTACTTCCTTGAATCTCGGGAACACATACCAATTCCCAAAAAAAAAAAAAATTGCTAACTATTGTTTGTTCTTCAAATTATAGAATGATAGCCACTGTCTCTTCTCCTTCTTTGCATTGACTCGCTGACCATACTCAGACATCTTCTCTATCTTGCAATACCTAAGAAATCCATTTTCACACTGTTCTGTACACTTTTTTTTGTTTGTTTGTTTTTGTTTTTCGAGACAGGGTTTCTCTGTGTAGCCCTGGCTGTCCTGGAACTCACTCTGTAGACCAGGCTGGCCTCGAACTCAGAAATCCGCCTGCCTCTGCCTCCCAAGTGCTGGGATTAAAGGCGTGCGCCACCACCACCCGACTATGTTCTGTACACTTTCAACACAGCTCCAGCTCTTGGAGGTTCCGGTCCTGCTCAGCCTGCTTTTGTATTACATATATGTATCTACACTTACATGTCTTGTTTTGGGTGTAAGCATAGAGGTTGCTGCAGAAGTCAGGCCTCTCCTTTTACTTAAGCTGGTTTGCTGCCCCTCCTTTAGCTTCAACTAGGACTCCTGCACAGATGGCGTTTGGCTTGCCTGCATTCTTTCCTGGTTTGATGACTTTCCCTTGGCTTTTTGCTCTCTTACTTTGCTCAGTTGTATTCTTCAGCATCATCTTGATAGTAGGACACAGAAGTGAAACCTTCGGATGTTACATACCCTGAGTTTAAATTATTATTAACTATTATTACTATTATTGTTTTTTTTTTCCAAGACAGGGTTTCTCTGTGTAGCCTTGGCTGTCCTGGAACTCACTCTGTAGACCAGGCTGGCCTCAAGCTCAGAGATCTGACTGCCTCTGCCTCCCAAGTACTGGGATTAAAGCATGCACCATCACTGCTTAAAATCATTCTTAATTCTGAAGTTTATGAGCGATAGACCATTCATTGTCTGTTGTCATGGAGAAGTTGAATTGTGCTCTAATTGAACTCACACAATCTTCCGTCTGAGGCTTGCTCTCCTTTCTGCCCCTTGGAAAGATTTAAAACTCTCTCTCCCTTCCTAGTCCCTCTACACCTCTCCTTTTACCCAGTGGTTAGAAACTTTGAACTGGGTAATACCAGGGAGGGAGACTCAGGAGGATTGCCAAGAGTTTAAGACCACCTTGGTCTACAGAATGAGTTTTAGGTCAATCTAGCCTATAGAGTGATACCCTGCTTAAAAATGAGAGGAGGAAGAGGAGGAAGAGGATGGGAGGAGAACGGGGAATAAGAGGAGGGGGAAAAGGAGGAGGAAGAAATAACAACTTGACTCTTCAAATAAAATTTCAAGGTATCTTTTTTCCCTCTAAGACTATTTTGTTTCTGACATAGGGTTTCATGTAGCCCAGGCTGGCCTCCAACTCTGTGTTTCTGAGAATGACCTGAATACTCCTGACTCTACTCCCTCTACTTCCCAGAGAGCCAAGATTGCCAGTGTGCACATCAACACTCAGTTTATGTTGCTGGGCTCTTCTCAGACCTGCATCTACCAACTGAACTACCAACCCCGACCAGTCCCTCCTTCTCTCCCTTTCCTTTCCTCATTCGATCTCCCCCCCCCACACCCGCACCCTCCCTCCTCCTTACAGGGTTTGAGTCCTCTGGTGTAAGATCCCCCCCCCTGCACCCTCCCTCCTCCTTACAGGGTTTGAGTCCTCTGGTGTAAAATCTTACCTCCCGGAGGATATTAACTTACTTTAAAAACTTTTCCTCCTCTGCCTGGATTATCTTTGTTCTGTCTACGACTTTTTCTCCTTCTCCAGTTTGTTTCTTTTGGTGCCAGTCTTTACTGCTGAAGGCTTTCCTCTAAGCCTTAGAGATCTGTTGCTCTGAATGTTTGTTCTGGTTCTTAGTGAACTCTGAAGATTTGATTGGAAGCTGGGTGTGAATGGGCCGGTTCTGGTGCTCTTGAGGGTATTTTTAGATTGATGAGCTTGGGTGTTTTCCCACATGCCTGTTTATATAGGTATTTTCTCTGGACAATTTAGATTCTGGAGAGAGAGTCTCTAATTTCCTGCCAGAAAGAATAAACCTGACTTGTGGTGCTGGAGTCCAGGGAATGAAAGGGAGGATTTAGGGATCTGCCCACTCTGCCTCAGGCCTCAAATTTGGTTCCTCATGGATTTGTGGGGGAGGGGAGATTAATTGATGTAGGTCTCTGTCTCTCTCCCACCTACCCTCTCACCCTCTCTTCTTATCTCCCTCTCTTCCTTCCTTCTCCCTGCCCTCTCTCTCCCAGAATTCCTTTGTACCCTTCCCGCCTTAGTGGTCAGAAATCAGATTTACTATATAGCCCAGGCTATCTTCAATCTCTTCAGTCCTTGTGCCTCAGTCTCCCCAGTGTTGGTTTACAGATGTTGGTTTACCATGCTCAGTTTACCCCTTGCTATTTGCAGTGTCCCAGTGTCTGTGTTTCTTTTAAACTATATTTTTTAAAAGATTTATTTATTTATTATATATGAATACAGGTCAGAAATCAGATTTACTATATAGCCCAGGCTATCCTCAATCTGTTCAGTCCTTGTGCCTCAGTCTCCCCAGTGTTGGTTTACAGATGTTGGTTTACCATGCTCAGTTTACCCCTTGCTGTTTGTAGTGTCCCAGTGTCTGTGTTTCTTTTAAACTATATTTTTTAAAAGATTTATTTATTTATTATATATGAATACACTGTAGCTGTCTTCAGACACACCAGAAGAGGGCATCAGATCTCATTACAGATGGTTGTGAGCCACCATGTGGTTGCTGAGATTTGAACTCAGGACCTCTGGAAGTGCAGTCAGTACTCTTAACCACTGAGCCATCTCTCCAGCCCCAGTGTCTGTGTTTCTGAGGAGGATGGAGTACTTTTGACTCTCCTGCCTCTACTTCCCAGAGTGCCACCCCCACACTTTTTTTCTTCCTGAGACAGATTTTTTCTGTGTAGCTCTGGAACTCACTTTGTAGACCACACTGGCCTTGAATGTATTGAAATCCACCTGTCTCTGTCTCACAAATGCTGGGGTTAAAAAGCATATGCCCACCTCCCCTTCCCTGACCTGGCTAAAGACAAGTTTTAAGGTAACTTAAAAGGAAGCAGGGTATGGTAGCAAAGGCCTTTAATGTCAGAATGCCAGTACTTCAGAGACAGAGGTTGTAGGGTCTCTGAGCATGTTCCAGTACAGCCAGGGTTATACAGAGAAGCCCTGTCTTGAAACACAGACACAGACACAGACACACACACACACACACACACACACACACGCATTATTCTACAGCTTTCCTTTTGTTATTGTCGTCTTGTTGACTGGTTTTGGTGTTAACTCTTCTTAAAGTCTGGTAGGTTGGCCTGGAACTCACTGTAGATCAAACTGCTCTTGAGTTTGAGGTAATGTTCTTGTCTCAGACTACTGAGTGCTGGTATCAAAAGTGTGAGCCACAACATCCAACGTGACTGAAATATAAATGTGGAATATACAGGCATATAACTCATTATTTCACTTAGAGCCTGGATCTTGGTTCCTCAGTACTAGTCTTTGATAGAAGGTACTAGGAGTGCCTTAAGAAGTACTTGATTCTAGGGCTGGGACATGCTGAACCTAGAACATCCTGTACCTAGAGGTACAGGAAAGAAAAGAGTGCTTAAAAAGAGAAGTAGAAATATCAAAAGGACTCATGAACTAATGAACTATTAAGTTCCAACTGCCAAACCTGGAACGATTTGAGAAATAGAATAAGTAATTATAATATGCAGAATAAAATCAATGTCCATGAACCTATACTGACATCAATATAATTAAATGAAAAAATGGGAGTAAGGAAAAACTATTTATCACTGAAGATTCCAGTGAATAGATGCAAAATGAATGAGGGACTAGCAGTGTTTTTCCTTAGACAAGCACAGCAGAGTAATACTTGCAGGCAGGAACCAGTGATGCAGCCGGGCAGTGGGGGCGCATGCCTTTAATCCAAGCACTTGGGAGGCAGAGGCAGGCGGATTTCTGAGTTCAAGGCCAGCCTGGTCTACAGAGTGAGTTCCAGGACAGCCAGGGCTACACAGAGAAACCCTGTCTCGAAAAACCGAAAAAAAAAAAAAAAAAAAGGATCGCATATATATTAGCATATCACAATGAAATGTGCTATTTGCACAATTAATATATGCTAATAAAAGAAACAATATGTCTTACCCAAGATACTATCAGTGCAAGAGAGAAAACTAACTTACAAGGTCAACTTAAGGTCACATTTGAATTAAAGCCATCTGTGATGGTTCATTTAGGGTGTCATGTTTCCAGAGAACATTGGTACATAGGTTAGCCCTCTGGTCAGACTCTCAATGTGGTAGGCATGATCCAGTCAGCTAGGGCCCACATAGAAGAGGAAAGCTCAAGAAATGGGTACATGGTCTCTGACTTTCCTTGGTGGATTTGGCCAAGCCTTCTGGGCCATTACTCCTAGACATCAGACTCCAGGTTCTTCAGCCTCAAACTTTGGTTTGCACTAGCTGTTCCCTTAGGTCCCTTTGGCCTTTGATCTCACATTCGGGGCTATATGACCCACCTTACTGGTTCTGAGACATCCTGTTTTCTGGACTAGTCAACTTCTCTGACATTTCAGCTTGCAGATGACCATTGTGGAAAATATTCAACTTCTCTGTGTGAACCAGAACCCCAAAACACACACACACACACACACACACACTGGAGAACCTTAGAATCTTTTATGCATGATTGTAAATTGACAATGTAGTAAGGTGGCTGGGTGGTGGTGGCACACACCTTTAATCCCAGCACTTGGGAGGCAGAGGCAGGTGGATTTCTGAGTTGAGAGTTCGAGGCTAGCCTGGTCTACAGAGTTCCAGGACAGCCAGGACTACACAGAGAAACCCTGTCTCGAGAAAAAAAAAAAGAAAAAAGAAAACAAACAAAAAGTAGTAACGTAAAACACTTATTTTATTTGTTGATGTGTATAATGTATATTTGTTATATGGAGACTTGTGGGAGTTGGTTCTCTCTCTTCTTTTTTCACCATGTCTAGTGACTATCAGGTAAGATAACAAGCACTGTTACCTGCTGAGCCACCCTGCTTGCCCTGAAAAATACTTAACTGTGTCTGCGCTCATTGCAGAGTGCATGGCTTTATCCTCCCCTGGCTGACTGGGAGCCGTAGTATTTGCTGTTATCTAACATCACAGAAGGGAATCTGCCACCAGCTCCAAGTTCAAAATTCCCAGTAAGATGTCTTCTGAATGTTTGCTGCTTTTACATCTTCTTAAGCACTGGAAATTAAGCTCTTATAAATTGGGGACTATTCAAGTTCCTGATCAAACGTACCAAGGTCAAAAGATGGAAAGGAGACAGAGGGCACTGGGCCAGCAGTCTTGATGCGGAATTCTGGATTGGATCCTAGAACAGGCAAAAGTACATTAAAAGTGTGAGTAAAGTGTAGTTGTTTTGCCAGATATGAAATCTCTCCCTCAAGTTCATGTGTTGAAGATGGGGTTACTAACGGGCGGCACTTTTTGGGGAGGGGCTTTTTGACCCGGGGAGGGGGGGGGGGGGGGTGAGGTGAAGAGTGGGAGGAGTGGTGGGATAGGGGCTGAGATTGGAATGTCAAGTAAATTAATGAGAAAAAAAAAACCTGTAGAAGATAGGCCTAGTTGGAGCAAGTAGGTCACCTGAGACATGTCCTTGGAGGCTATTTCTCCTCCCAGACCCCTCTCTGCATCTCTTCGAAGCCTCTTGGCGGCCATGAGGTACACAGTCTCTTCCACACACTCCTGACACCATGTCTTACCTCAGGCGCCAAGTGTGAAGGACCAGTGTACCTTGAACTGAAACTTGTGAAAGGCGGCTGGAAGCCGGGCAGTGGTGGCACACACCTTTAATCCTGGCACTTGGGAGGCAGAGGCAGGCTGATTTCTAAGTTCCCTGCATGCCTGATCTACAGAGCAAGTTTCAGGGCAGCCAGGACTACTCGGAAAAATCCTGTCTAGAAACACAAACAAACAAACAAACAAACAAACAAACAAAACCCAACCAAACCAAAAAAAAAAAATCGTATTGAGCCATACAGGTGGCTCAGACCAAATGAAAGCTTCTCATCAGACAATCTGGCGGAGGAGGGGTTGAGAAGCTGACCTGTGAGGCTGGCCCTAGTTTCTTCTGTTCTTTGGTCAAGAATAAAGGGGATGACTTGTTTTACATAGAACTAACTGCTAATGACTAATCCTTTCCCAATTAGGAGCCATGAGTTAAAAAAAAACATATATTTCTAATTCCCTCTCATTGGATAGATCTGTAGGAAAATAGTGGCTGTGGAAAAACTTTGCTGGCATGTTTCTTTCTCTGCCCCTTGGCGTCTGAAGACAGGAGATTATGAGAAGCAGCGTAGGGATGACAGGGTAGGTTGTGCTTAGAAAACAGGAAAATTGAACCCCAGCTAATAAAAACTTGCTACAAGATTGGATCTTGTACGGCTGTAGGAACTTGGATCAACCCTTCAGGGTACAGATGGCAAACATGAACTTCTGACTCAATCATGTAGAGAAAAAAAATCAGTTAAAAATGTTGTTGCAGGAATTCATAGGTTTTCCTGATATTGTCTCATAGAATGACGTGTAAACTAGACTGTTAATTTGTTGTAATACGAATATAAAGCAGATTTGCTTATTTTACCACCTACTCGAGACATTCTTTTTTTTTTTAAACTTTATTTATTTATTTATTTATTTATTAATTATAAGTACACTGTAGCTGTCTTCAGACACCCCACAAGAGGGCATCAGATCTCATTGCAGATGGTTGTGAGCCACCATGTGGTTGCTGGGATTTGAACTCATGACCTCTGGAAGAGCAGTCAGTGCTCTTAACCACTGAGCCATCTTACCAGCCCACTCGAGACATTCTTGTATGGAAATCTTCAAGGTAGGCTTAGTCACAGACTATTGTCTGGTTAGAGGGAAGCTGGAGCAGGATGGTAAGGCTAGGGTGCTCAAATTATGAAAACTGAGCACAGGAATCTCAGTAGTAAGGATAGAATTTCTAAGAAATGCTGTTTTTTTTTTCTTTCTTTTTGAGACATAGTCTTATAGTTTACAGGTCTCAAATTTGATGTGTAGGCTAGCCCTGAACTCTTGATCCTCTTGCCTCTGCCTCTCAAGTGCTAGGATTACACATGGTGAGCTGATTCTTTTCTGCTGACATTGTTTTTCCTGGGGGCTGGGCTGAAGTGGTGCACATGCTGTGTTTTCCTACTTCTTCACAGATTCCTGTTGAGGAGAAAGAGTGAGAGAGAGAGAGAGAGAGAGAGAGAGAGAGAGAGAGAGAGAGAGAGAGAGAGAGAGAGAGAAGAAGAAGAAGAAGAAGAAGAAGAAGAAGAAGAAGAAGAAGAAGAAGAAGAAGAAGGAGGGAGGGAAGGAGGGAGGGAGGGAGGGAGAGGCTTACCAAAAGTGACAGACTCTGGAAGAGCAGCCTAGGGCTGCTGGTCTAAGCTCTTCTTTCTCTTGAGTCAGTCTGCTCAGTACACATTTCCTCCGGGGTCCCGGACAAGTTCTCCATCTTCCAGAGATCTTAGTATTTAGGGTTATCTTCATCTTGTGGTGATCTCTGTGATGGCCATTCCTGGTTAACAAGCTGACTACATATGAAACTACAACCCAGAACTAGAAGGACACACTTGTGATCCAGATCAATCACCATCAAGAAACACTTCAAGGTTCTCAGGACCCAGCAACCTCGACCTGTCCTCTGAGGGCTCATTAATCTCTTGTGCTGCTGGTCCCCCAGATTATCAGCAACCAAATGCGCTGTAAACTTTGAAGTCTTCCCATGCTGTTTGGAATACTATCTCACTATGTGAATGGGCCTCGCCTGCAAATGGAACAATCTTTCTTTCTTCATGTTATGACTTACTGCCAGGTTGTTTTTTTTTTTGTTGTTGTTGTTGTTTTGAGACAGGGTTTCTCTGTATAGCCCTGGCTGTCCTTTCTGTAGACCAGGCTGGCCTCGAACTCAGAAATCCGCCTGCCTCTGTCTCCCAAGTGCTGGGATTAAAGGCGTGCGCCACCACCGCCCGGCCATTACTGCCAGGTTATTAAAGATACAATGACTTGAAAAAAAATCTTAAAGGAAACGAGTAGACAACAAAATCCTTTCCGGTAGACGATCTCTGTTGCAGTAGTTCATTAATCCACTTTAATTTTCCCTGAGTTCCTTGCTACCTGGCCCAATGCTCTAGACTCCTGAACGACACACACACACACACACACACACACACACACGCGACCTTACATTTAAAATGTCTTAATCAGCTCAATGGCTGGGCCACTCCCAAACTTCAAAGTTGCTAATGCCTCCCCTCCGTACTCCTGATTACTTACTAAAATCTATATTCCATTTTTGTTGCCCCAGGTCCAATTTGGGGGGGGGGTCCTTGGGGTTGCTCTTGCCTGGTTCTTAGATGATTGGTATGCCTCTCTTCCTACAACTCTCAAGCTCAGCTCACATTCCTCTTTCGGCACGGCAGTTCTGCTTCTTCCTTGGTCCCCTTGCCCTGAAATCCTAAAGTCCCCCTCTGTCTCCCTGCCCAGCCATTGGCAATTTGCCAATCAGAACCAGCTGGGAACAGGGACCCTCAGTGTCTCACGTATGGGATTCTAGGGCAATTTTGGGAACCCATATGTAAGCATTAAACCAAATACACAACAGTTCTCTACTGCTCAGGAAACTTGTTTTGGGGTTCTTTTTTTACTTTGCTCTGTGTGTGTGCGCGCGTGTGTGTGCGTGCATGTGTATATAAGGAACCAAAATTGACTTTCATGAGCTGGGCTGGTCTGGACTCGCTGATGCGGAATACTGGAATCAGTCAGAGGGATGCTACATCCTCCCAGCTTTTCTATATAGATTCTGGGAGTCTGGACTCTATTCTTCTTCACGCTGGCAACTGAAAGATGTCTCTCTTTACTGAATTTTCAAAGTTATTTGGTCTCATCATAGTCTTTCCTGATTTGTATGTGTGTGTATGCATGTTCATATTTGGGTGGGTGCATGCATGCATGTTTGTGGCTAGAAGCTGACACAAGAGGTATCTTCATTCTTGCCACTTTACATATTAACTCAGGATATCTCAGTTGAAAACACAGCTAGTCTAGCTAGCTGATTTGCAGGAGAGATCCTATCTCCCTCCACCTTCCAAGTGTTCTGATTACAGGGAGGTACACTTGCCATTTATCTCCTCTTGGAGATCTGAGATCTGACCCTCACACTTTTGTGGCAAACAATGGAGATCTGAGATCTGACCCTCACACTTTTGTGGCAAACAATGAATCAAACATATCTGCAAGCCTGAAAAAATCTTAAGTGTTAATACTTGCTTTTTATAGATGAGTAATCGTAGGAAATTACATTTTCTTTATGACTGAGCCCACTCATATCTATAATTTATTGAGTTTCTAACATGTGTTCATAACTTATCACAGAATAGATACTATGAGTGTCACCTGAAAGGTGCAACTGAGTTTGAAGCACTGAAGCAATTGAGAGCACAGAACACCACTGTTTGTGTGGTAAAGACATCTGATAACCATCCACTGAAACTTGTTTACTTTAGATTACAGCAGTAGCAACTGCTGTCCCATTTCCACGGGACTTGTTTAGTTTTTGTAGTAACAGTGCCATGTTACTGAGCTACATTCCCAGACCTTAAGAGAGGTGAGATCAGAAGACGCAGGAGCTAAAACTGTTGCTCTATTATGTAGCTAAGGAGAGAAACAGATGGCATTTTCTTTTGACTTGCCATCCTTGTCACAGGGCATGTTTATTCTACCTTTAATATAGCACACTGCTTATTCTGTACAAGTTTCTGGGTTTGGCAGTGAGGACTATATGGCTCAGCAGGAAACAACCTATCTTCCAGGAGTTGGTAATCTAGTAGGAGAGACCATAGATATGGAAAAACTAGAATTAAGCAGGATAAGGCAGAGGACTATAAAGGCACCTTGGGTTACTTTCTGTTGCAATGATATCATACTTAGGCTCCAAACGCAAATATAAACAAGCAGGTTTAGAATCTGTACATTTAATATGTTCCAAAAAATGTTTACAAATCACCATTTCCTTACGGGCCAGTTTCTTAAATAAAATTTGAGTAATCACTTCATTATTAAAAGTATTAGCTGGTAGCATTTTGCCATTCTTCATTCATTGTAGAGAAATATTCCTTTTACATAATTAATTATAACCAATTATATTACAGTCAACTGGAAGGCTGCAGAGGTGGATCTGCTGCACCCATGAGAAGTAGCACTCCTGTCAGGATATTCTATAACTCAGATTCTTACATGTCTCCATTGAAATTACAAGACCCATGAGCTCGAAAAAGAATGAATGTGATAAATAATCCATTTATCCTGTCTCCTCCTTTGAAAGATGTGTTGTACTTTTCCTATTGGCTTAGGATGTGAGCCAATAAGGAAAGAGGAGTCCTTGTAACTATTCATCATAAAGCAAGCCTGGCATTGTGAACACTGGTAAAGATGGCTTTGTTCTTTACATCTAACTGTGAGAATTTTATGGGGTTGATATTTTTCTTTTGACATAGTAAGCAAAAATAATTTCAGATTGGGTGGTGTTGTGCCTTGAAATATATTCTCTAATGTTATATATATTTTTTATTATTCAGACTTAAGATGTGATAAATCCTTAACAGATGTTCAAAAGAAATTCAAGAACTTTTTATTATGCTAAACATATTTCAGGTGAACAAAATTAATACAGATTGCTAGGTTTGTTTGAAGTCTATAATTACTAAGTTTCTTTCATTTCAAAAGTTATTAGCCTCCTAATATTACAGTTATTAGCCTAATAGCTGCTTAGAAGCAAATCAATGTTAGGTTACAGCAGTAGTTACTTACGCTTGGGATTGTGGATTATTACATTTCTTTGGTTTATGATATTTAGACTAAGCCTTAATAAAGGTGTTTGTATAGTATATATTTTTTAAACACTGAAACTCAAGAGATCTCTAAAAAGACAAAGTGAAAAATCCATTCGTATTCTTTTCTGTGTGGGAGATTTCATCAGAAAATTTATCATCCTAAGGTTTTTGCTTAAATACACTAGTTTCTAGAAAAAGCCCTCTAGACCATTTTCTCATTGAGAGTGTTCAAATCCGATCTAAAGAGAATTTTCACTTGTATTCTTTCCACATCTACATTCAATTTAAGTAATTGCCATAACAATTGACAGATTTATCAAGAGGTTATTTTACTACGGGCGCGGGGGGGGGGGCAGTGAAAGAATACAAAGTAATTGCAAAGAGAGGAAACTCCGGGAGAAAACACACAAAAACAAAAAAAGCAAAACAAAAACAAAACTAAAAACCCGAAACGACCAGTAGCATCATTAATCAGAAAGCTAGGTTGAGACACTTTTGTACTTTGATCGTTTCATGTCAGGACAGAACAAATTAATCAGGGAAGTCAGAGTCCAGCAGGAAAAACATGGAGCGGGTTTAGGGGACGGGCTAATAATCCAGGATCGTTAACAGGGAAGGGAACACTGTTGCTTTTTCTTGGCACCTGAAAACTCCAGCTCCACACTGGCAAAGGCCGCAGCTCTTTTGGGCTCAGGCCAGCGGGTTCCGACCGCACGTTGGCGGCGCGGGCTGGGTCCCGGCAGCCTCCGTCCGGGTTGCTGGGGCCGCGGGCCCTTTGTTCCCGCGGGGCGCCGCCGCCCGTCCGCCCCGAGTGAGCGGCCCCCGTGGGGGACAGCGTGGGGCCCATGGCCTCGCCCCGCCGACCTCGCAGCTGCAGTCCCGCCCGCCCCAGCTCCTAGTTCCTCCCTCGCTGCCCCGGGCCAGAACGACCTTGTTTTGCTTTTCGGGCTCGGGAGAGAGGTGAGGGCTTGACCCGGCCGCGGCTCACCGGGGCGCTTACACGGGCCCCGCGTCACCGCCAAGGGACAGGCGCCCGCCTTTCCCCGGAGCCCTGGGGGGCGAGCGACTGGCCGAAAGCTTCCGGGAGAGCCTCGGGGGGCCGCGGGTCCCAGGCTGCGCCTCCCGCCAGGCCCGGGACTCACTTCTCTTAACGGAGCCGGCGAGGCGCCAGCACCGGTGGGCTCGGGTCTCCCGGCTGGCGCCGTGGCGTGGGCCGACGCATCCTGGAGAGCCTGGGGTGGGGGTGCGGGAGCGGCAGAGGTCGCAGCCCCGGGGCGGGGGCGGAGATCCACCTGGCTACGTGGCAGCCATTGCGGCGGCCGCGAGACCCCTCCCCACGCGGCCGCCCACCCGCCCTCTCGCGGCGGGCTCCTGCGCGGCTGCTCTTCCCCGGTCGGACGGAGAGCGGCAGTGTGTCCTCGCTCCGCACGCTCGCTGCGTCTCCCCCCGCGGACACAGCTGCTCGCCAGCCCCGCGCCGCGCCGGAGAGCGTAGTGGCGGCGGCGGGAAAGGGTTGCGGACGCGCGGCGCTAACTCGACGACACGGCCCGGGCCTCGACGCCCCGTTCCCGCAGCAGGTAAAGGCGGAGGGTGGAGAGGCAGGCGGCGGGAAGCGGGGAGAAGGGGGCCGGCGAGGAAAAGAGCAGAAGGGGGGGATCCCGGGAGCGCGGAGTCCCACAGGAGGAGGGCCCGAGGCGGGCGGCGAGAGACGCGGCAACCCGGGCAGGCGCGGGCCGGGCGCCGGGCGGAAGGGGAGTGAGGCGTCGCGGGAGGCGGGCCCTGGCGCGGGGCCCGAGGCCGAGCGAAGGCGGGCGCCGCGGCAGCTTCCCCGGCCTCCAGCGCCTGGCGGGCCTCCAGGCCCCGACACACCCCTCCCGCCCCCGGACTCTCCGGGTGCCTTCCCGCCCCGACTTGACCTCGCGCCCCTGCGAGCGCCCCGCCGTTTCCCAGGCCGAGCCTTGTGGGAACTTGGGCCGCCTGCCCGGGCTCGTAGTGCTAGTATTGCTGTTTATTTACTCACTTCCAAACCACACGCACGCTCGCACGCTCACTCTACACCGGCAGGCTTGCCTCCCTCGGGCGTGTGCGCCTGCGACCCTCGCCCCTTCCCAGCCGTAACTTTCCCTCTCGCTCTCGGAAAACTGGGCTTCGAGAGAGTGAGTCAGACCGAGGGCAGAGTTTATCCCGCTTGCGCTTTTGGTTACAACACTTTCTTTATTCCCACCCCCAAAAAGAGAGCGGGAAGAATTTTTTTTTAAGTCGATGCCAGATCGGAGGCAGGGCCCGCTGGCGTTAGGGAATCCTTCCGCACATGTCTTTTGGAGTAGGAGGTGATACTGCTGCACCGACAGGTTTGTACACACTCTTGCCATGCAGCGGTTGTAATGTCTCCATAGCGCAGGTCTGACTTGAGAAGGATTGGTTGCTTTTTCTACTCGGTATCTCCGAGCCAATCAGGAAGCGCGGCTTGCCTGGAGACTGGTTAACTCAGAAAAGGTGGGGATTGGTTGAGCCCCCGAGGAAAAAAAAATCCCTGAGATAACCTGGCCTTTTAGAAAACAATGACTGATTTGCAGCTGCCTCCCCGCTCTCAGTTAATTTCTTTTAATACATTACCCTTTGATAGTAATATTCTCCTTTTCATTCCCTAAAAACAAAAAAAAAATCACTTCCACTGTTGGCTTTCAAATTAGCTCGCAGATGCAACTCGTTCGAACTCCTATGGTTCAGTTTTCACAGAAATAATTTTTACGTTTTTAAAGAAACGTAAACATGCGTTTTTGTGTGTTGGTAAATGTGGTTCAGTTTTCTTTCAGCCGATTTTTTTTTTGTTAAAGGTCAGTCAATTTTCAGTTACTATGCCAACGTATTATTTAAATGTTCTGCGGAGAAGAGGGGGGGCTACAGTGGTGGAGATGTTGGGAAGAATTAGAAAGAAATGGCTGCTGCTCTTCTGCAGAGAGACAACGACTTAGTTAACGAGAACAAAAAAATCGAATCAAATCAACAACAACAACAGAAACCCAACCTGGAAAGCAGTAACAGACCTCCCTTCCCTGCAAATCAGTGTAACTGTACTCAAAGAGCTTTCTGTTCACCTGTTGGCTTTAGTCGATGTCAAGGGAAGACAGTGGCAGTACTGAACTTAATAGAAAAAAATGGGCTTAAATCATGGTAAAGGCATTTATCTTATACACAATTAGAGGCTAACTCTTATCAATGGAGGTGTGTTTTAAAAAATTTTTTTTTTCTTTTAAAACGTCTGCGCCTTTTGCTATACAAAGGAAACTTTATTTATTTTTGAGGTATGGTCTCCATATGTATTCCATCTGCCTCTGCTTCTTTATGGTCAACTATACCCAGCAGAACCGTTTCTTAATCAGCTTGAATTTTAGAAAGTACATGCCTGCCTGTTATCTTTGCCTTCTCTTCTGCTTTTCATATACAGAATCATGTAAGTTAGAGGCAGAGCCAACGGCTAGGCTGAGCAGTGAATCTCAACATATATCTGTTAAGTTCCCTTGAGAGTAGTTTATGTAGGAGTTGAAATTGAAGTTCTTTTGATACCCCCCATGCAGATTAATACATTCTTTTTATTGCCTTTGTTTTCCTGATAATAAAATCACACACTTGATGATGCCCAGCCTGTTTAAAGGACTTCAGTATTCCTTGTGTTTTAATTTGTCTCACTCTGAAATTTGCATTCATTGTTTTCAGCTTTGTTTTACAGATAAGAAGACACTGAGAAATACTCAAATTGCTAAAAGTCACCTAATTGAGGTTTCCATGAAGGTTTAGGGAAACATATTTTTATGGTTCAAACGTCTCTCTCTCTTTGTTTGTTTGCTTGTTTATTTTATATATGTGAGTACAGTGTCACTGTCTTCAGACACACCAGAAGAGGGCATCAGATCCCATTAAAGATGGTTCTGAGCCACCATGTGGTTGTTAAGAATTGCACTCAGGACCTCTGGAAGAGCAGTCAGTGCTCTTAACCGCTGAGCCATCTCTCCAGCCCCCTCCCTTTTTTTTTTTTTTCCCAGACAGTGTTTCTCTGTGTAGCCCTGGCTGCCCTGGAACTCACTCCTGGAACTCTCCAACCCCAAACCTCCCTCTTAATACATTTTCATGGCCCTTTGAAACTAGAACTGTTTTTGTTTGTTTGTTTGTTTGTTTGTTTTTGAGATAGGATCTCACTATGTAGGCTGCCCTGAACTCTGTGTAGACCATGCTTGCCTCAAACTCATATAGAAGTTCACCTGCCTGTTCCTCCCAAACTAGGATTAAAGGCACACTCCACCATGTCTGGCCTAAATCTTTTGCTACTGAGAGAATGACTACATTTTCAAAAATTTGTTTGGTTCATCAGTTGTAAGATTTTATTCTTATTTTATGTGCTAGTATAAAAATTTACTCCGCCAGGCAGTGGTAGCGCACGCCTTTCATCCCAGCACTTGGGAGGCAGAGAGGCAGGCGGATTTCTGAGTTTGAGAGTTCGAGGCTAGCCTGGTCTACAGAGTGAGTTCCAGGACAGCCAGGGCTACACAGAGAAACCTTGTCTCGAAAAAAAAAAAAAAAAAAAAAGTACTCCAAGTGAACTGCCTTGTTGTTGACTGATGGGTAAAGCACCAGCATGCGCACATGGATGTACATGGATGGAAAGAAACTGCTTGGTTCTCACCTGGACAGTTTTCCCAGTAGCAATTCAGTTTCCTTATTTATAGGTATATATAATTTTTAAAACGATGAAGACTTTTGGTTATTGGATTTGCTTGTGTCTTCTGGCCTTCCCCTAGTGAGGTCTCCAGCCTAGCATAGGTTTTGAGACTTGAGAAGGAAGGCTCAGAGCTCCTTGCCTTCCCGTGATTACGGGTGCTCCTAGACGGCAGTTAGCTCTTTGAACACGCTCAACATCGGAAAAGAACGCTTCATTGATTCCTGTGGGTTATTATGCTGAAAAGTCAGCTGGATTCTTAGGATTACTAATCAGTGGAATTACCAGTCAGAAGTTCCACATTGTTCTTACTGAGACTGGTTCCTGTGTTCACTAAAAAGCCAGGTTCACTAAACATCCCTAGACTGTCCACTGTCCTGCTTTGTTCTAAATATGGACTGTCAGCTCCTATTCTACTTGTTTTCCCGTTGGGCATGGTGTCAAGGCCCACACTGACCTTGAATTCATGATGTGGCAGAGGATTGTTCTAGGCCTTACTCCTGATAAAAACTACAGAGTATTAAATGTCCTGCCAAAGTCCAGCAGACGATGAACTACAGTGAGACACGATCCTGTTTCAGAACCTAAATGGTGACAGCGTGTGCTTGTAATCTCAGGACTTGGGAAGCTGAGGCAGGAGGACTGTTACAAATAAGGTCAGGGTAGATCTGTACTGTGGGCTACATCATGAGTTCTAAGCCAATCTGACCTAGAAATCCTACCTCAAAAAGTAAAAAAAAAAAAGGGGGGTGGTCTAGAGAGACACCTCAGCAGTTAGGAGCACTAGCTCTTTTTCCAGAGGACCTGGGTTCGATATCCAACACCCACATGGTTACTAACAGCTGTTTGTAACTCTGAACTCAGGAGATATGACATCTTCTGTTCATCTCCATAGGTACCAAGTATACATGTGGTACAGGCACATACGTGCAGGAAAAACATCCATACATGTTCTTAAAAAAGTGGGTAGAAGGATGGATGGAGGGAGAAAGGCAATAAGCCAATTATCAAAAAAATTGATACAGTTGTTCCCTACATTGCCCTGGCTGGCTAGCTGGCTTCAAGCTCACAAATATCCCCCTGCCTCTGCCTCCCGAGTGCTGGCATTAAAGGCATGCATTACCATCCTCAATCCATATATTTTAAGAAGGATATTTAATAAGTATTTTTGTTAATTAAATTTAAGAATTAGTTTGGGAGATTGATGTGAATAGAACTTAATTTTTTTGTTTGTTTCAAAGTGAGCACTAAAAATTCCTCTTTTCTAGGTAGGCATGATATCTCATTTCTCCAATCCTAGTACTGGGGAGACAGAGGCAGGGAGGGTCACTGCAAATTCAAGGCTAGTGATTTCCAGGCCAGCTGGGGTTCTACACTGAGATCCTGTCTCAAAACAAAAACACATCATCCCACCTGAAAAAAAAAAACCTCAAACCCAAATAACAATAAAAACCCCAACCAAAAATCCTTTCTGTCTTGAATTTCTGTGTCTATCCGACCCTCTTTCCTCAGGACTTTCTGCCGTTGCAGCTTTGAGATGTGGGTGGTATTTGCTGTAAAGTCGTCTTCATTCCTTCCTGTGTACTTACTGCTTACTGAGTAACAGTCTCCATAGCCTGGAATCTCTGGAAGGCTGGTATTGATGATTAGCATTTTGGCTTAATATCATTTTGAACACCCTAGAGCAGTGGTTCTCAACCTTCCTAATACTGTGACCCTTGGGTACAGGTCCTCATGTTGTGATCCCCAACCATAGGATGATGTTTGTCGCTCCTTCATAACTCTAATTTTGTTACTGTTAAGAATCATAATGTGAGTATCTCATAATCATGCAGGATGTCTGATATGTGACCCCGATGAAAGGGTCATTCAACCCCAGAGGGATTACCACCCACAGGTTGAGAATGGCTGCCCTAGTAACTTTTGGTGTGGATGACAGATACTTGTTTTAAAAAAGTATTTTTCTGCTGTCTTCATGTATGTGCTAATAATTCTGTAAATCATTAGCCCAAAGATCTTGTAACTGGGCATCTGGCTTAATGATATGCCCATTTAGATATTCTTTCTGGTAATTCAAACTCTACATATTCCAAAACTAGTCATCATCAACTGTCCCATCCTCAAACCAGCAGTACATAGGACTCTCCCTTTGCATCTCTTTCTCTCCAGAAAGATTAAACTAGGTAGTGCATGTGCATTTACTCTTGGCAGTACATAGGCCATTCTTTGTGTTCCTTTTCATCTTTCTTATACTGGATCACTGAGCCTCATTGGGTTATTTCTTGAACAATCTCATGGATGTATTTGTTATCCTTAGTGTTACAGGTGAATTCCACTGTTAGCATCATCTCACTGTGGTTCATAGCACTGTGGTTGCTATGATAGCTTCCGGACTGGTCAGCCATTGTTTTTTTGTCTTTCACTTTAGCCAGAGTAATCTTTCTAAAATATTTGAGCAAGTATCTTGCTTGTGGGTTTTTTTTCTTTCATTGCTTTCACGTGCTAAATTTAGCTTTTGGAATTTGTATAATTCATTTGACGTGAAATTTACTTCATCTTCCTGTGCCTTCCCTCTTCCCCTCAGTGAGCTAGTCGTAGTTATTTGAATTTTTTTCTTTAACATCCCAAGTTCTTTAAATCTATGCAGCCTTATGGAAACCTTTGTCTGTCTTGAATGCCTCTTTACTTCCATGGTTACCTGCACTTTTGTTTGCTAAGTCATACTTGTTTGCCGTGTCTCAAGTGTGGGCGATGCTCTACTAAAAATCTCTGACACAAAACTGGGTTACACAAGCCCTGTGTTTCCTTAGTACTCTGTGTTCTCACAGTCACACTAATTGCTTGCTTATTTGTCATTTTTACCATGTACTGTTTAAGGTATAACAAAGTAGCTGAAAAATATGATCTGACTTGCATTGAAGCAAATAAAAAAGCAATTAAATACTAATTTTGGAGTTAACTTAGAAAGAACAGAGATATGGCATAGATGAAAATTTTCTTTTTTTTTTTTAATAAACTTTATT
>NW_021604608.1:19765659-19797426 GCF_004785775.1 Grammomys surdaster
ATTTATTTATTATAAGTACACTGTAGCTGCCTTCAGACACCCCACAAGAGGGCATCAGATCTCATTGCAGATGGTTGTGAGCCACCATGTGGTTGCTGGGATTTGAACTCATGACCTCTGGAAGAGCAGTCAGTGCTCTTAACCACTGAGCCATCTCACCAGCCCGATGAAAATTTTCTAAGCCTGAATGAAAAATATTCTTTGACATCTAATTTCCATCTTTTCGGTTTTCTTGTTATTGGGGCATTTTGGAGTTGAAGTGTTGGAAGTGTCCTGCAGGGGTGGATGGGATGCTGTCTGCCCATGTGACAGTATAATAGAAACTGTATGATGAGGTAGTCATGGGTAGGACTTTGACCATAGCTGGGCCTTTCATGTACATATAACACACGTATGGGCATCATTCCTCATTCTGCTAAGGATAGGACCCGGTTCCTCTCAGCACAGGCTATCTATTAGAGTTGCATGTTGGGGACTCTCTGTGTTGTTGGTTTTTTTTTTTTTTTTTTTTCTGTTTTTTTTCGAGACAGGGTTTCTCTGTGTAGTTCTGGCTGTCCTGGAACTCACTCTGTAGACCAGGATGGCCTCGAACTCAGAAATCCACCTGCCTCTTGCCTCCCAAGTGCTGGGATTAAAGGCGTGCGCCACCACTGTCCGGCGGGACTCTCTGTTATATGATGACACTTTAGTTTGACACTTAATGGAAAAGTGACCCCTGATGGAGAAGGAGTTCTGGGCAGATGCAAAGGATGTCCATTGCTACTCATAGTCACTTGTCTGATTATGCATTGGTTCTTGTAGGTACTTTATTTGTGGGAAGAAATTATGGACCTGAATATTGCAGGTGCTGGGATTATAAGTCTACTGTCTAAAAAAAGCAGTATTTTTGGCTTATACTAGCATATAGGATATTCATTGAGTTTTTGTTTACTAAATAACATACATACTGGCCTTCATAATAGTAGTCTAAAGTGAATTCAAAGGTGCTAGGATAAAGGTGTGCCCAGGGTGAGTTGAAGTCAGACTTTGGGGGAGTGGGTGACATTTCTAAAAGTTAATGGAGCTGGGGAATATTGCTTTCGTGTGAGCATGTGGGTTGACTGTGTGTGAGACAGACTGACTTACCTCCTGATAGAAGCACCTGAGAGATGCACATGGAGTAGAGAGCATGCGAAGGATGGGAAGAAGAAGCTCTTAAATTGAGGGACCAGGTCATGAAAGTCCTCATGCATTACCAAGGAAGTGGACCATGATTCTGAAAGACAGAGTCAAAAATTTTTTTTTTAAACATTGAGGCACACTGGAATAGCCATGTGGCAGTGCGTCAGGCAGTTAACTATTGCATTTTGGAGAGAATTCCTTAATAGAATCAGTTATAGCTGTTGAAACCATGAGGCTGGTTATGTGACAGAGCCCAGGAGGAAGAATGACATGAGGGAAGTGAGCAGAAGAGCTGTCTGTGGATGAGGCTAAGAGTGCTGGTGAGAAGACCCAGTGGGAATCGTCGGTATCCACTGGGGATGCATTCCAAGATCTAAACGGAAGCTGGAAACTGCAGATAGTACCAAACCTTACATGTATTATCTTTTTTCTTCACTCCATATTTATTAAGTCTCCATGTACAAAGCACTCTGCTGATGCTTTGATATATATAAAATATGCTGCTTTTCTTTCATGATCTCTAAGTCTAATTAGGAAATAATGGATGAATAAGAAAAAAGAGGCCAGTAAGATGGTTTAGGGAGTAAAGGCACCTCGTGACAAGACTGACCTGAGTTTAATACCAGATCTTTTGTGATAGAAAGAAAGAATAGATTGCTGTTATCTTCTGATCCCACATGAACAGCATAGCATGCACATGTTCACATACACGCATCAGATGTCACATGAAGTAAATATATAGAAACAAATCTTAAAAGGAGGAGAAGAAGTTGGAGATACAGTTTGAAGATGATGGTGGAGGAAATGAAGATGCGTCAGTAAGAGAGAAGACAAGGGTAAATGATGGCCTCAGAGAGGACCGTAGACAGTGGAAGTAAGGAATCAGGAGTCTGTTTGCTAAATACTTGGCTCAAACCACTGTATTTATGGGGCGGAGGGACTTTATGAAATTGAGAATAGTATTGAGTGCAGAGATGTAAAGTATGCATTGTGAAACAAAGTTTGAGATATGTAGCCCATCAGGAATCTAACTGGAGGCAGCTGTTGTGGCATGCATGTGGAATCCCTTCTAGCAGTTGGGCTGTGGAGGCAGGAAGATCAGCTGTGCTACAAAGCAAGTTTTCGGCCAGTCTAAGCTATGGAAAATGTTGTCGGGGAGAGGAGAGGGAATGAGAGTAAATATCTGACTGGAAATATCTTGAATAGCACATAGAAAATTCTGGGTTCAGTCCTCAGTACTACTAAAAATAAAAACAAATAAACAAAAACCTAAGTTGAAGTATAAATAGAGATACTCAGGATGAAATAATACATACTGTGTTATTTAAGAAAAGAAGACTTGGACTGGGGGTCTGGCTCTAAGGTAGAATACTTACTTCCTAGCATGTTTTTCCCGGTATATATAAACACTTATGATAAAGTGTAACTTATGAACACAGTAGGAGATGAACAATAATAGTGAATAATAAAATAGGAAATGGTGGGCAATTCTAACAATATACTGTAATAAAAGTTACATGAATGTGGTCTCTCAGATTATGCTGTTGGGGCTGGAGAGATGGCTCCTTGGTTCTGCTCTTCTGGAGAACCTAGGTCCCATTCCCAGCACTCACATGGCAGCTCCCAACCACCTGTAACTCCAGTTCCAGGAGATCCAGTGCCCTCTTTGGGCCTCGGGGCACTAGACATGCATGTGGTACATAAACATAGTATAGGCAAAACATTCATATTTATGAAAAACTATTGAAGGTCATACTCATACTTGGTTTTGTGATATGAAGTCACACAGTCACGAGGCCCTTACATGATGAGATGAAGTGAGGAAGTTGGCTCTCTTGACGAAGCAGCAGGCTGCTTTGTTCACTGAGTGTGGAAGAGCTGGTTATATGCATACATGGAAACATATATATATATACACACACACACAGAGTCTTGCTATGTAGCCCTGGCTTGTCTTGGATTCTATTTTGAGCAGTTTGGCTTTACACTTGCAGTGATCTTCAGAGTGCCGGGGTTACAGATGTGTAGTGTCATGTCTGGCTTCCGGAGGACTGGTGTGCGTAGGGAGGAAGGATTTATTATGTTTGGCTGTTTCTGAGGTTTGTCTGGCCCAGTTTGTGGGCCTATGGTGAGGCATGGCATCACATTGACTGGAGTATGGGGTAGGACATGGTTGTTCATTTCATTTAAGTAGGAGGGAGAAAGAGACAGAGGGGGTAGAGACAAGATACCCTTCATATGATATGCTTTAGTGAATTGCTTCCTAAAGTTTCTACCAAAATAGGCCCAACTGGGGACCAATCCTTCAACATATAAATTCTTGGGGGGATATTTTCTATTCAAAGCCCAACAGGACTCTTTGTAAGTTTTTGAGTTTTGTTGGTACTGGGGATTAAGTTTAGGCCTTGTCCGTGCTAGGTGAACACTACCACTAAGCCATTTGAAATGAGGTTCTGGTAAATAGTCCCAGGAACAAACCTGTAATTCACGCTGTTATTTTTACTTCTCTCTCCCTTTTCTTTGATGAAGATTTGAGATCGTGTCTCACTGTATAGCTCAGTGTGGCCCCAAACTTGCTGTGAATCCCAAGCTGGTCTCAGACTTGTGCTACTCTGCCTTAGCATCCTGTGTCTTGGAGTTACAGGCATGGACCACTACACCTGGTTATATAAGGGCAATTTTTATTAACATAATAACATATTAACATAATAAAATTTTAATAATGAGTTTTAGTATTTATTTATTTATTTATTTATTTATTTATTTATTGGTTTTTCGAGACAGGGTTTCTCTGTGTAGCCCTGGCTGTCCTGGAACTCACTCTGTAGACCAGGCTGGCCTCAAACTCAGAAATCCGCCTGCCTCTCTGCCTCCCAAGTGCTGGGATGAAAGGCGTGGGCGCCACCACTGCCCGGCTCAAATTTAATTTTTTAAAGGTTAAAACGGGAACACGGGAAATTGGTTTGTTCTCATTTTCCTTTCAATCTCTTGACCAATGTAAAGACAGTATTGAGGCAAGCCATGGATAGGCTTAGGGCGCAGGTTGGACTATGGACTAGGGTGAAGGTGTGTCAGAGAAGGAAACGCAAGGGCTTGGACGGAGCCTGGGGAAAGGGTAATCAAGACCGTTACCGGTCTAAGGAGTTGTTCAAATCAAACTCAAACAAGCAAAATGAATTACTGTGTTTTCATTACAGATTCTCTGTGATAGTATCCTACTTAGAATAAATGCTTAGTTTTTATAAACTAAGCATTCTTTATAAAAAATATTTGCAAACTTTAGTCATCACTTCCAGTAGTGTCAAATGAAGTCTCTTTTCAGTAGCTTTCTAGTAACGATATCATGTACTCCTAAATATTTGCTATATTTCAGATTTTTATTTGTTTAAAATTATAATTGAATGCTGGGCATGGTGGCACACACATGCCTTTAATCCCAGCACTTGGGAGGCAGAGGCATGTGGATCTCTGTGAGTTCCAGGCTAGCCCAATCAACAGAGTAAGTCTTGGGGGCTACATAGTGAGATTCTCATTCCCCCATAAGATTGTAATTTGATTTAACTGTGCCTTATATTTAACATTGTGTTTTATTATATTCTCTAGTAAGAAGACAGCTTTAGAGTTGGAGTCTGTGGCCTTCCTAAGCATATGAGTATTCTTAGTGCCAGCCAGCCAGTAAGTACTACTAAGATTGTAGCGGGTGAATATTTTACACACAGGTTTTCAAACTTCGATTTACATATTTGAGTGATTAAAAGAAAAATCATGAGAAAGCAAGTATCACATTTTTTCTAACTAGGTATTTGGAAGAGCTGGTGTTGTGAAATGGTATGAGACAGTTGACTTTGTCAGCTTAACTATTGGTGTCCTAGTTTTTCATTTAGTGACTGTTTCAGTCTCTCCTTAAGACACCCCCAGGGGTTCTCTCTAGCCCTGGCTGTCCTGGACCTCTCTTTGTACACTCGAGATCTTCCTGCCTGCCTCTTCCTCCTGAGTGCAGGGATTAAAGGCGTGTGCCACCAGGCCCCTCCTGACATATCACTTCTTCATTATTATTATTATTATTATTATTTGTTTTGTTTTGTTTTTGGAGACAGGGTTTCTCTGTGTAGCCCTGGCTGTCCTGGAACTCACTCTGTAGACCAGGCTGGCCTCGAACTCAGAAATCCACCTGCCTCTGCCTCCCAAGTGCTGGGATCAAAGGCGTGCGCCACCACTGCCCGGCTGACATATCACTTCTATATATCTTCTACATTTTACTTAATGTTAGCCATCTATACATTTTTCATATCTTTTTTTTTGTGTTAACATGACCCATTTTCTCAAAAAAAAATTGTTATTTGTAGTTAGGATTTCATTGCTGTGAAGAGACATCATGACCAAGGCAACTCTTATAAAGGCAAACATTTAATTAGGGGCTGGCTTACAGTTTCAGAGATTCAGTCCATTATGGTCATAGCAGGAAGCATGGTGACATATGGGATAGCATGGTGCTGGAGACCGATCTGAGAGTTGTACATCTTGAAGACAGCAGAGGGGGATTGAATGCCACACTGGGTGGAGTTTGAGCGTAAGCTATCTCAGTGCTTGCTTCCACAGTGACACACTTCTTCCAACAAGGCCACACCGCCTAATAGTGCTGCTCCCCATGGACCAAACATTGAAACACATGAGTTCACAGGGGCCATTCCTATTCAAGTCACCACAAACATGTTGGTCAAGGAGATGAACATCTACAGATGAAACTGGAAGTTACTTTTTGAGTGGATACCCGTAGGCGTATCCCCTCCCCACACTATTTTATTTGGGTTCTTTTATCTTTTCCTACCTTCCATCCCTTGTTTACCCGAATCCTTTCCAACCCCCACCCCAAGAAAGAAGGCTATAGTGGAAAGGGGGTGCAGGTCTCTTTAAATTACTTCCTGCTGAATTAAGGGCATTGAGTTCCTTGGTCAAGTCTGATCTTCATCATCAAGGTACGTCCAACTTCTTCTTGTCAAACAACAGAGACCAGCAGCAGCTTCCTCCTTCTTCAGAACTCCTCAGAATTAAACTATCTGTAGCTGGTAGAATCACACCCCTGCCCAAACATGAAATAGTCTGCTGCTGAGAATAATCTGAAGGAGCCTCATATCCCACACCTAGGATTAAAACAGAAACACGTTTACATGACACAACTGAGTTTTTAAAGAAACCAAAACTCTCACTATGGATACTTTAAATTACTTACCCTGGTCAGCCACTTTGTCCAGGCTCTGCCCAAGTGGTGCTGGGAGCATGGTGCTCTGTGCCACTTGGTACAGTGTTCAAGATGAGCTGTGTCAGCACTGGGACAGGGACCAGGAAGACTAGTCATGTATAATCATGTCTGGATATATTACAGAGAGTACCAGTTAGTGAGCCGACAGTGGAGGGGCCTAAAGTCAGCGAGGTGAAGACTGCAGTAAGTAGGGAAGGACTGAAGACGCCGCACTGTAGAGCAGCCTGTAGAGCAGCGGGACGCTGTAGAGCAGCGTACCTTCCATCTGCTCTTGGAGCAGGAGCCACACGCTGCTCAGCCGCTGGTAATGGCTGCACTTAAAGAGTAGTGTTGCCATAATATAACTGATCTGTTTTCTACTGATGTTCAGAGTGTCTTCACTTATCACTTGTTGTAGTTTTATGATATATAAATATATGTTAAAGATAATTGGTTTCTTTTCTATAAACATGTCTGTTTTGGTGACTTAGTCTTGGTGTGTCCATGAGACTTTAGTTTCTGCATTATCTTTATCATATGTATGTGTGGGTTTTTTTGGAAAGTATTTGCCAGGTAGCCCAAGTTGGATTTGAGTTTACAACCCTGCTTTAGCTTCTTCGAATCCTGGGATTCTGAGATTGCAGGTATATGTCATATAGTATGCTTGAAATTATCTTTTACTTGACTTAATCTTAAAGATTGGGCTGCATAGATGGCTCAACTGTTAAAGGCTAGGTTCATAACCAAAAATATATTTAAAAAATTGTATTCTTTTGTTTTTGTCTTTCCAAGACAGGATCTCACTATGTAGCTCTGGCTGTCCTGGAACTTAACTATGCTCTATGAGGCTGGCCTCAAACCCTTAAAGATCTACCTGCCTCTGCCTCCTGAGTGCTGGGGTTACAGGCATGTGCCACCATGCCAATGAACTTCTGATCCTCCTCTCTCCATCTCCTGAGTGCTGAGATTAAAGGTATGTGCCACATGCCTGGTGAATTTCTGATCCTCCTGCCTCTACCTCCCTAGAGCTGGAATTAGACAGGCACGTATTACCACACCCAGTTTTATATGGTGCTGGAAATCAAGCATTTATCATGCACAGTAAGTACTGTGCATATTAGGCGAGTACTCTATCAACTGAGCTACCTCTCAAGTCCCTGTTAAAATCATTAAAAAAGGGATGTTTGGGAGTATGGTATAGGATGATGCAAGTTCAAGGCCAGCTTAGTCTACATAGCAAGTTTGAGGCTAGCCAGAATTGATTATTAAGGTAGAAGTTTTGGGGATGTATATATAAAATTTATGTTTATAGAGTTATTAATAATTGTTTAGTTAATTCAATCTTTTCACATTTTCTCATAGTACATCAAACTTTACCTGTCCTTATTTTCTGTATCTTTTAGAATATATTCTGTTATCTAACATAGGTCTGTATGTAAAGACAGCTTACTTACAACTCATGGATTTAAGAGGCTCTCATTGTGGAGAAGGGATGTTACAAGATTAGGTGCTAAGTGAGTTAAATATAAATCACTTCTAGGACAAGAGTGAGACTGATGTGAGTTGGATGCGTAAGTAATTGAGGTGTTTAACTGTGTTTGTATGCGTTAGAATTTCCCCACTGTACTAAATATTGTTTGGATACTTCTTACATAGTATCTTTCATGTCACCACATGAAAGAAGGAAAAGAGATAGTTCATAAGCTGGGGATGTAGAGAGGGAGGCTAAGATTTGCTTTTGTGTGCTGGTTGTGGTAGCACACGCCTTTGTTCCCAGCACTAAGGAGGCAGAGGCAGCCAGATCTCTGAGTTCAAGGCCAGCCTGGTCTACAAAGGGAGGCCAGGACAACCAGGGCTTGTTACATGGAGAAACCCTGTCTAACAAAACAAACAAACAAACAAATTTGCTTTTGTATGAGATAATAGTAACTTTCCCCCCAGAATCTGAAACATGCAGATATTATATTTGGAAAATATAAAAGTGTATATAACAAAGTGATATATAAAACATAGTCACAGTCCTTTGCTCTTTGTACTCTCACTCTGATCCCATGTTGCTTGGGTGGCTCAAAATAAGTAAAAAAAAAGCCCAAGAATGTAGCTCAGTAGCTACATGTGCGAGGGTCTAGGCTCAGTTTCTGGGCACACACACTATCTGTCTCTGTCTGTCTGTCTGTCTGTCTGTCTGTCTCCCTATCTCTCTGTCTCTCTATCTCACTCTCTCAGTACCTGAAGCATTTAAAAAGATTTACTTTAGATGTTTTCTTGCTCTGTTGCCAGTGCTGGTCTTGAGGTTCTTTTAGTGCTTGGGCAGTCTTTGTGCTTTGTGTCCACAGTAACCTGGACTATAGCTACACCCTCACACATTCAGCTCAAAACATAGTTTTTAGTGACTGCCTTTCTTAGTCACTGTCCTACTGTTGTGAAGAAACACCGTGGCCAAGACAACTCTCATCAAAGAAACCATTGAATTGGGGTCTTGCTTGCAGTTTGAGAGGTTTAGTTCGTTATGGCAGGAGCATGGCGTCAGGCAGGTGTCAGGCAGGCTTGGGTAGGAAGTAACCCTGGTCCATGAATAGAGAGAGGGTGGGGACAGAGACAGACTGAGCCAGGTCCACACCTTCTAACCCTTCTCAGAGAGTGCCACTCTGTGGTGACCAATCATTCAAATATATGAGCCTATGGGGACCATTCTCATTCAGACCACCACACTGCTTAAAATTCTTCTGCCTTACCGAGTAGAGTAAGTAGCTTCGTTTCTACTTAGCAATAAAAACAAATCAATTTTAAAAGGAGCAAGTAATGCAAATAGATATTTCTTCAAAGAAGACATACAAGTGGTAATGTACATGTATCCTTGCCCACATTAAACCTTAGGGAAATGCAAATCAAAACTTACTAGCCAGACTAGTAAGTTTTAGATAAAGTCTTCAATAATTAAAATGAAGGGCAGTAATAGGTACCGGTGAGAGTGTAGTGAGTTTGGAGGCCTTGTGTGTAGCTCGTGGGAATCACACTGATGTATCTCCTGAAAAGTAGTCTGGTGCTTCCTCAGAGGGTTAATGGTTATGTGACTTAGAATCCATCTGAGAAATAGGAAAACTGTCTCCATAAAATTTATTCAGGAGTGTTTAGAATAGGATTGGAGAGATGGCTCAGTGGTCCAGAGCACCCACAGTTCCCAGCACCCATATGGGTCCTAGCTGTCTGTAACTCCAGGTCCAGGGGATCCAGTGTCCTCCTCTGACCTTGGGCATTGTGCACATGTGGTGCACTTACAGTCAAGCAGGCAAAATACTCACGCACATAAAATAAATATTTAAAAAATGATAAGATTAAATTAAAGATTAGATTAAATATTTAAAAAATGAGTAAGATTTTTATAATAAAAATATTAAAATTTCCATCATTTGGAAAGTTGTTAAATATGATATATTTGTACCATAGTCTTACACTCATTAACAAAGTGAATGAAGCGTTGTCACAGGCTACATCTTAGTTTGAAAATGTTTAGTGAAACAAAGCAAACACCAGTGATAACAAGCCTTATTGCGTGGTTCCATTTATACAGTGCCCCTGAATAGGCAGGCAGTCCACAGAAAAAGGAGCTTTGGGGTTGCCAGGGATGAGAGGAGGGGAATGAGGATTAAGTGCTTATTTTACATAAGAGGATATGTCAGGAATGTTCTGGAATTAGATTGTGGTGATGGTTGTACAGTATAGCTGGCCTTTCTAGTTTGTGGGTTCTTTTTGCCACCATTTATTTACCCCCCCCCCCCCTTCCATCCCCTATCACCAGATAGGAGACAAAGGATGGGGGGGAGAGAGATCGATCCTTGAATTTCTTCTTGCTTCTTTGAGCACAACTTTTAACACACTACAACTAACCTCCCTAATTCTACCAACAATCACCAACCCCGCTTCTTGGGGTCCTAGCATTTATATACCCTCTGAAAATTTCCCAGAATTCCAAACCTCACACAATCACAGAAACGATCTGCAGCTGGCATACCACATCTCTGCCAGCGCTAATCATAATTAGATGCTTTGGACATTCCAAAGCAGCCCTACATACACACCATACCTGGGACTAAAAAAAACCACATTCTTATGATAATTCTGTGTTTTTCTAAAGAAACCAAAATTCCAGAATTGCATTAGCGTATATCTCTGTAAATATACTGAAAAACCCCTAATTGTGTACTTCAAGATGGAGAATTTTGGACTTGGAGAGTGTCACACTTAGTATATATGAGGCTCCAGGTTTAATCCTTTGAGCCACAAACACCAAACAAACAAACAAGCAAACACCCAAGCAATAAGTAAAAATGAAAAAAGAGGAAAGGGACTGGAGAGGTAGCGCAGCCTGTGTGAGCACTCACTTGCTGCTCTTGCAGAGGACCTGAGTTTGGCTCCTGGCACCCACATTGGGCAGCTTACAACTAACTCTGGCACCCTTTCTGACTTTTGAGAGAACCTGCACATATGTCACGAAATAGACAACCAAGTACATAAATAAAGAGAAAGAAGATACCCCTAAATAAGTGGTTCTCATCATATAGGTTGTGACCACATTGGGGGTCAAATAACCTATTCATAGGAATCACCTAAGACCATTGGAAAACAGAGATATTTACATTACAATTCATAACAACAAATTTAGAGTTAGGAGGTAGCAAAAATAATTGTATGGTTGGGTGCCTCCACAATATGAAGAACTGTATTAAGGTGTCACAATATTGAGGAACCACTGCCCAAAATAGTGGATTTTATGATATGTATATTGTGTTTTAATAAGAAATGATATATGTAGAGAGAGGAGATGTAGGAGCGGTGGAGAGCCACGCAGGTGTGAGGAGAGCCACGCAGGTGTGAGGAGAGCCACGCAGGTGTGAAGAGCAGTCGTGTAGAGAGCAGCCGCGGGTCACTACTTTTATTTAGGTTAGCTAATTGGGAAACAGCTCTCTTCATATGGACATACTGTTATTGAGCTTTACCAAACATATAAAGCCTTTGATTAATCTTTAAAAAATGATATAAAAATAGATAATTAGGAGTCTACACACTCCTATGTTCAGATGAGAGAGGATGCTATCTTTGATCCAGGTAGAGGTAATAAGAATTGGTTGGATTGCCAAATGTATTTTTTTCTTTTTTGATTTTTTTTTTTTTTCAAGACCAGAGTCTCACTATGTAGCTTTGGCTGTCCTGGATTTCTCTGTGGGCTGCCTGTTTCTGCCTCCCAGAGTGATGGAATTAAAGGCATGAGCCACTATACCTGGCTAGCAAATGTTTTTGTTTTTTTTTTAAGATTTATTTATTTATTATACAGTGTTCTGCCTGCATGTGTACATGCCTGCAGGTCAGAAGAGGGCATCAGATCTCATTATAGGTAGTCATGAGCTACCATGTGGTTGCTGGGAATTGAACTCAGGACCTCTGGAAGTGCTGTTAACCTCTGAGCTGTCTCTCCAGTCCAACAAATGTATTTTGAACTTAGAACTAGTAGGTTTTGTAAAGTGCCTGAGAGATGTAAGGGAAAAAAGGAGTCGGAAGCTGCTGTTGAGGTCCCAGCTTCCGGTCCCAGCACTCTGCTTGTGAAGCTAACACAGGTGCTAAGTGACAGCCAGCTTCGCCTCCAGAGTGAGGCCTTGTCTCAAAAACAGTAACAAGAGAATGACACTTGGGGTTGGTTTCAGCAGCTGGACCTTGTCTGTAGGTGAGATTTTATACATGCCTGGCTTGCATGTTTATTGACTACAGTATCTCTGAACAAGCACTAAAGAAAGATTTATTCAGCTTCTCGTTTCAGAGGTTTCTATCTTGGCTCTTTTGCTTCTGGGCATTTGTGTGGTGAGGCAGAACATCATGGTAGGAGCCTGTAGGGAGCAAAGCAATTTCCTGCCTGGAGTGTAGGAGTCAGACAGGGAGACAGAAGAACCAGGGGCAGGATCGACTCTTCATGTCGTACCTCCAGTGGCAGTGAGCTACCTCTGCTAAGTTGGTTAGGTCAGAGCCTTCAGGATCTGATCCCATCTCAGTGGTTGGGTCTACCAGCTGAGGATCAAGCTGAGCAGGAGTTTGATGTCAGGCCAGGAAGAGTTGCTGGTTCAGATACTAATTTGTTAGCATGTTGCTTGGCTTTTAAAACCATTAAGGCTGAATGAAACCACCAAAGAGTAGATGAGGCACAAACAAAAAGAGGGTTTTTTTTGTTTGTTTGTTTTTCGAGACAGAATTTCTCTGTATAGCCCTGGCTGTCCTGGAACTCACTCTGTAGACCAGGCTGGACTCGAACTCCAAAATCCGCCTGCCTCTGCCTCCCAAGTGCTGGGATTAAAGGCGTGAGCCACCACTGCTCGGCTAAAAAGAGGTCTTAAGACTAAATAAAACCTAGAACACTGTTGTTTCAAGGCGAGATGACACCCTGAGAGTGGCAGTGTCCTTAGGAGACTATGGTCTCCACTGTGAAAAGGTAAGGACTGAGGAAAGACCTTGTTTAGATTTTCTTGACCTTCATCACTTTCATCACCATGCCTTCATCACTTCCTGTCCGTCTCCAGTTTGGGAGAGTCCCATGAGCACAGTCCCAAGGTGCCTCTTAGCCCTGTGCTTGGTAGACACTAAGTTGATTGTGTCATTTCTTTCCTTTGTTTTGTTAATACTGGAATTGTATTGATTTACTTCTCAAATATTAGAAAGACTTCATATTCTTTTTTTTTTGTTTTTAATCCCAAGTGCTGGGATTAAAGGCGTGCGCCACCAACGCCCGGCCAAGACTTCATATTAATAAATCGATGCATTGGATTCTTTTTATGGCACTTAAGTGGTTAAAGCTTAGATATGAAGTGTCCAGAGGAGTGTTAAAGGCTTGGTCTTTAGCTGGTGGACATGGACTTTGAGAGGCGATTGTATCACAATGGCTTTGCTGTAATCGATGGATTAATTCACTGATCACTTTATAATTTTGGATTAATTAAAAAGGTTGGAACTAGGAAGCGGGACCTGGTTGCTCCGGTGTAGGCTCCGGTGTAGGCAGGCAGTACTCTGTCCAGGCATCCCCCGTGCTTCTCCTCAGCTCCTCCTTCCTAGATGCCAGTGGGCAACAGCCTCTTCTGTCATGGTTGCCGCTGTGGGATGTGCAACAGTGTGACCAGACTAAGACTGGAACCATGACCAGATAATTACTCTTCAATAGTGTATTGCAAAGATTTTGCCGCAGTGATGAAAAGTGTAGCAGAGCTGCGGTGGAACACATCTTAGCCTTAACCCCACCCCTTGGGGGGCACAGGCAGGTGGATCTCTTGAGTTTGAGGCTAGCCTGGTCTACAGAGGTTACACAGAGAAACCCTGTCTTGAAAAACCAGAAATAAAAAAAAAAAAGAAAAGTATAGCACATAGCATGTGTTATTGTTTTAATATGTTCTCTCATTTTTTTTTCTTTTTTTCCTCTTCTTTTTTTTTTTCCCGAGACAGGGTTTCTCTGTATAGCCCTGGCTGTCCTGGAACTCACTCTGTAGACCAGACTGGCCTTGAACTCAGAAATCCGCCTGCCTCTGCCTCTGCCTCCCAAGTGCTGGGATTAAAGGCATGCGCCACCACCGCCTGGCCTAATATGTTCTCATTAGTGAGATTTTTCTATAATTTACAAATGTAAGAATTTAGTGTCTTTTCAGGTTTCATGCCTTGGCTGGCTATCCAGTGACCCCAGGATTCTCCTGTCTCCTTCCCTGCTCTGGGGTTATGGGCAACTGTACTCTGCCTAGCTCTTTATGGGTTCTCAGGCCCAAAGGCAGGTCTTCATACTAATACCGCCTGCATTTACAGACTGATGTGTCTTCCCAGCCCCAAGACTTGGTCTTTTTGACTTAGGGCTCAGTTATTGCTCAGGTTCCAAGTGTTTGAAGATTTCCTCTTGTCTTTCTGTTACTGATTTCTAGTTGTCTCTCTGTGGTTGCAGAGCATACTTTGTATGCATACAGTTCTTTGAAGCTTCTTAAGATTTGGTATGTCATGTGGGTTATGGTTTATCATGGCAAGCTTCTGCGTGCATCCGAAAGAGTGTCTTCTGCCTCTGTGGAGTGGAATGTTCCATAAATGTTGACTAGATCCTTAGCTGTTGGTGTTGAGGTCTGTTGTTCTCCAAGTTGCTGATAGTATAGTATAGTATAGTATAGTATATAGTATATAGTATATAGTATATAGTATATAGTATAGTATAGTATAGTATATAGTATAGTATATAGTATAGTATAGTATACTATAGTATAGTATATAGTATAGTATAGTATAGTGATTTTGACTATAGTGAAATTTGTTTACTTTTTCTTTTTTTTCCTGTTTATAGTTATGTTTTTGATGCATAGACATTTAGTGTTTTTTTGTTTTTTCCTGGTGGGTTGGCCTTTTCCCTCTCCTGATAATCTTTGCTCTAAATTCTACTTGTATCTGATATAATGTATAAAAAATAATTTTCTATAATTTTAATTAATTTAAATTTAGGCACATGTGACTGGTGACTGTCATTACTGGAAGGTGGAGGGAGCTATGACACAAATTTAATTAAAAGGTAAATTTTATAGTATGTTAAGAGACGTTAAGGACAATCAGTGATTAGCTTGAAAGTGGAGATTGGGGCAGAAGGATATCTGACTTTGAATTGGGTAGTCAGGAAAGCAATTCTTGAATGTGACACTTGAAAAGAGGACAAATCTTAGAGTGGGAATTATCCCTGCTAATGTCTTGTGGGAAGAAGCTGTCAAGGGCTGGCAGAGGGGTAGCCAGTGTGTGGACCTTAGCTTTTACTCTGATGATCAGCAAAACTCCTTGAAAGCTTAGAGCGGACCCTGATCCGGTCAGACCTGAGTTTTGTAAAGATTACTGTGGTTGGTCTGTTGAAAATAGACTATAGGGACTCTGGTGCAGGGGAAACAAGTTAGCGGATAGGAATGTAGGTACATGATTCTTGGTTATCAGGCCAAGTAGTTAAATATACAGACGTTTTCAGAGATTTTAAAGAAATTATTAATTTTAGAGATGTTAAATTAGAGATCTTTATTAGACATATCCAATAGGGAAAGCGAGCAGACTGTGACCGTCTCCAGATCCATGAGTCTCTGCCCTTGTGGAGCTTAGATCCTACTGCATATGGGTAGTAGACACATAGCTAAATCAACACAGTAAGTGAATAGCATACTAGAAGGTAACACTCATGAAGAAAATCCAAGCGGGACACGAGGTGTGTTTTTGAGGAGCGTGAGGATCCAGTTCAGTTAGTAGAGTGCTTGCCAAGCATACATGAAGTCTGGGTTGGATCCCAGCATCACATAAAGCTGGAAGTGGAAGCAGGAGGATCAGAAGTTCAATGTCATTCTTAGATACCTAGGGAGTTAAAGGTCAGTCGGGCTACATGAGACCCAGTCTAAGGAAAGAAAAAGGTTTTGCTGTACTAGATTTAACAGTGTCGTCATATTTGAGTAATAACGAGGTGGTGAAAAAAAATCCATCTTACAGATTCCAGGTAGAAAAATAGGTAGAGGGAGCCAAAGTGTAAAAGGTCCCTGGTGGGAGCATGGCAGAAACATTCAAGGAGGAGCAGAAGAGCCAGGAGCCTAGATGTGCTTCAGGAGGCAAGAGAAGGGCATGCTTAGGGGAAGACAAGATGACAGTGGTCGGGATGACAGCTGTTTTAAAGGCTCTCTTTATCCTCAGTGAGAAGGGAAGGTGGGGGACACTTTAGTAGCAGGGAGGTATTATCTGACCTATGAATTAGCTTTCACTGCCTGTTCGCATCGCCAAATTGTCTTACCACTTGGATGAGAGGAGGCAAGGGTTATTACATTAGCTGAGATGGAAATACCCTGGAGAGAGGTTTGAGGGAGTGGTCAGGAGCTCAGTCTTGGACATGTTAAGTTTATGATGCCTATTAGATATCTGAATATAGGTGTTCAGTAGGCATTCTGATAATGATTATGGGTCCTTTTATGTTAAAAAATGAAGAATGGTATTAAAACAGTATATTTGCTATTTTGAAATATGTTACGTTGCATTATCTTAATTTTTAACATGTTCAATCCTGACAACTGGAGTGTTTTGGAGATAACTGATTTGTTCTTGGCTTTGTTGCTAGAGTTGATGGTACTTTCTTAGAGTTACACAGAGATGTCATTCCGCTTTAGAAGTGGAAGTATAATGATGTAGTCTGAGTATTTTTACTTGCTTTCTATTTTAGGTTCTATTACTACTGGATTTTCAAGAATTTTTAATACAATTTTTTCTTTGAATTATGATTTAAATATCAAAAATCTTTAAATTTTTTTAAAAAAGGGAAATATTTTAGTTTTGGAAGTCAGAATGCCAAGGAAAAGGAAAAATCTTGGGGGAAATCCTTTGCGGAAGACTGCAAACTCTAAGAAAATTGTCGTATCCCGTGTTGCTAGTCGTGAGGAGCCAGCCACTGCTCTTCCTCCCGTGTGTGAGACAAAGATGGATCAGGAGGAGCTCTTCACCAGTGTCTCAGAGATGTTCTCTGCTCTGGATCCTGATGTAGTTTATTTGATGCTTTCTGAATGTGATTTTAAAGGTGAGAAAAGTTTAGTTTGACTCTTTGCATCTTATAAGAAGACCTCATATTCTGCGCCACAGTGAATTCCAATGTAGAAAAATGATATTATTATTTTGTTTATCACATGTTAAGTATCTCCCAGTGCTGTTTGTATCACTAGGGATATGAAAGATAAAGATAGTTTCTACTATAAAGAAATGCATACTTGTAAGATTCATGAATATAAATATAGTCCAGACTTTATCTTCTCTATCTCCTCTAGACAAGTGCTATTGATATCTTTGAGTTGTTTTCCTAACTTGTTAATGAAAAATAATAGTATGTATCTTACAGGGTAGGACTTTTTTTTTGGGGAGGATTGAAAGTTTATTTTGTTGTTTGATTTTGGTAACAACTTCAGTGTAGTATGCTATAATAACCTCTAATAAATTGTTTAGAAGTATGTTTGCAGGCAAAAAAGAACTCTTAAGTTGCCTGGGTGGATTATCACCTGGTTAGTATAGTTTTTGGCTATAGTTATTATAAGATAAAATCCTTGTAGATTTGAGTGTCTTGATAATGCCGGATAAGCTTATGATTTCAGTCATTGTGTGAACTGTGTTGTGAGCATTTCTGTCCTGTCATGAGATATACCCAGGTTTAGTACTGCATCTGGTGCTCAGAAGCCATGGGAGTGACTTGTGCATAAAGCAGGGGGGAGTTATAACTATATCATCCTATGTCCTAACACCCTTATTTCTGTTTTTCAGGGTCCTCTGTATACCTTCTTTGTAGATACTTGATGTAACGAATAGTTCGAATGATAGCATTGATGGCACTAAAGCATGCATTCTGCTTTTAAAACTTAATACCATGAAGCTGTTGTCAGTGCTCTTACATACTTCTCTTTATAGCCAGCTGTCTGTTTCTCCTTGGTGCTTCCCTAGTGTTCCAGTGAGTTGTATTCTAATGTATTCATTTCTGTCTAAGTTTCTCATGGGTACAGAGAAAGAACATTTCAGTGAAAGTAGCCATTTTCTTCTGGCTTTTCTTCTTGGTCTGAAAGCATTGCTCCCTGCAGCACAGGTTAAGAATAGTTTTCCAGCCTTGAAAATATACTGCAGATTACCTACCAGGGAGGTATGCCAGTTTGTAATACCCACAGCCTCTCAGCATTGTGAATAATTATTTTAAGATTTTAATAGGAATAAATTGTGCCTCTTTTGTTGTTGTTGTTGTTTTTTTTGTTTTTGTTTTTTTCGAGACAGGGTTTCCCTATGTAGTCCTGGCTGTCCTGGAACTCACTCTGTAGATCAGGCTGGCCTTGAACTCAGAAATCCGCCTGCCTCTGCATCCCAAGTGCTAGGATTAAAGGTGTGCGCCACCACTGCCCGGCATGCCTCTTCTTTTTTTTTTTTTTTTTTAAAAAAAAAATTATTTATTTATTTTATTTATGAGCACACTGTAGCTGTCTTCAGACACACCAGAAGAGGGCATTGGATCCCATTACAGATGGTTGTAAGCCACCATGTGGTTGCTGGGAATTGAACTCAGGACTTCTGGAAGAGCAGTCAGTGCTCTTAACCGCTGAGCCATCTCTCCAGCCCCATGCCTCTTCTTTTTAAAATAGAGAATAATGTTGAATATTTTTATATTTTATTTTTCTTATATTTTATCAATTATTCATTTAGTCTTTAAGGTCATTTTTATGTCATAGTTTTAATTTTTTCCTACAATCTGTTTAAGACTTTCTTTTTATGATAATTACCTTTGTATTTTGGTATTTTTACTTATACTGTTTTTCATTTTTAATAGCTAGTTCTTTAGTTGATCACTTCAGATTTTTCTGCTCTGTAGTTTTTTTTTCCTTCTTCTGTTTGTGTTTTTCCTTCACTTTGTCTCAGTGTTTAGCTCTGCAGTTTTGCTCTGTTCTGACTGACCTCTCTGCCAGGCTTGCTCCTCCAACCCCTCTTTGTTTTCTCTTGAGGGACAGGTAACTGGGTCTTACTAGGTGCCAGTCCTTGTGCACGGCACTACTCATGGATTCTCTCACTTAACCCACAGCAGCCTCTGAGGTAGGTACTTTTAGTATCCCCGTATTACACACAAGAAGATCTGCTTAGGGAAGTGAGCTCACTTGTTTGAACCCTGTGAAGCAAGTAGATATTTACATGATGGTGTTTTGACTCCAGAACAGAGCTGTGTCCTATAGTACTATGCTTTTTTCCATATTTATCTTCCTTAAAACAAAAATAGTACGCAACAGAAACAAAATACCAAAAGGCGTCCACATTTCAAATGCTTAAAAATTACTTTCTTTTCTTGTGGTGCCTATTATCAAATCCATGGCCCTCAAGCATGCTAGCAAGGCCCCAGCCCCTGAGCAGTCCCAGACATGGAAAAATGCTTGAAGACCCAGTGGCTATTTGTGTTGCAATCAGCTCAGCACTGGAGTCAGACACACCAGCCCTGTTGCTGTGTGACTTGGGTCCCGTTCCTGCACCCTTTTTGAGCTTCATTTTCTATGTTTTCTAGGATAATCGTTCTCATAGTATTACTTGAGGATTCAGTGAGGTCATTTGTGTAATGCTCCTAGCCCCTTTACATTCCCTTAGAAAACAAAGGGTGACCTGTCGAACCCTCCCTGTTTCACCCAGTCTCCTCCAGTTATCTCTTCCTCCCATTCATCACACAGAACCTGTGAGCTAACTCTCCAACCAGCTTCTCTGAATACCCTTAAATAGGCTTTATCTTTCCTCTCCTCCCCTCCCCTCCTCTCCCCTCCCCTCCCCCTCTCTTTTTTTGAGACAGAATCTCACTGTGTACCTCTGGCTGTCCTGGATCTCACTGTGTAGACCAAACTGGCTTTGAACTCACAGAGATATACCTGCTTCTGCCTCCCATGTGTTGGGATTAAAGGCAGTTTTGTATTTTCAAGCTTGGCTTTAACTTTTGTCCTGTTGGCAACTTGATTTTCATCTTTTTAGTGACAGATGGTATATACATTGCTTTCTGTGAAATCCTTTCTTATTCTCCTTTCCATCACTGTAGCATTTGCACATTATTAAAAAGTACACATTGTTTAATTTATATTATGATGTAATTATATTTTAATGTACATGTCTTTATATTAGATTTAAACTCTACAAGATCTTTCATATCAAAAATTTGTCTTTATTTTTGTATGAAGTATTTCTGATGCATATATTTTTCATACTGTGAAATATGTAGTGTGGACTGGGTAAATGAGCACATGTACTGAGAGAATACCTACTTAAAATACTTAATCCTTAAAAGGACATCCAATAGATAAATAATTGTTGAATGTATCAACTGACTTTACAATCTTTACATATGACCCCAACATATATAGTCTATGTGTATACTCATTAAACTGTTAAATTTGTACTTACAGTAGTTTATTACAATTGAAAAGAACACCGTTCCATGGCTCTGTCGTTAATACTTCTCTAATTTAGATTTTGATGTATTAGGGTAGTGTTAGTTTTTAAAAGATGACCTGGGTACTGATACATTTTCAATGTATATCTATACGTTTGTTGTTACTTTTTTTGTTCTCATGCAGTTGAAAATGCCATGGATTGTCTGTTAGAATTATCTGCCACTGATGCCAAGATGGAACAATCATCTGCACAAACTTCTGTTGATCGTGAGAGCAAGCCAGGCACGTCAGGAAGTGCAGTAATGGAGACGTGCCATCCCGAAGGCGAGAGCGAAGATTCAAAACTGGATTCATTTTTGGATATGCAGCTAACTGAAGACTTGGATTCTTTAATACAGAACGCTTTTGAGAAATTGAACTCTCCTCCTGATGACCAAGTATACCCATTCTCTCCTCTGCAAGATGCTAATAGTTTTAATGACCCTTCAACCTTTATGAATTCAGATTCAAGTGGTATGACTTCTCTTCTTTCTGTACAAAATACGGGCTCAAACAGCGAAATTCTCAAGAATTCTGCTTCTTTACTAGGTTCAAACCCGCTGACTTCACATTCAGTTTCGAATGAGCCTGAAAGTTGTACACAGAGTGGCACCTTGGCATTGGAAGGGGGCTACCCAGAAGGCTCTCCTCTCAGTAGCTCTGGAAATCCAACAAATGACTCTGTTATGGGTTGTGGCAATTTTAGCCAAAGACAAAAAGATCGTTTCGAATCTGAGTGTCCTCGTGTGCAGCATTCCCAAGCCCTTGTAGATTTGGGCAACAGTGACCCTCAGGTTCCTTCGAATGGCCCCCTGCACAATTCAGGGTCAGATGTACCAGGTACAGATGGAGATCAGAAGTCTGTTTCTGTGCCTGATGTTTTTGTGCCCTCTGAAGGGTTCAGTTTCAAGCCGCAGCACAAACATCCTGAACTGCCACCAAAGGGGAAGGATATGAATTACTGCCCGGTGCTCACCCCTCTCCCTTTACTCCTTCCACCCCCGCCCCCACCCCCTATCTGGAACCCGATGATCCCTGCATTTGATCTCTTTCAAGGGAACCATGGCTTTGTAGCCCCTGTTGTGACCACAGCTGCACACTGGAGACCTGTCAACTACACCTTCCCACCCCCCATCATCTCCCACAACTCTCCGACTAAAGTGTGGAGAGGCAGCGAGGGAGCAAGTGCTTACCAGGTGCAGGAGGCCCCTGTGTCGCAGCCTGCGAGGAAGAAGACCACCTCCTTCGTCGGCTTAGTCCTCGTCCTTCTCAGAGGGCTGCCAGGCTCAGGGAAATCCTTTCTGGCAAGGTAGGAAGTTTTATTGACATTTGTTAGAAAGTATAAAAGTGCATGGATTTGTACAGTTCATGAGAATACCCAGAACACATGGGTATGGGTAATAACTACTTAACACATGGTTAATAACGTTTTTTTTTTTTTTTTTTGCGATCTTTTAAAAGATAATAATCATCACTAAGTTTTTATTGAATTCTTTTTTCTCATGCAGCTTTCTTTTTAAAGATTTATTTTATTTATTTTATGTATATGAGTACACTGTAGTTGTCTTCAGACACACCAGAAGCAGGCATCAGATCCCATTACAGATGGTTGTGAGCCACCATGTGGTTGCTGGGAATTGAACTCAGGACCTCTGGAAGAGCAGTCAGTGCTCTTAACCGCTGAGCCATCTCTCCAGCCTTCTCATACAGTTTGACAGACAGAAGTTAAAAATATTATATATATACATACATACATACATATACATATATATATATAGTTTCAGGATACTGAGACTGTGAAATACTTTCTGTGGATGAAAGCTAATTTGATTAGGAGAAAGATGAAGTTAACTTTGTTTGTGGACTGTAAAAACCAGACTTGAAAATAAGAAAAATCAGAACAGAAGATCCACAGTTGATTTTGAGTTCAGGAAGAGAAAATGGTGAATACATGACTTCTGATGACTAGAAGTTGAGGATTATAGCATGTTGTTAAATAGTGCTTTTTAGAAACATGATTTTAAACTGGGCATGGTGGTACACACCTTTAATACCAGCACTGGGAAGACAGAAGGCAGATCCTTGGATTCAAGGACAGAACAAGTTCTAGGACAGCCAGGACTACACAGGGAAGCCCTGTCTCAAACCACAGAAAACAAATGAACAAAAGAAACATAATTATAAGGAAGAGAGATGAATAGTAGTAATTATAGAACTAACGACTTCAAGCCATTTATTTAGTTTTGATGTTTTGAGACAGAGTCTAACTGCATAGCCTGGCAATCCTGGACCTTAATATTTAGACCAGGCTAGCCATTCTCTTTGCCTGAAGAGTGCTGGGATTAAAGGTGTATGTTACTACTCATGGCCCAAAACTTTATTTTCTTTCATGCCAAGTCAGAATCATGGTTAGAATACTCTGCAGTGATGGCTTCAGGGCTGTTCTTCAAGAGGATTTGCTTCCTTAGTTTCTCTATTTATTTGCTTTTTTCCTCCTTAACTTGAAATTATTTTTGTAGCCAATAGGCTGGTGCTCTCACTCTTGTGCTGTCGCTCTCTCTGTCTCTCTCTGTCTCTCTCTGTCTCTCTCTGTCTCTCTCTGTCTCTCTCTGTCTCTCTCCGTCTCTCTGTCTCTGTCTCTCTCTCTCTCTCTGTGTGTGTGTGTGTTTTGAGACAAGATCTTGTATCCCAGTCTGTTCTCATACTCACTGTGTAGCCAGGTTCATGCATTTTCTTTAACTCCTGCCTCTAAACCCCCAAGTGCTGGGGTTACAAGTGTGTGCCATCATAGCTGATTTATTTGGTAATAGTGATCAAGCCCTGGACTCTGTGCATGGTAGAAACATATTCTACCAATTGAACTATATCCCTAGACCCAGCAGTAGCAGTATAGTCATTTAAGTTATGCAGTTGTGTTTGTAAAATTAGTGAGAATGACAGGAGTACTTAAAAGGTAATAGATGTGTAGGACTAGGTTTTGGGGCCTTAGAGCCAAAGTCAAATGCATTTCTTGCCACAAAATAGGAGCTATGTTTTTGATAGAAATATGAGATTATATAGACATGAGTTGAGTATGGTCCGTAACATTAAATTAGCATGTGACATGAGTGAAGATCTGATGTAAGAACAAGGTTTTTGGGTTTATTGGAAAGCTCATGGATGGATAGTTTTTTAAAAAACGTCAGTTTGTAGTCTTCTGCCCCAGCTTCCACTGGGATTGCTGGTCGGCCGCTGTACCCACGAGGCATTTTTACACGAGTCCTGGAGATTCTCCACGCTTACGTGACAAGTGCTTAGCTATCCTTGTGCATTACCGTCTCCCTGGCTGTGATTATAGTCCTATCTAAAGATAGCTCAGATAGATGCACATTTAAAAGGAAACAAGCACCAGGCATGGCAGGCATGCCTGTAGTCTCAGCCCGTGGGATGTGAAGGTGGAAAGATCAGGAGTTGAAGGTCATCCTGGGTTAGACAGTAATTTGAAGCCAGCTTGGGCTGTATGAGACTGTTTCATAAGACAAAGCAAAACTATTTCTGAGTTATTTATTTATTTGTTTATTTTTTGTTTTGTTTTTGGTTTTGGTTTTTTTTGGCTTTTTCGAGACAGGGTTTCTCTGTGTAGCCCTGGCTGCCCTGGAACTTACTCTGTAGACCAGGCTAGCCTCGAACTCTCGACCTCAGAAATCCACCTGCCTCCTGCCTCTGCCTCCCAAGTGCTGGGATCAAAGGTGTGCGCCACCACTGCCCGCCTTCTGAATAATTTATATAAAACAAAATAGATCTGTCTTAGATTAGTTCTTTTGAGGAGTTGAACTTTTTGCTTAGAGAATTTCCAGTGTAATTTGTTTGAATTTTATGGCTTCTTTAAATACTATTACTTGAATTTTTATTTGGATTATGACTACAAAAGGAGAGAATTTAGGTAAGAAAATTAATGAAAATAATTCCTTTTGTCATTCATAGGACTTTGCAAGAGGATAACCCAGGTGGCGTCATTCTCAGCACTGATGATTATTTTTATATAAACGGACAGTACCAGTTTGATGTAAAGTACTTAGGGGAAGCCCACGAGTGGAACCAGAACCGAGGTGAGAACGGCTGTGGGGTCTGTGTGATGTCATCACTGGTCTAAAGAGGAAAGTTTTTGTGTATTTTGAGAGATAGAGAACTTTGTTTACTTATGTTTTGTGATACTTAAACATGCCACACAGATGTGCTGCCGCTGAGCTATGACTGGCCCCAGTCTTAAAGAATTATCCTAAATAATCCCAGCAAGCCAGGAGGCAGAGACAGGTGGAGTGAGCCTGGTCAACCTGATCTACAGAGTGAGTCCCAGGACAGCCAGGGCTACATAGTGAGACCCTAGCTCCAAAAAAAGAGATAAAACCATGATTTAGACCTCATACTCCCTAGCTTTTAACGTGTGTGTGTGTGCACGCACAGAAACAGAGACTAAATCTTTTCTATTAGTGTCTTAGTAACTAAAGAAAGTTACAGTTGTCTGGTGAGCTCTAGTTTTTTTTTCTTTCTTCCCTTCCCCTCCTCTCCTTTCCCCTTTCCTGCCCCTTCTTTCCCCTTTCCTGCCCCTTCCATACTCTTCTTCCCTTCCCTCCTCTATCAGGTATCCTTTCCTCTCCTCCCCTCCCATCCCATCCTAAAAGGCCTTTGTTTTAAGCTGCCAGGCTTTTGTCTTAAGGCAGGAGGGTAAAGAAAGAAGCTGGCCATCTTGGAAATTTGCCACCTTTATTTACCTAGCATGGCCCCCTCTGTCTTATCAGCCTGCCAGGGAGTCTAACTTTTTTTTACAACCATGCTTGCCCTGTATTTAATGTTATTAAAATTATGTCCTTTTGTATTGTGTTTTTCAGCAAAAGAAGCATTTGAGAAGAAGGTTTCTCCAGTAATCATAGATAATACAAACCTCCAAGCGTGGGAAATGAAGCCATATGTTGCTTTGGTTTGTACCATAAGTTTGTAATACTGAGTTTGAAGTCATTGAGGGGATGTGTATCTCACAAGTGAATCTTAACACTTGAGGTTATCTTGCTTTGCCTTGAACTGCATTTTCTCTGGTCTTCAGTGAAATGAGGAGAGTAAGACAACATGGCTGAGCTTTTCCCTAAAGCTAAGTTTACTCAGCTGTAAAATGAGCATGTTTTAATGTCACCTTCCTTTCCCCTCCCCTTCCCTCCCCTCCCCTCCCCCCCTCCCCCCCCCCCTTCCCCTCCTCTCCAGTACTCTTCTGTCCCCTCCTCTTTTCTTTCTTCTTTAATTAAAAATGAGTTTTGGTTCCCAGGTTGTATCAATAAGGCTGTTGGGTTATCTTTTGCCTTAAGCCAGGTATCTACGCTTGAGTGCAGGACTCTTGTTTCATCTTCCATTGAATCTTCTGGGTGTATCCGTGTGCTTGGTGTAAAATAACTTTGTGTGTGTGTGTGTGTGTGTGTGTGTGTGTGTGTGTGTGTGGTGTCTTCTATTACTAGCATGTGCTGTGTACATGGAAGCAGAATTTGCTTCATTAGTTGAATGCATATCAGATTCTTTATGTCAACACACCTTTAATTTCAGAGCTAGGGAGGCAGAGGCAGGTTGATCATTGTGAATTCAGAGCTATAGGTTGTTCCAGGAGAGCCAGGGCTACATAGACAGAGATCTAGTTCAACCCTTCCCCCTCAAATGCATTTTACTACAGAAGCAATAGATTTTATTATACTTCATTGGAATCTGGAATATGCTTTGCTTTTCAGCCATCAACTGAAATACTCAGCACTGGAGTAGGCTATCTGGGTCCTGTAAGACTGCTCTGTACGTCTTCACATGTTTTTCTTGTTCTCTTAGAGGTTTTTGTGATGTTGTCTTTTCTTTTTTCATGTGCGTGTAGCATGTGCGTGTGCGTGTGCTTGCATAAGTTCATGTGCGTCATCTGCATGCAGCAGCCACAGAGGCTGGAAGTGGGTATTGAATCATGGCACTGGAGTTGGAAGTGGTTGTGAGCTGCCCTGTGGGTATTGAACTGAACCCAAGTCCTCTGCAAGACAGCCAGTCTCTTAACTGCTAAGCCTTCTCCACTTTCCTAAGTAGAAAATAAAGTGTTCCAATTGTTTTGTTTCTGATGTTCCAACTCTTTTGTAGTCTGTAATTTTTTCTTTCTTTTTTTTCAAAGTTAGGATATCACTTCATAACCCAGGCTGGCCTTGAACTAGTGATCTGTTTTGTCTGTTTTAGCCTCTTGAGTGCTGGTATCACAGAATACTCTGCTATATCCACTTTTCTCTTTTCCTTACATGATTGAAAATATAAAGCTACTTTTCCAGTATTGATTTCTTGGCTCTTCCTAACTTTACTCAGAAATATATAGGAGATTCCTGTTTCTCAGTGTGTCAGACTCATTGTTTCTTCACACAGAGTTGGATAAAAGGAGATGAGGCGAGGTCAGAAGTGTTAAGTTAGATCAAAGACCAAGTCTCAGGCACTGCAATTTGAGCAGAGGTGTGGAAGAAAAGGAAGGAAGGTCTAGCTAGCATTGCAAAACAAAAAAGGGAAAACCGACCTGCGGAGGCCGAGACCGCCTGTCTGCTGGATGGGAGCAAAGGCAAGCATGCAGAATGGAGAAAGTAGGGGAGAGGGGTCAGGGCTGTGTCAGGCTGTGAGGAGTGGTGCCTCCTGAGGGCTCACGTACCACCACCTACTTGGGACTTTTTTTTTTAAACAAAGGAGAGCTGGCAAGTAGCTGATGTATGGAAAGTAGAATACAGTGGGACAAATAAGTGTATGGTATTACATATTATGGAATTAATTGAAGAGAAAGATCATGGTGCCTCAGACAGGATTCCTGAGGAAGGAGGAGTGTAAAAGATGGCTGGAGTAGTCACATTAGAGCCCTGACATGGACTGAGCAGTTGTTGGCAGCAGGTTTTAAATGATACTGATATTGAATGAAGAGGAGGACTTGACTGCTCCCAGGTGTGATTGAGGAGATGGTTTTGTTGTAGATATGAGGGAGAGAGAAGCCAGACCCAGGAAGTTTAGCTCTGACCCCTCTAGGTTGAGTTTTCTGGCTTTATTCCTTGTTTTGTGTTTGTGTTCTCCGATGCTCAGACCTCAGTGTGTCCTGCTCTTTCTTAGATTAGAATCTCCTGCCTTACAAATGAACGTGACCCTTTTCTCAACTTGGGTGTTTGTCACAAGAGACAGAACCTCTCAGTAAGACCCAGGTTTTTCTACAAAGTAAGTTCAAGGCCAATCTAGGCTACTTGAGATTTTATCTCAAACAAACAGCAGCAGCAGCAGCAGCAGCAGCCGCCGCCACCTTGCAGTAACACTTGCTATTTCTTTAAAAGAGAGCTGAGAGCAGAGGCTGGATCAGTTCAGCCTGCTGACCAGATCGCCTGTGAGGCTGTTTCATTTTTAATGTGATAGTCTATAAAATTGCATTTAATTGTGTGGAAAATCATTTACATTTATTTTTTCTTTTCTGTAGTCTCAAAAGCATAAATATAAGGTCCTTTTCCGGGAACCAGACACATGGTGGAAGTTCAAGCCGAAGGAACTTGCAAGGTAAAGCCTGGAGATTTTCTGAGCTGGCTTTTTGCTCTACAGCAGTGATCCAAAGTTTAGCCAGATTTTTTTCTTTTATAAATGATGAATGAAACCTGATTTTGGCTTATACACTTAAAAGTTGATAACATTATGTACTGGGAATGTGACAGTTTTAAATAATTATTTTTAAAATGCTTACTTATCATGCGTGTGTGCTTATGTGCATATGAACGTGTGCACCCACCCATTCTTGCTTAGTGTGTGTGTGTATTGGGGGCTTGTGAGAGTACAGAGGCAGAGTCACTTGTAGCCAGGCTTTGAGGACTTGAGTTTAATCCCCAGGGTTCACATGGTCCACATGCATGCTGTGGCATGTACGCACTCATACAACACACACATGCATACAGAACCTCACCCTGCAGTGGTTATGTTGTATTAATATGCTCTCTAACAATACTTAGCAGTTCTGCTGTCCAGTGTGTTCTGTAGCTTCCTGTGCTTGCTTTTCTTTTGGTTGGGTTAATTTTTGGACATGGATGGTGAACTCTTCCAATGTGAAACAGTGTGCGAATCTCTCTGCTATAAAACCCGTCCGTCTGTCATCCCACTGGTGTCTACTTTATATATTTGGAGGGTAGTTATTGAAATTCCTAAGAGCGTATCTTTTTTTTTTTTTTTTTGACGTTACCCTAATTAACTGGACTTTATCCCTTCCCAGTGATTTTTCTTTTGTCTTTAAGAATAGCTCTTGCTAGAAGGTCTGGTCTGTTTAATTAATAGAACTGTGCCAGCATCCTTTTAGTTAATATTTTTATTGAGAGTTTTTCCTCTTTTCATACTTTTACTGTCAACCTTTTAATATTTATTGTGCCTAGTATGGCTTGTTTCTCTTCTCTCCCCTCCCTCCCTCCCTCCCTCCCCCCCTCCTCCTCTCTTCTTTGTGTATGTGTGTGTGTTTGTGTGTTAGGGGACAGAAGTTTGGAAGGGGGGTCTCCTGTAGCCCAGGCTAGCCTTGAACTCCTGATCCTCCTGCCTCTACTCTCAGGTGTTAGGATATCAGGCAAATACCATAGTTCTCTGTCCCATCTTGGCTCCGATACTGAGTCTGCTCTCTTAGGGGTGTTTTGCTGTTGACACAGCTGGCCGCTTTCTCAGTGTGCATTGTGCTTGATGCTCATTTTTCCTCTTTATGATCAGTGCTTTGTTTGTTTCTGTTTTTTTGAGATGAGGTCTCACTTTGTAGCCTTGGCTGACCTGGAACTCACTATGTAGACCAGGCTGCCCTCAAACTCACAGAGATCCGCCTGCCTCTGCCTACCAAGTGATGGGTGGGATTAAGGTCATGTGCCACCAGGCCTGACTTCTATGATTGTTGTTACTAGAAAAAAAAATCTATATGAAGTTTTTCTCTCATCATATTTTAGAAAATTTAGGTGAAATTTAAGTCTGTTTTCTAATTTCTAAATTATACGTGGCTTGTTTATGTTTTTTAGTGTCCACTTTCCATGTTTCACTATGCAAAGCTTAACACTAAAGTAAAACCATTTTCTTTGCCTTCCTACTCACCAATACAAAGACTTTACTACACTCACTTGTGATGTAGTTCTCATGAGTGTGCATGGCATCACTCTGTGATTTACACACAGCTGTTTGAGTAGCTCAGGGTTTCCTTTGTGCTCTGCTTCCCCCGGCAGCATAGACCTTTCTTTAATCTGAGGGTCTGTCTGCCTATTTACTTTTAAACTTTTCTTTACAGTAAGTCTGTTTATGTGAAACTATTTCTTTTTAAGTTTTCCTTTGAAAAATATTTTTAACATCTTCATTCTTAAAAGACACTGTATATATTCTGGGCTGTCAGCTAGTTTCTGTTGCTGAAAGTAACTTGTTTTATTTTTATTACTGTTGCTAAGTCTTCCCATTCTAATTATTTGTTTCTATATGACTAGCCATATTTTTAAATTTCTAGCTTAATGACATCTTCCTTTTCTTTGAGTGACAATTTTAGCGTGTGTTTCTCGTTATGGATTTCTTACCCTGTTACCCTGTTACCCTGTTTGACTCCTGAAATCAGGCCATGGATGTCATTCATCAGTTTTAGAACAGTCTTAGCATTTATCTTTAAACTGCTTTTGTCCCATTTCTCTCTTCTCTTCTTCAGACTTGAATCAGTGGTATACTAGACCTTTTTTTGCTTTGGCCTCTATGTCTATGTTTCTTAACCTCTCTCATATTTTCTATCTCTTTGCTTCTCTGTGATATGAAACCAGACAAGATCGAGGTAGGTAAATATGAAAGCCATATTTACCCAAGAGGCAAACATTAATGTTAGCCCTGGAATTCAGATATAAAGCCTTGAATCCAGACTAAGTTAAGAGAGTTACAACTGAGATGCTTTCATTAAGAAACAAACGCAAGGGGATTAAAAAGCATATTATCCTACTTCCTGGCAGTGCAGATTCAGAAGGCACCCTCAGTCTGAGAACTAACGATTTCCATGTAGAGTTAACTAACTGCAAGTTCATTAGCAAAACCACAGCTGAGTGAGCAAGACTGGAGATGCAGATAATACACTTCATATTTGGACGTCCAGAGACTTAATATGCTAGGAATTCAAAAATAGTGTTTGAACCTAAAGTGCAATAAAATGTGTTTGTTTTAATTTAGTTGGGATCTGGTTTTATTATAACAGGAAGGCACTTTGGGATATTTACTCAGCGTCTCTATAGTGGGATACTGCTCACAGTTAATACTTAATTAAACCTTTAAATGACAATCATTGTTATATGAAATTTTTTTTCCAGAGTTTTAGAACAACTTCTAAGGTCATTGAAATCTTTCTCCTGAATTAATAAGGGATATCTGGAAAAAAAGCTGTATAGTATAATTAATAGAATGACAGTTTAAAAGAGTCTGACTAGGTTGGGTGTGGTGGTGTAATCCCAACACTCAAAAATCTGAGGCAGGAGGATCCCAAGTTTCAGGTCAGCAGCCTAGGCTTCATAGTAAGACCACATCTTAAAACAAATGAAAACAAACCTTCCAAAACAGAATGGAGATGGAAATGGAATTAGGACTAGCCAGCACGCATTATGTAAAGGCAAGGCCTTCAGTTCTCCTGTCTCCCATGAGGACTGCCATTGATGGTGTTAGGGGTATAGCTCCGTGGTAACGGTTTACGTTGTATGCACACGGCCCTGAGTTCAGTCCTAGCACTGAAGAACAGGACTTTTGGACTTTGTATGTTCTTTTTTTTTTTTTTTCTTTTTGGTTGTCAACCTTCTTCCCACCTTTCTCTTCCCTGGACTTTTCAGACGTAATATTCATGGAGTAAGCAAAGAGAAGATAACACGAATGTTGGAGCACTATCAGCGCTTCGTTTCCGTGCCAATAATCATGAGTTCTTCAGATCCAGAGAAAACCGAGCGGATTGAGTTGTGTGCATACGCTGGTGAGGACAGAAATCCTAGGTGCGTTAAGTTACATGCAAACGACGCAGTGTGGGGCTAAGGTTTCTTTCTTCTTCTTCTTCTTTTTTTTTTTTTTGTTTTTTTTTTTGGTTTTTCAAGACAGGGTTTCTCTGTGTAGCCCTGGCTGTCCTGGAACTCACTCTGTAGACCAGGCTGGCCTCGAACTCAGAAATCCGCCTGCCTCTGCCTCCCAAGTGCTGGGATTAAAGGTGTGCACCACCACCACCCAGCCTAAGGTTTCTTTTTTAATGATAGCTTTGAAGACTTGAAATCACAGCTGATAAACTAAAAGTAAAGAGATTTTGTTTTCTATTTAAACCCAGCCTAAAGTTTCTTTTTTAATGATAGCTTTGAAGACTTGAAATCACGGCTGATA
>NW_021604608.1:19797526-19832992 GCF_004785775.1 Grammomys surdaster
GTTTCTTTTTTAATGATAGCTTTGAAGACTTGAAATCACGGCTGATAAACTAAAAGTAAAGAGATTTTGTTTTCTATTTAGACATCAGCTGAGGATGTTAGCAAGAGAAGTGAAAATTCATGTGAAAGATGATTTTTTTTCCCTTTAAGTTTGTGAGTCTGTGGGCATACAGTGATTACACTTATCCTTTTTGGGTATTTCCCTTTTCTCTTTTAATTGTTTTTGTGTAGATCCACATTACTTTTTTATTTTTAATGTTGTTTAAGGTTTTAGTGAGTGTACTCACATTGAGAATTCTGTTAGTGTCAGACGTGGTTTTTACTGGGTCAAGCTGAATGGGAGAGGTGGATTTGTGAGAATTCCTAAGATAATGGAAAATGACTTGACAAACTGAATAAGGAAAAATCGTTGACATTGAAAGTATAATGCTATGAGTTGGAAATTAACATCCAGGTTGATGGATGGAGGGTGACTCCTATTTATTACATGTGGGAGGGGCTTTTACAAAAGCACGGTCCAAATACAACCCGTGTGGTGGAGGAAGAGAGGTCACAAGACTGTTGTTTACTTGTTCTCACAAGCTCTCAGAGAGAGATCTCACACAGCACGACTCATGGACTAGGTTCTGACAGGTTGGTTTTGAGATCCTTTAAATAGTGATTCTCAGCCTATCCAGAGCTTCTACCTTTTAGTACATCTCATGTGGTTACCCCAACCATAAACTTACTTTTGTTGCAACTTCAAAACAGTAATTTTGCTTCTGTCATGAATCATAGTATAAATTATATAATATATAATTATATAATAATATAAATTATTATATAAATATATTTCCCAATGGTCTTAGGTGACCCTGTGAAAGGGTCGACAGAGGTTTCGACCTACAGGTTGAGAAATAAAACTTCCTTTGTAGGAAATGTAGACCCATTGTAACATATGCTAAGCTATGGATGTGAAGGAAGCTGGCAAGGCAGTGTCTTTCCCGTGAGCACATTAGACCCTTCGTTGAAATAGTCAACATGTCTCACTGTGACTGACAGCTGAAGGGTTCTGTCCACCCTGAAGAGTTTGCTTGTGTCTGCTTCCCATGGTGTTCCATGTTGGTAAAGAGTTGTGTTTGTGCTATTTCAGGGAAAGGGTAAGATTAGTCCTTACATTATTTCTTCCACCAGTCTGAGGATTGAACTCAAGGCCCCACACAGTTGTTGGGCTAGTGTTCTGCCTCTGAGCTCTACCATTGAGTTATATATATCCCCATCCCAGTTTTTATAATTTTTGTGTAATCTAATTTTAAATATTTAGAATAAATGCTAACTGCTGTCTGGCTGCATGATTCTTTAATTTGAATCATAGTAGTAATCGCACTGTGAGGAAACTTTCTTACCGTACTTGAAATGTCTCGTAGCCCAAGAGACAGTGAAGCTGTTACCTCTGCAAAAGAAGACAGTGTTGCATGTGTGTCTCCGAAGCACTTAGAGTTACCGGAGGAGAAGACACTTGAAGTGGTCACACAAGCAATGTCACCTGCCAGCGATCCCCCGCTCCCTTGTCCCAGTTTAAACAGAGGAAGAACGGAGTTGGGTGATGTGAGTCACGGCGTTCCTAACCACTTCTTGCAGGAAGCTCCGAGCACCTATTTTCCTAACCCTGAAAACAAAGTTCAAGCCACAGATAGAAGTGAGAAAGAACAAGAGATGATGTCTGAAAAAGAGCATTCTGAAGCAGACGCATGGATTGCTGCAGAGGGAGCACCGTCACATGGTTACTGTGTTGAGGACAACCAGGAAACCTGTGAGTTTGCCAGTGCAGCTACTCTTGCCAGTGAGAACCCCTCCCCTCCTGAAATAGTGGAGGAAAGAACAGCAGGAAAGAAAAAGGCCATTGGAAAACAAAAAAGCAAATCATCTTTGGAAAAATTCCCCAAACATGAGCTATCAAATTTTGTTGGTGACTGGCCAGTTGATAAGACAATTAGCCAGAGAACTAAAAGGAACCGGAAAACTGAAAAAGGTTTATCTGTACAAAATGACAAAAAATGCAATCGCCCGCAGTCCCACAAAGTGTTAGATACTAGGGTATCTGTGACTACAGATGCTATCCAGCCCCAAGGATCTGGAAACGACGATTTTTCAGAAGTGCCCAGTAGCTATCACTATGATCCTTACAAAAGTACCGAGCAAACCTCATTCAGCGCTGTGAGCGACTGGCCCTCCTCTGCTTCCTTAACTCAGAGAGAGCACAGATTGAGAATGCCAAAAGGTGGCTTAAGTGAACCCAACGTAGAATTTGGAAATAATGACAACCTGGGTGAAATACCCTTATATCCAGCACACGAGGCCTACTGGGGGACAAGCCCCGAAGAACTGAAGACGCTGAGTTCCAGCCTTCGGGGTTCTGAAATGCTGCCCAGTAAAACAGCGCATGAGCATCATAGCCAGCACTCACTGCCCCTTACCTTTTCCGGCAGTGCAGCAACTCTTCCTGGAGTAGTGGGGCCCCGAGCTCTAACAGAATTTCCAGTGGGGGTGTCTGGAATCATGTCTGGAATAGATACAGGCACTTGTACCCAGACTGAACCCCAAGATTTTGCTCTCTTGTGGAAAATAGAAAAGAATAAAATCAATGTTTCAGATTCTGTCAGAGTGTTGACAGGAAGATTAGATGGGTTTAAGCCAAAAGATTTTACTCTTATTAGAAAATTAAATGTTCAAGAAACAATTCCATATAGAGTGATGCATGATAAAAGTACATTCGTTGAAGAAAGTGAGCTCACCAGTGCCGATGAATCTGAAAATATTAACATCCTTTGCAAACTGTTTGGATCCTTTTCCTTAGAAGCCCTGAAAGATCTGTATGAGAGATGTAATAAAGACATTATTTGGGCCACAAGCCTCTTGTTGGACTCTGAGACTAAACTGTGTGAGGACACTGAGGTTGAGAACCCCCCCAAGTCATACAGTGAGTCACAGGTTGGGCCGTTTTCTATGGGCTTGGATTTGAAGGAAATTATTAGCCACGGAGGAACCTCAGAAGGTTCTAATTCTTCTGTATCAGAATTTAGTCCTGGAATTGGTATCAGGAACACCAGCGCACAGTCTGCTGGTGACCCAGAAACGGGAAACTCAGAGCAGGAAGGGATAAGAACTCTAAATCCTGAAAACCCCGAATTAATAACCAGAATATTCCCTAATGCCACTGTAAACGTGAAGAGTAATAATGAAACAGTGCCTGACTGTCAGGCTGAATTGTCTGGTGCGTATACCTTTGAGCAGCCTCCACGGTCTTACATCCCTAAAGATGTTAGTGAAATAGAAGAAAGTCTAGTAGTGACAGAGACTAGAGACAATATTCATTCTTTTTTAAATTTATCTGATATTATAAACTCTGCAACAAGCAGTTCAAATCCTGAATTAAATGAAGATGTTTATCTTACTGGCTCTTTGGAAGTAAAGAAAAATGAAAATCTTCCTAAGGATTATATGAAATTTGCAAACATGGAAGAATTTATCAATGAAGATAAACAGGAAATGGAGAGAAATCTAATGCCAGGAACTGGTTGGTCAGTAGGAGTTAGTGAAGAGGGTAAAACTGAGGTGTTGACTCCTGCACCAGTGACAGCCAAATCTCTGACCATAGACTGTCTGGAGCTGGCACTACCCCCGGAGCTGGCTTTCCAGCTTAATGAGCTGTTTGGCCCGGTTGGTATTGATTCAGGTAAGGAAAAAGTAAATTATGTGTGTATGTAAATAGCATACAGTTTCTAGCTCAGTTAATTTTTGTTGGCTCAATGTATCTGATTTATGTCACATAATTTTACAATGTGCTTTATTTTTTTGATAAAACATGTTTTTAAAGGATTTAAAAGAATGAATTTGAAGTAGAGAATATTTACATAGAATTTTAAATTTCAGGATACCCATGAACATGTTGCAGGTTACCCTGGTACTTACCTTACATGTATTTGCAAAAGTGAACTTTTGGAAAAAGAGTCTCTTGGTGCTGTTTCTGATAGATTAATGCAGGAATTAATTTCCTAGCATACTGTTATGGGAAGTCTCAGCTAGAGGAATGTATTAAGTTACTGGGGTGTATGCTAACTTAAATAGATTTGTTATGAAGTTTTGCATGTTGTACCAATTAAGTATGAAAACAATGGCATAAAACATAAAAATATCCCAAGTAAACAGAAATGTATTAGTAATTAATGGTAAAATTTAATTTTATCCATGTGGTAGTTGAGTGTGTTTTCTGCAAATGTGCGATGAGCACCAATGATGTTTTTTCTTTTTCTCCTCTTCACAAGGCTCTCTAACAGTTGAGGATTGTGTGGTTCATATAGACCTGAATCTCGCTAAAGTGATTCATGAGAAATGGAGAGAATCTGTAATGGTTGGTAACCTCCTCATATGAAGACCCCCACCCCCATGTTATTTTACTCATACACACATACAGATTTATACACATGCATGTCATTTTTAAAAGTACTAAAAATCTTAAACAGAGCTCTAGGGAACGAATACATATATGTATAGATATTGATATTCTTTTTAATTTTTACTCTTTATTTTATGTACAATAGAGGATGTCAGATCCCCTGGGACCGGTGTTACAGTTTGCCATTTGAATGCTGGGAGTTGAACCAGGGTCTTCTGGGAGAGCAGCAGCTAATGCTCTTAACCACTGAGCTGTCTCTCTAGCCGACATTAGCTCTTCTTAGTAATTTTATTTATATAATTTTATCATTTTACTTAATTTTAATAGTGATTCATAGTTCACAAGAAGAACTAATACAGCCTGTAGCCGTGTTTGCCATGGCACCCTCTTTTCCCATCCTTGCTCTCTGCCTTTGTGTTTAGGAGCGACAGAGACAAGAGGAGGTTTCTCGTGGCAAGTGCATGCAAGGTAAAAGTACATCTTTACACTTTGATGTTGAAATGTTGACTGCATATATATTTTTAATTCATTCTAAGTGTACTTCCTTAAAATATGTTGCCCAAAGATTTAAAAAAAAAGTGTGTGTGTTCATGTGTGTATGGAGAGTGTGTATATCATAGTGTATGTATAGAGGTCAGAGGGATGTTTGCAGGTATCTCCTTCCACCATGTGGATTCTTGGGATTGAACTCAGTCAGGTTTGGCAGCAGGTGCTTTTACTGACTATGTCTCCAAGAATTTTGATTTACAAATGGAAAAAAAACCAAACAAAAACAAACAAACAAACAAACAAAAAAACCCAAAACCTTGTGTGTGTGGGGTTGAGACTTTTTTTTTTTTAAATAGTCCTGGCTGTCCTAGAACTTGCTTTATAGACCAGGCTGGCCTTGAACTCACAGAGATTGCCCTGCTTTTGCCTCCATAGGGCTAGAATTAAAGGTGTATGTCACCACCGCCCAGCAAGAAATCCTCTTAAAAACTTGCTGGGGCTGGAGAGATGGCTAGGCGGTTAAGAGCACTGATTGCTCTTGCAGACAACCTGAGTTCAATTCCCAGTAACCACATGGTGGCTCCCAACCATCTGGAATGGGATTCAATGCCCTCTTCTGGTATGTCTAAAGACAACCACAGTGTACTCATATACATAAAAATAAATAAATCTTAAAAAAAAAAAACCAACTTGCCTTTTTGTGTATTTATTGAGACACTGTAGCAAAGGCTGGTCTCAAATTTGCAATATTTTTTTAAAGCTTTTTGAGTGCTAGGATATCACAGCATGCCCAGCTACAAATAAATGCTCATGTTTCTCTCTCTCTCTCTCAAAAAACAAAAACAAAAAAAACCAACAACAAAACAAAAAAGAATCTTGATGCAGACTAGAAACTTAGAGGAAAATAAGGCTGAGTACTGTTTATCATAGCTGCTACAGTATCTGAAGTGTGCTGATACATGTTGTCAGAGAGCTTCTTGGTAAGGTTTTAAAATGCTTTTGGTTTATTTTCTTGATAGCATTATAGAATTATTACTTGGCTATTCACATCTTTATTGATATCAGTGTCTTAGATGACAAAGATAAACCTGAATCATGAAGGTCCTTGCTTCCAGATGACTTCTTACACAGTGTTGTCTCCAGTGACTTCTGTCACGCAGGCCTGGTAAGAAAGGCCTCCTTCTGTAAAGAAGCACTTTGAATACTTCCGTGCACTCCACACTGCAGCTGAGACGAGGAACTGTAGGGTGAAGATTCTTGGGCTCCACTTTAGTTCAGGCTTGTGCTCAAGTTACAGCTTCCGGAGAGAAGCTGGGCACACACCTAAGAGTATAAGCAGCACTACCTAAGGGTAGAAGTGACAGGACTATATAGTGGTTATGTGACTGCTTGGGGCTGCAGCAGCTGCCCCACTCTTCACTCCCCACAGAGACAGGAATCTGTCAGAATGTGCCTATCTGCTGTGACTGTGAACCTCAAGCTCTGCTCTTTGAGTGTAACTCCCTATTTGTAGTGTCCTTTGGTCTGTTAGTATTTGTCAGCATGTTACTTTCCTCAGTTCTCGGAGGAGAGTGGGGCTGAGCACAGCTCTCCCTGTCGCTCACTACTCAGCCTTTTTATTGGGGAGGGAGGGAGTCAAAGTGACACACAAAAGAACGGGAAACATTCATTGAACTGATTTATGGTTATGCCTAGGTCATTGCTCATGTGAAATACTTGCTTGTGGTTACATGAAGATTTATTTTGAAATTTCAAAGTCAGATTATAAGCTGAAAAGGACTTTAAGCTGTAAAGGACCATAAGCTGAAAAGGACTGTCTTGTGACTAATGCTTAATTTGTACATTAATTGCTGAATCTGTGACACTATATTACTCTTGTAGATCCTTTGCTGGCTGGACATACTGTTTTTGATAATTCTGAACAAAAATCATCTCAGAAAACAGGCAAAAGATTATTGAAGACTTTAGCAGCACCTGAGACCCTGGATCACTGGAACACTCAAACAAAAAAAGTTTCACTTCGGGAAATAATGTCAGAAGAAATTGCCTTACAGGAGAAACATGACTTGGTAAGGGTTGACACAGATACTAACCCGTGGTCTCTGGCTGCAGTGTTAGTTACATGTGATTTCCATTTAATTCTGTGTCTCTCATATTTAACCTGGTTGAAGGCAATATTAAAACTGAAAGGTGTGTAGATAGAATCTGAAGTCGAGGCTTTGCTTCTAGCTGACACTGGTATGTGTAAGCTGTCATGTTACGTATGTGTGTTAGATTTAATTATTTCAGGCTATAAAACTGTGTCATTGGTAGTTTCATTTGTTTAATTTGGTTTTGTTTTATTTTTGAGACAGGGTTTCCCTGTGTAGCCCTGACTTTATTGGAACACACTTTATAGATCAAGCTGGCCTTGAACCCAGAGCTCTGACTTTGTCTCCTGTGTGCTAGGAGTAAAGGAGTGAGCCACCACTGGCTTCACTGGTAAATTTTAGCATTTACTTCAGTCATTTTTTACTTATAGAAAAATACGAAATCTTTCATTTAAAGATAGTATCATACATTATTTAGTCACAATAATTGTATTGCTTTTTTTAAAGATGTGTCATCCTCACAGAAAAAGATCCTAAGTTTATAGTCCAGCCATGTTAGGATTTGTAGTTTAGAAGCGTGACCCTTAGATCACCAGGGCTCTTAGCATTGAGGATTCTTTGTGGAGATGTTAATTCAGGTTATAGAGCATATGGGAAATACTTTGTTTCTTTTGAGACAGGGCTCATGCAGCTCAGGTTCCTGATCTGCTTGTCTCCACTACTCTGTGACAAGTTCACTTAGTTAGTCATTTCCTGGGCGGAGCCTTACAGCTTCCCTTCTGACTGCTGTTGGGTGCTACAGATGAGTTCAATGTAACTAAACTTTAAACAGATAATTCTAGGATTGTTATTAAAATTCCTAATTTAGAAAGTTTCAGGGTTACTTTAATTGCCTTTGAAATTTTATAGGTTATTTTTCAGAGATTAGAGTCTGAATGACAAGCAAAAATTATAACTATGTTGTCAACACTAGAAAGTATTAAAGTTACTTTTAAGAAGTTCCTCCTCTCTCCCCCTCTCTCCCTCTTCCCTTCTCTCCCTCTTCCCCTCTTTCCCTCTCTCTCCCTCTCCCTCCTCTTGTTTGTTTATTGAGACAGGGTTTCTCTGTGTAGTCCTGGCTGTCCTAAAATTCACCCTGTAGACCAGGCTGGCAGGCTGATATACCTGCTGGGATTAAAGGGATGTGTCACCCCTGCTCAGCTACTTTAACAGTCTTTTTCATAATTTAGTTTAGAATTTAAAGAAGATACTCTAGGAACTCCAAGGACATGGCTCAGTGAGTAAGAATCCTTCTGTCAAGCATGAGGTCTTGAGTGCAAACCCCTCAACACTATCATACTAAATTTTAAAAAGTGGGTGTGCTAGCATCTGAGCTGTTGGGTGTACACAGGAAGACCACTGTGGAGACACCATCTAAGGGAGGAAGGTAGACTGTGATGGAGCCGTCCGTCCGTCCATCCGTCTGTCCATCACAGGGAGCGTGCAGTACATACCACCCTGTGTCACACAGGTGGGGACAGAGAGAACTATTTAGGAAACTAGGAAAGTCTGGCAGTTTTACTTTATCTACTTATTTAGGAGTTTTACCTTATTGTGCCTGGATTTCAGTACATAGCCCAGACTGGTCTTGAACTCTCCACCTTTCTATCTTAGTGTTTTTTGTTTGCTTGTTTGTTTGTTTTTGTTTTTGTTTTTTTTCCCCTTTTTGTTTTTTTTGTTTGTTTTTCGAGACAGGGCTTCTCTGTGTAGCCCTGGCTGTCCTGGAACTCACTCTGTAGACCAGGATGGCCTCGAACTCAGAAATCCTCCTGCCTCTGCCTCCCAAGTGCTGGGATCAAAGGCGTGCGCCACCACTGCCCGGCATCCACCTTTCTATCTTATATGTCAAGCGTTATACACATTTGGAACTCTGCTTGGCTGGAGTAGTAGTTCTAGGTAGGCAACTTTATGGAGTGTGAAAAAATAGCTATCTTTTAGTAAATATATTTGTAAAAAAATTTTAAACAATTAAGAGTGTTAAGGTTTTCTGCCAATCTGAATTTGTAACATTTGTACATTGTAGCTTCTGCCTATTGAGGAAAGTATGGTCACAGCATCACACCATGTCTCTTACTGAGGACTCATGGGGGGCATTTCTTTTGGGTTTCAGTGCCAGAAAAGCTATACTTCTCCTGAGCAGCTGGCTTGTTTTTATTTTATGAACACTGAGAATGTTTCCCCTTTGCTTTTACTACTCAGGGGGCTCAGAACTAAATTTGTAGCAATTTACAGGATTGACATGGACTTATATATTAATTTTACTTGCTAGCTAATCTTTGTTAATTTATATCCTATCTTTTTAATAGTTACATTGATTAATAATTGGTAATGTCCCAAGTAAAGCATCATTATGTGATTAAAGAAGGCATATGCCACCACCACCCGGCTACAACAGAATAATTAATTAGACTTTTGTTCAGTATTGTCTGGGTTACAAATTGCATCTTACAAATTTTCATCTTATGGGTGATTGTTTTTTGTTTTGTTTTAGAAACGGGAGACACTTATGTTTGAAAAAGACTGTGCCACAAAACTAAAGGAGAAGCAGCTCTTTAAAATATTTCCAGCCATTAATCAAAATTTCCTGGTGGACATTTTCAAGGATCACAAGTGAGTGAGTGCTCAAAGGACTAGCTAGTCTCCCTGGACAGATTTGTCAAATGATCTCTAGTGTTCATTTAACAAATTGTTAAATTTGATATATATGTTGTTCAGAAAGTGCAAATTTCTAACAACTGTCTTGTATTCCTTGTTAAATTTTTCTTTAAATTTTTTTTGTTACTTTTTCATCATGGGAAACAACAGGTAGCTGAGAGGTAGACAGTGTTTTACTTCCAATTTTAAATTAGAATCTCATGGTTTTAAGTGGAGTTCATTAAAATACAAATATCAGCATGGAATTGTATTATCTGTGTTTGATTTTCGAAGGAAACTGAAACTATGTATAGATTCTCAAAAGATTCATGGAATATAGATCTTGCAATTAAAAGAAACATTCAGCTAATGTGCCTGAAATAGGCAGGAACTCAGCCTGACATGCTGTAAGTTCTAGACAAGCAAGGGCTAAGTAGCCTATCTTTAAAATAAATAATTGTTAAAAATGAGAAATCCAGTTATCAGAGTTACCTCCTACTATTGTTTTTGTTGTTAGGGATTGAGCCCAGGTCTTTCCAACTCTGTTTTGTTAAAATCATATAATGGTCACATGTATCCAGACTGTCCTTAACCTTGCTAGGTAGCTAAGGGTGACCTAGAACTTCTGACCTTGCTGCCTCCACCTCTCAAATTCTAGGCTTACAAGCCCTTATGGTCAATTTTATGTAGTTATGGGGATCAAACACAGGACTTCCTACATGTTAGCCAGGTATTCTACCAACTAGGCCATATCCCCACCTGGTTAAGTTAATTTTGACTGTATATAAAACACAAAATTGTGCATATTAGTGAGTGGTAAAATGTTTTGATCCATGTGTCCATTGTGTAGTGTTTTAATTAGGTTAACATGTTTTTTCCAAAGTCCTGGCTATCCTGAACTCTCTTTATAGACCAGGCTAGTGTCAAGCTTGCAGAGATCTTCCTGCCTCTGAGCCTTGCGATTAAAGGCATGTACCACCATGCATGGCAACATGGGTTTTGTTTTTTTTTTTTTTAACACCTGAGTTTTTACTCATTCCTCATTTGTTTATTTATTGTGTGTGCAAGCAGCCAGGGGTGAGTGTGCAGGTCAGAGAGCAGCTCTTGAAACTTGGTTCTCTCCTTTTAATATGTGGACTCTGGGGATCCAACTCAGGTCATCAGATGTGGGAGCAAGACGACCTGTTGAGCTATTGCACCTGCCCATTTACTAGTACTACCAGTACTACCACAAGTACTAGTACTACCACAAGTACTAGTACTACTGCTGCTAGCTTTCCGAGTTTGGAACTGAGAGATGGCTCAGTGTTTAAGGGCAGTCGCTGCACTTCAGAGGACCAGAGTTTGATTACTAACACCATGGTGGCTTACATCTGTCAGTAACTCCAGTTCAGGGAAACTGATAACCCTCTTCTGGACTCCTCGGGTACCAGGCATACATATGGTACAGACATACATGCAGGTGAAACGTCCATACACATAAAATAAAATGATAAATAAAAATGCCGACAGACCTTCCAGGACACTTTTCTGGCTTCTTGAAGTGCTCAGCATATAGTTGTTTTCTATAATCTGCTACACATAACTGTATTACTCATACTTAATTGTGACTTAGTACCCATGACTCTCCTCATTTCTCTTTCTCCCTGTGTTTTCCACCATGGACGATTAAACCAGAGGCAGCTATATGCTAGGCAGGTGCCCTAGCACTGAGCTGTATTCCCAACCTGGTTTTATTTTTATTTTAAGCCAGGATTTTGCTCTGTAGCCCAGGTTGGCCTTAAACTTGTGATCCTCCTCCCTGGCTACCTGTATAGCTAGAGTTGTGGTATGTGCCATTGTACCTGGCTTGGTAGCACTTTTGAAAATTAGATTTTGAGGCTGGGGATAAAGTGCTTGGCTGGAATGAACAGGCCTTGGGGTTGGTCCTCATCATTAGACGACATTAAGGAGGCAGAGGCAGGCAGGTCTCTGAGGTTAGACCAACTTGATGTCTGTAGCAAGTTCCTGAGCACCCAGGGCTGCATTGAGACCTATCTTAAAGTTGAGACCTGATTACTTTTTATTTTCCCTGAGATCATTCTAAGTCTTTGAGCGTGTTATATTTCAGTATTAAAAACTTAAAACTAAGCCAATTTCTTACACTTTTAAAAAATTAAAAATATTTATTGGTATTTTATAGATATGAGTGTTTGCCCACATATATGTATGTGTGCCCCATGTATGCCTAGTGCCCACAGAACTGGAACTGGAGTTACACATAGTTGTGAGCAGTCATGTAGATGCTGGGAACCAAACCTGGGTTCTCTGCCAAAGCAGCCAGTGCTCTTAGAAAATGCTTGAAAATGCTTTATGGTGATTATGCCACAGAACTTTCATTTTCCTCTATTTAAATATATTTAAACAGCTATTCACTGGAAAACACGGTACAGTTTCTAAACTGTGTTCTTGAAGGAGACCCTGTGAAAACAGTTGTAGCTCAAGAGTGTGTTCACCAAAATGAGAATAGCACTTCTCATACTGCACAGAAATCGAAAGAGAAAAAGGTATGGACTGATTTGATCTTTTACCCTGTTGGCAAATATATATATGTGGTTTGTTTATTGGGTATAATAATTTAATGATTATTTTTCACCATTTTGAGTAGATTGAAATTTTAATGACCAATAATATTCTTTTAAAGAATATCTGTGTACTCAGAGAATGAACTTATACCTAAATATGTTCTTACTTAATATTGTTATACAATGATAAGCATCTAAGTTTAAATTTCTGTAGATTCTGTGTAGATTTTCTTTTTTTCCTTAGGCAGGGTTTCTCTGTGTATCCCTGGCTGTCCTGGAACTTGCTGTGTGTAGACCAGGCTGAACTCAAACTTAAGATCCATCTGCCTCTGCCTCGTGTAGACGTTTCTGTGTTGACACAGTAGCTTATGAGGCATAATTGAAAGAAATGATTTTTATTATATCATAGATCTTAGAGTCTAAATATGTGGGCAGAAATATTTAACAACTTCTTTAAGTGGTTTCTCTGTTTTACCTTGAAAATGCTTTATTCTATGTTTAAATAACTTGTTATAAATCAATAGAATTGTGGTTGATTCTTACTTGCAGTCTTGTATCAGCATCAGAGTTTCTTGTTGCTTCATTTGATTTCACGTATTTGGGTGTCTTACCTATGTACATGTATGCATATATGTGCACTCTGTGTGCAGGGCCAATGGAGGCCAGAAAAAGGTATCAGATACCTTCAAAATTCCAGTTACAAGAAGTTGTGAGATGCCATGTAGGTGCTGGTAACCAAACCCCGAGGTCCTCTGCAAGAATAGCAGATGCTCTTAACATTGAACCGTTTCTACAGTCCTCTTCTTTGTTTTGTCTGTTTTTGAGACAGGGTTTCTGGCTGGCTAGCCTAGAGCTATGTGTCGACCAGAGTAGCCTTGAATTCAGAGATCCTCTTGTCTCTTAAGTACTGTGATTCAAGTTCTGGGTCACCATGCCTGGCTCATAATTAAGGTTTTTGGAGAGCATGGTGATGTCCGTTATTTTAAACCTCTACAGTTCCAGGATCTAAGCAAAATATTAATGAGGAAATTATATAACTATTATTATATATTAGGTTAGTTTTCCTTAGTATTTTTATCAGTTAGAAATGTCATATATAACATAATACATACAACATTTTTATAGTACTTACATATATACAGTACATACAGTATTATATAATACTGTTAAGATTTCCATAAATCAATTAAAACCATATATCTCTTAAGATAAGACATAGATTACTATTTGTAAGTGTTCTCTGCAAAAAATAACTTTGAAGAAAAGAATTAATGAAAAGACAGTTTGACTTAGAGATTACTATATTTTTATTTTTAAACATTAGCTTTTGATATTCTAAAGCAGTGGTTCTTAACCTTCCTAATGCTCTGATCCTTTAAAAGGTTATCATGTTGTGGTTACCCCAACCATAAAGTTATTTTGTTGCTACTTCATAACTGTAATTATGCTATTGCTATAAATCATAAAGTAAATATCTGATATGTGACTCACAAAGAGTTTGTGAAGCACAGGTTGAGAACCACTGTTTGAAAAGTATCTGGATATATTGTCTGAAAATATTACCCAAAATACAGCTTTCTTCTTTGATGGAAAGCATATGGACAGTTTGTATAATTATTATTTTCACTATCTTATATTTTACATAAGAGTGATTTGCTTCTTTAAGGATCTGGTTTGAGTAACAGTTATATCACATGCACATGTGAGTGCACACGCAAAGAGAACCACACTTTGTTGCAGTGTTTGGTTTCTGAGAGAGGATCTTGATATGTAGCTTATACTGTTTTCAATCCAACTGCTTAGTCTCCATGATACTGGAATTGTGAGGGTCCAGGCTTTATTGTAAAAGACTCCTGAAGCCCTCTACCTGAGGCAGTGTCTGATGGTACTATAGTTGAAGTCTACCCATAAAGGCGCTTATGGTCTTTATTATCAGCCATGCTAACTACACGAGGTATTCTGGTTTTTTAATTAATTTGTTTTTAATTGGCTTTTGAAAACCATAAGTTGAAATTTCTCATTGTTACCTTGAAACTTTTTGTTTGTTTGTCTAAAGCAAGACATCATGTACCTCAAGCTGGCTTCATACTCCCTGTGTGGTCAAGAGTGACCTGATCCCTGTCTGTCCTGGAGTGCTGAGAAGATAGATGTGTAACATAGTCCAAGGCTTGAAACTTGGAATAGGTTTAAACACAAACTAAAACGTGGATTTCTGTGTTGAATAAATTCATATTGCTCTTTATTTTACCTTCTATCTTTGGACTTGATTTTGTGACCTAATTATATTTTAATAATTGTGAAGAACAGCTGGTGGTGGCTGTTGTGGTACAGTCTTTTAATCCCAGTACTCAGGGAGGAAGCAGAGGCAGGTGGGTCTCTGAGTTTGAGGCTGGCCTGGTCTACAGAGTGAGTTCCAGGATGGCCAGGGCTACACAGAGAAACCCTGTCTCCTCCCTCTTCCCCTGCCAAAAAGGAAATAATAATTTTGAAGAACATCTCTATGTCTCCTAAAAGTGTGAAGAAGGGGTAATGTTAGTGACGTGAAAGAGCCGATGGTAGGAAGTCACTGGGAAAAGACCAGTCTAGCTGTTCATTTGCTTTCTTCCTTGCCTGCTTCCTCCCAACTCCCAAGGTAGGGTTTCTCTGTAGTCCTGGCTTCCTGGAACTCCTTCTGTAGATCAGGCTAGATCAGGCTGGCTTTGAACTCAGAGATCCACCAATCTCTGTCTCCCAATTGCTGGGATTAAACAGAATTTCACGTATTCCAGGGTAGCCTCCAATTTCTGTGTAGCCAGGCTGTTGTGATCTTCTGTCTATGACCCTATCATGCTGAACACATACAGTTGCCTGGTCTTCCTGCTTTTTCGTGATAGCTGAATACTAAGATTACAGACATGTACCACCACGCCTGGCTCAGGCCTAGTTTGGGCATACATTTTCTGACAAGAAGACATCCATCCAGAATAAGACATCCATTCCAAACTTGCTCTGTGCATTACACATTGTGTTCTAGGCAAAGAAACCAAAAGAGGCTGAGGATCCCCCAGGTGACCCCTCTTTCCAGGATTTTGAGTACCCTGAGTATGATGACTACAGGGCAGAGGCTTTCCTGCACCAGCAGAAGAGGATGGAGTGCTACAGCAAGGCCAAGGAAGCCTACCGCATGGGGAAGAAGAATGTGGCCACCTTTTATGCTCAACAGGTGAAGTGGAAAACTGTTGCAGTTTGTTCATCAGTTATGGTATTTAAGTAGCCTTAGCACATAAGTTTTGGTTAACAATTGGGGAAGGATTTAGAGATCATATAAGTGACATATAAAGTGACCTAATAGAACGCCATGATTGTGAAACCTTGGTCATCTTTGTTGAGTTTCTGTCATTGCTTCTGTATGTGTAGTGTCATGAGTACAGTTGTTCTTCAGGCTTCAGTGTGAACTTGCTCTCGTACAGACTAGAGCAAGTGATCTACCACTGAGCTGTATCCCCTCCCCTCCCTTCCCCTCCCCTCTTCTCCTCTCTTTTCTCCTCTCCTTTTTTCTTATCATTTATGTTTTATATTAAGACTGAGTCTCACTAAATTATCCAGGCTGCCCTTGCACTTGTCATTCTGTTTCGTAGCTTTGCAAGTTCCTGAGAGTATGGCTGTGTACCACTAGGCCTGGGGAATTGTAATTTGTTTTCCCAACTTTTCCTTTGGGTTAAATTGAATCATTTGATGGTCTCCTTAGCAGTTTATCATTTACTAGTATGTCTGAGCAGATAGATGTTTCCTGGGAGAAAGAAAGAAAGCAGAAAAGGATGTGTTAGACAGGAGTCACATGGGTCTTACATTGTCTATGATGTTTCGATTTTTAGTAAAGCATTTATCTATGTGTGTCTGTGTATGTTGTATCTTGTATATATATTTGGTACATGCACATTAGTGTGTGAGTGCTTGTTCTGTGGACACAGAGGCCAGAGGAGGACAGGGTCTTCCACTGTCACATCCCCATTTACCGCCATAAGACAGGCAGTAAGGAAATGCTGAGCTAGAAGTTTAACCTTTCAGCTAGGCTGGCTTGCCAGCGAGCTTCTGGGATCTACCTGTCTCTTCCCCTGATGCTGGGGTTAGGACACATACAGATATGCCTTGCTTCTTACATTGACTTGAACTCAGGTTGTCCTAAACAGAAGGTGTCAAACTAGGATACCCCTTAGAGCCCTAACAACAGTCCTTGGGCAGGGGGTAACTAGAAACTGTTTTAAAGGGACCATCAAGCTGAGAGACCCATGATTATCAAAGAATACACTTTATTAATCAAATCAAACATTAAACCTATTGATTCTTTCCTGAGCTAAACATTGTTTTCTTTTATGAATTTTGTTTAAGGATTTTAAAAAAAATTTTACTATTATGAATAGTTTAAGAACCATATTATTATTAATTTACTAAGTTTTTCCAAAGTTTGTTCCATCATCTTTTAGCTTATTTCTTCATCAAGATACTAAATTTAGTGTTCCGAGTTTTATTCAGGGCACTTCTGCTCCTTTGCTTGTCTTAAGTGGTAATTAAAAGTTTCTGTTGGTGATGTCTGTATGATTAAAGGGCAGTCTGCATGAGCAGAAGATGAAAGAAGCCAATCACCTTGCTGCTGTGGAGATCTTTGAGAAAGTCAATGCCTCTCTGCTACCGCAGAATGTCTTAGACCTCCATGGGCTGCATGTAGATGAAGCTATAGAACATTTGACAGCGGTTCTACAGCAGAAAACAGAAGGTAGGGATATGCTGATGACGTTGGCATTGACAGACCTTGCCAAACACAGTGAATCTGCCTGTGCAGACTGGGACTATCTGCTTTCTTTGTAGACATTCGTGTTAGTCATTCCTCAAAGAATTTTCATTGGTGTGACCATTAAGCTTTCTTTCTTGGACTTATTTCTATTCCTTTATTACATCTGTAAAGGATGGGTCACAATAAACACGGGAATCCTCTGTGACTGATAAATGGAACCTGCCTTGAATACTGTCTTTAGTAGATGTTTGTGCAGCTACAAAAGCAAATAAGGTGATAGGACTTTTACAGAATTGCCTCAGAGGCAGGCTTTCTAAACACCTGCAGTACGTCAGTGTCCCTTTCTTTCTGCTGATATTTAGTCACACAGGTAACACGAAAGGCCACACCTGTCATTTCCTAAATTGTTTATTTTCCCAGGATCTTAGCTAGATCTTTTTCAAGACCTCACTCAGTAAAGTGTCTCACTGTGTAGTGTCTGTGTCACTCTCTTCAGTGGTCGTGCTCCATAGAAAGTGCAGTCCGTCTTGCTTATCTCACACACTAATACTGGACAAGTGTTGAGTTATAAAGATGGCCTGTATTGTTGCACTTTATATACATTTATTAATTCAGCAGTTATCACTTGTGATGAAGTGGAATTGCTGTATAAGACTGAGAATTCATCTGAAACATTGCAACTGTGTTATTCTATAACTGAGGTTATAGAATAATACAGTGTTTATAGACTAATCTGTAACAAATGCAGATATTTTACTTTTTCTCATTTTTAAAAATACTTCCTTTTATATTTCTTTTCAATCTTCTTTTTCCTTTTGGTTTTGTTTTTCCAAGACAGAGTTTCTCTATTTAGCACTGTTGTTCTGGAACTCTCTGTAGATCAGGCTATCTGGGAACTCTTGAGGTCTGCCTTCCAAGGGCTCAGCAGTAACTTGCCCAGGGTAGCATTTGGTCAGACCCAAGGTGCAAAAAGCCATCTTGTGCATGCTTAGGGGAGCTTGCCTACCACTTACCACCAGATGGCAGAATTGCTGACTAGAAGTGTTGGGGTAGGGGTAGGAATCTGTGGGGTATTCTGCATTATGTTTTACTCATAAAATAAAAGAATTTTCAAAACTGAGGCTAAATAGAGACATCTGGGTCCTCTGTGCCTTGTGAGTGTGTACACACATACCTGTGAAGTACTTTTGCCCTCAGATAAACCAGAAACTCAACAGTTTGGATGTGATTAGTTACAGGGATTCACAGGGGACAGGGGAACAATGTAAGCATCATCATGAAGATGCAATAAGAAAATAAAGACTGGGAATAGAGGAGAAATAACTCTGATTTTTAAAAAGTAAACATAAAAATAGAGAGAAGGAAAACCTTTGATTTATAGCTCTCTAAAAAATATATCAGATTGAGCATAGAGGCACACGCACACCTTTAGTCTCAGAAGTCAGAGGCAGGTGGCTCTCTGTGTGTTTGAGGAGAATCTGGTCTACAGTACAAGTTCCAAGTCAGCCAGAGATGTATAGTGAAATGTTTAATTATACCCACATACAAACTTAGGCTATTTATGAATGAGAACATAAATTTTTTACATTAAGTACTTTACTATTAATAGGACTCCTTTGTTTTTATTGTTGCTGTTACTCTATTAGAGCTATTATTGATCTCAGAATTTATGTATCTACCTTCCCAAGGTCAAATATGAAGTAGCAGCTGTATATTTTCAAGAGATGAGTGTCATTCAATATTTTAAAAAATTCTCTCCTGGGAAGAATTTAACAATGAATTTTCTTTGATAGACCATGTTAAAAGTAGATTTGCTAATAGCTAGCTGTTCCTGGAAGTGATCTATAAAATAATGGCTGTTATTATCTCCTTTCTTAATGTGAAGAAACAGGTACCAAGAAGCCAATGAATTTACCCATGGACACACACAGTTGATTGGTAGCACTGTGATTCCTACTAAAGCTCATTGGCTTTAGAGTGTTTCATTAATAGGGTTGATTCTAATTCACAAATATATGTCATATAAAGCAATGTCTGAGTCAAGGTGTGTAGCAATTTTTGGATATAATTAATATTGCTGTCATTATTCAGAAAGGCTTGGAGTAATTGGAAATCTCTCTCTCAGTACCGTCTCACTGTGTGCCTCAGACTGACTTCAAACTCACCTGGCTACCTTACTCCACATCCTCTGTCTCAGCCCCTGCTACCAAGTGTGTGCTCAAAGTCTAGTTCCACTCAAGTCTGTAGATGGATAAACTGCTCAAGGCTCTGTGTATTTTAAAACATAACCCCTCCTTGAGTTTTAAATCTTTAGGACATCATAAAAAATTTTCATATGCTTTTGAATAGTTAGATTTTCTGTTAAGAATGTAAAAAATGAATGTAAAAATGATTTTAATTGTTCTAATTCCCATTTTAACAGAATTTAAGCAGAGTGGCGGTAAGCCCTATCTGTCAGTGATTACTGGGAGAGGAAACCACAGCCAGGGGGGAGTTGCTCGAATCAAACCAGCTGTCATTAAATACCTCACAAGCCACAGCTTTAGGTGAGTGTGGACTTCTGCTACCCAGATGTTCAAACCTACTCTGATAGTCACCTCAGTTCAGCTATCAGATTTCAGTCACAAATTGGTGGTTAAAGGGTAACTTTTCTTGCTAGGTTTTTATTGTCTGGTAACAAGAAACCAGAGGAAAAGATGGCTTTTTCAGTAACAATCTGCTAAGACTTTCTATTGTAAATTTAAAATAAAAAAAAAAAAGTATTTTTGAATCCTGTGTTACTGTAACCACCGAGCAGAACTAGAGGACATACGAGGGTTTAGGCCTTGCTGGTTTTGAAGGACAAAATGCATTTGTGGGGCTTTGCCTGAAATAGGTAGAATTTGGATGTGTTTAAACTATAGCCAAAGTTGTAGCTGAGTTTGTATGTCCTCTAAGTTAAATGCACAATTGATTTTTATTGACAGATATGGAGTGTCCTTTTCCATTGTAGTCATTAGCCAGCAATAGAAACAGATACGGGGAACCCAAAGGTAGAGCCTTACTGCTCAGCGGTTCTCTGAGAACGCCCGTCATCAAAGCTCTCCCCTCCCCTGGGAATCTTCCAGTCGCAGTTATTATAAGACTTTTTTATGCCATGCAATGAGATATTACTTGTTTACCTTTAGAAACAGTAGTATTAATTTTGTACATAAAAGTTAGAAGACTTTCAGGGCTAGTTTTACAATTGGGTTGGTTAGATTAGAACTTTGTCATGTTGAGGTAATTCAACATCTTATCTTTCATACAGGAGACTCTTCTTCATGAAGGTCAAATTCAGGCTTGAGAAGTTTTGAAAAACCCTAAGTTATCTTGACTAGTGATCTAGAATAACCTGCAGCTTTAGGGTTGTGTTTTCTTTGACAATAAATCAGGGGGATTGCAACAGAGATGTTGGTCCTGGATGTTAGTAGAGGAGGCAGTGTTGGTAACAGATATTAAGTATAGACAATTCAAATTGATTACAAGATAGGTTCTTTAAGTAGTTTAAAAGTTTTATTTTTAAATAACTCATTTCTTATTTCTACAGGTTTTCTGAAATTAAACCTGGGTGCTTGAAAGTCATGCTAAAGTGAAACCTAAAGCCCTGGACTTAGAAGTGTGAGGTTTGTGGGCTGACGGTTTTACTTGCAGTAATTCAGTCAGTTCTGTTTTCAAATGTATTTTATTAGGACTGTAAATCAAGAAAAATGTTTTTCAGAATTCAAGGAAAGTGTTTTTTTAACTTGATCAAATGCCAATCTGTTACTTGTTGAAACATTAAAAGGAATTTTTATTAATTACAAAATGTCTAAAAAAATTATCACCTGCAGTTTAAAGTCTTAAGTGTTGTATTGTGGTTAGGAAAACAAACCAACCAACCAACAAACACTGCCTTTGTGTTCCAGTTCACGTTTAGAAAGTCCTAAAGGCGGCTGTGCGGGCCGAGTGCCCAGTGCCTCTCAAAGAATCTGTTAAATAGTGAGGGAAGAAGGCAAACACACAGGCGGCTTGTCTCCTTTCAGAGCGTAACACAAAGTCACCTGACAGGTGGCCGCTTGGTTGTATCTCCTCCGCATCTTCATCCCTTCCCTTCTGTGCTGGTCTGTGCATTTTTCTGGGAGGAAAGTTGGGTCTGAGAGTAACTTGTAGTCTCATAGGTACAATGGGTAGCTTTCAGAGGAGAGGCGGTGCTGGGTGTCTCCTGTGTGTCCTGGACTGTCCGTGCAGGCACATCAAGGCTAAATGGCTGCTTTAGGCTCAAGACATCATTTCTAAGCTGCAGGGAGTCAGTCCTTTTGGTATAACTGTAAAAGAAACTCTTGTAATTATATTCTTTTTTTTTTTTTACCTTTATTTTGAAAAGGAGCCAACTTTCTGAAAGAAGAGTCTCATTGACTTTTTGAGCTAATGTCCTGTTTATGTATAAATTCTGGTTTCCTTTCTACAGACCTAGTTTGGCAAAGTGTAATTTTTCTAGAATGACACAGTAGTTAAAATAAATCTAACTTTGGACATACAGAGTATTTTCAACATATATGGTATTCACAGACAATTATGTTGCATTTATGGCCTTTGTAAGGAATGCAGCAGTGCCCTCTCCGAAAGATTCTGACAGAGTGAGCTCCCAGAGAGCATTTTAATGGGAATACAACTTGGAACCATGTTTTTACGTCTTGTGAATCATGCTTTTAAAAAAGAGCCTTACCATTGAATTTTATTTCCATAAAAACAAAAATCTATGTTTGTTACCTACAAATAGTGATTACCAATACTCAAGTATTTATATTTTTAGACTTGTAATAATTTGTTTTAAAAATTGCGGTAGTGTAGCATACCATTTTTGGTAATGCTTAGAAGTGTTTTATATATATACTACAAATAAAGCAGTTCTCTTTTACAACTGAGTACAAAAACCATAATCAATAGTTAATAAAGTAAGCATATTCCTGTGTTCATGTTTATATGATACAAAAAAGCGAGACAGTTTAAAACTCGGAATTACTAGAGTGTGTGCAGCTGCAGACTCATTTTCTGTGTTTTATATTTTTTCATGTTTTAAAAACACATTTGACTATTTCAGACAGATTTATATTATTACAGTGATTCTAATTAATAAGAAACAGTGAGAAGAAGTTCTAGTGTGCTTGCAGCTGGAGGCCGTGGCTGGAAGTCTGATACTGGTTCTTTATGATGGAGTAAACCTCATGTAGACCTCAGAATTGCTACAAAGACCCAGTTGGCCTCAACCTCACAATCCTTCTGCCTCACTTGCCTAAGTATTGAGACCATAGGTCCGTGCTTGGCTTCATAGTCTTTAATTATTATCTATAAATACACAAAGTTTGAACATCATATATATTTATAGTCCCAGATTTCCTCCCCGGCTCCTATCTGGTATCATTGAAACATTTACAAGTATGAAAGATCATTCTCTGAACTTTCATTTGCTGATCTCTAAATCTTGTGTCCCAGCCAGAGGTGGATCAAAGATTTTTCTTTTGCTCACTTCTGAATTTTGTGTCAGAGCTAAAGATGGTTTAGAGATGATCCAGGGTAGAAGAGCTCTTTGTAAATCTAGTATTTTAAAACATTCTAAAATACAGCATTTCTTCCCCCAAACTTGGAAGATCTTAGCAGTTAATATACATTTTAAAATCTGTTACTGGTATCAATCCAATGAAAACAGAGAATTGATAGGAATCACTTGACAGTCAGTGTGAGGGCCAGGGCCTCATGACCATTCTCAGTCTCGTTCCTTATCCTGTGAGACAGTTGGAACATGTTTTCTGACATTTATTAGCTGTTGATATATTGCTGTTATTTTTGAGTTGAAGTTTTCTTCTTTTTATTAGCATTTCCATACTACTTATATACTGTGACATTTAAGTATCATCCATATTATATAGTGGAAACTGTGACTGAAATGATAGGTAACAGATTTTGAGAAGAAAAAGCTTCCAGTTCTTTGGGGTGGCTTCCTGTCCTTTGTTTTGATCTTCTTCTTTATAAATTCAAGTGTTCTGTTCACTTTAGAAGGACATGTGTAAGGACAAGATTAGTTAGTTAGTTCTGAGCTGGCAATTGGAAACTTTTGAAACTCAAGAAATTGCTCTGACAATGTTTTAACTGCTCTCAATTAAGAAAATGTAAGAAATGGACAAAAATAATGTGTGTTGTTTTTTCTGAGTGCTTCTCCCTTGTGCAATGAGGTGACACTGATGATGTTCTGTGCCGTGCTTAAGTGTTGCTTATTTTTAAATACTTGTAAAGGAAACAGGCTTAAATGTCTGTGTGGCCAAAACCAAGTGCCATTTAAAAGGAAAAGTGAGTTAATGTAGAATGTATGTTAATGGTGCTTATTTTTAAAGTGTGATTTAAGTTTACAGTATTACTTGATGCCTCTTTACAGAAGCGAATAGAGAAACAAGGCTCGAACACACCCGTGTCCCGAAGCCTTCGTAACCTCAGTTAGATGATGCCGGAGTCCCTTCACTGTCCTCACATCTCAGCTTGACTCCGTGGTCAGGTGATGAACCTGCCTTGTTGAGTTTCTCCTCTACGTCTCATTAAAGTGCCACATTGCAGCTAGCAGTTGAAGAATAGACTATAAGATTTTCAGACGGTATATCAGAAACAAAATGTTTTTATTTGTACTATAAAAATGTGATTTTTTTGCTGTCAACTCTGTACTTTTTTATTGAAAATGTTTATAACGTTGCTTTTAAAATTTCTTATGAAACCATTTACAAATTACACACTTAATTTAATAAAATGCTTTCATCACAGTCCAGTGTGAAGAACTCCTTTGTTTGATGTGGTAAGTTTAGTGACTTAAATATTAAAGATGTGTCTTTGTGATTCTCTAGGAACAATGTCATAAAATATCCACTTCTGTACAACCGTGCCAGCTATTTTTGTGTTGCTTTTGCAAGTGGGTTTACTTTTGGCCCAGAGAAGTGGGTTAGCTTCTTTTCACACACTCTTGCATCTTTTGACTAACATCAAAATTAGGAGTTGTTACTTGTTCCCATTAGGAACACAGATACTACTCTAACATCAGCTTCATTCAGCTCAGAAAAAGAAGAATAATTTATCAAAGACGTTAACATATTTATTCAACAGATACTTACTGAGCACGTGTTAGTGAAGATACAGTGTAATGTAGTCTTGTAGTCTCACCAGTTAATGTGTACAGTGATTGATGCTGCCTGATACTTTCATGTATGTTTACTTGTGGGTCTCCAGGGGATCTTCTTACATAGATGGCGCTACCCCAGTTCATAGAGACCTACAGAACTATAGAAGTTAATTGGCAGAGGCACAATACCAACCTAGACTATCTGTCCTAGTGTGTAACAGCTACATATGTCCCTAAAGAAAGATGTGAGCTTGGTGTGGTGGTGCAGAGACAGTAGGATCTCTGTGAGTTTGAGGCTAGCCTGATCTACACGGTGAGTTCCAGAACAGCTAGACCTGTATAGTCAGGCCCTGTCTCAAATAAGAATAATTTAAAAAGGAAAAAGGAAAGAAAAGAGGAGAGAGGTGGTTGGTTAACATATCTGAAAATCTCTCGTTTATGAAGTTTGTCCTCTATCCAGAGAGAGCCAGTATTTTGGAGGGATGGTGGGCGGCCAAGTATTTTGGATAAGACATAATGATTTATTTATCTCTTGATATTAAATGCCAGAGATAAAGATCTAGGACTCCTGTGAGCTCTCTAATCCATGATCTGTTTTGGAGAATTTAAGGTCCTTTTAACTTTCTGTCATTTTACTGGAAGGATGGTGTGCGTGTGCGTGTGCGTGTGCGTGTGTGGTGGCAGCAGGCAGGGCCAGTGCTTTGAAAGGAGCTTTTTAGAAGCTCTGGTACATTTCAATTTGCGTTTTATTAACCAGAATGTAGTTATGTGGTCACATGGACCGACAAGCAAGTCTGGCAAGTTCTCTGTTTCAAACTGCCTATGTTTAGCTAAGTTCTGAGCATTCTCTTGAAAGAAAGAGAATAGATATGAGGGAATAAATTCAGTCTGTGCCTTGTCAGTTTTACTATGATACACACACACACACAAAATAAGAAGAAATTAGTTCTTGATGCATTCCTTTAGAAGGTGATTGATAATTTCCAAATACTAAAGAGTAATAAGGAAAACCCACAATTTTATGCATTTTGATTTTAAACATTTAAGTAATCTTAGTAATGACTGAGGAAATTGATTTTGGATTCATCATTTGACTGCTAACAGGATTACTTTTAAGTTGACAACCTAGTGGTAGCAACTGGGTGTAGCCTGTAGATTATTCCTGATGTTAATGCTTAGTTAATCTATTTTCATATTACTTTATATGCCTCTTCTTTTAATTACATCATGTCAAAAAGCTCCATATTTGGTGCATGTGATTTGCAACAGGTAAAACAGGGTAGGAGCTAGGATTCCATCTGCATCTGAGGACTCAGAGAAGTCCTCATAAAGAAGGCACCGGGGAGATGAGAAGGTCACTGTTTTGCAGATGGTGGGTGAGCTTAACCACAGCTCTCCTGCTACAAATGTATAATTGAATGAAAAAGACTGCAACATTTGGAAGTCTTTGTCTTTATGTGAGTTGGCTTGCCTTTGCTGGGTTCTGGAGCTGTCCTTGTGGTCACACCTGTGGTCACAACTTCTTTCATTAGTTTTAATAGCTGAAGAGATACTAGCTCTTTACCATCACTGAAGTTTCACAAGATAAGCATATTCATTACATAAGCGTGGAGAAATGACAGTGTAACCCGTCTCGTCAGATGCAGGAAGCTGCAGGCTGTGGAAGTGAGGTGAAGCTGGGTGGTCATGAGGCCAGTTATTTAAAGGGTACTGTAAGATGGTGCCGAAGAGACTTTCTTTCCCATGACATCAGATGAACACTTTTAACCAAGAAGCTGTGGAACATGTTTAAGAAACCCATGCTTGTTTGAACAGCTTGTCTTGAGGCCTGTAGCTTGCATTCTCATTGTGTCAATGATATAACAAGTGAAGTTGTTCTACAGTGGACACATTTTTCAAAAGCTGAGAAATTTAGGGTGTGCTCTAAAGAAAATGAAAGTATTACTGTGAGAAAAAGTCTTACTCACAGCAGCAGGGAAGCCTTGTGGGCTTCGTTAGGAAAGGAGCCACATGACCTGGCAGAGATCGCTCAGAGCTGCTTGAAGGTTGCTAATCTATCTAGTTATGCTTCTGGTATTGTTACATCAGCCTTTTCTGTTTCATGTGAGATATGAGCATGTTTTGTTCATATTTGGACTCACCCCCCACCCCGGGGGAATTGGGAAGACTACAAATTCTGAATGAAAGTGTTAACCCTCTAAAAACATGGCATAATTGGCAAGTAGGTCAATGGCTCTGCCAAAACCAGCTACCTCAGAAAACAACTCAGACAAAGCCCAGAAAACTTGGTACTAATAAGAGACAACCCATAAATTAGCACCCTGAGAGACACTTCATCCTTGAAGGGCTGAGAATAACTCAGATAACTTTGTTTCCCCACCCCAGGAGCCTGCAAGGAACATTGCCACTGTTGAATCTTTTGGTTTTCACAGATTAACAGCTGAAAGTCCCATAGCCCATGATAGTCAAGAAGCAGCACCCCCCAGCCCTTCCTCCATCCCTACCCCCAAATCTTTCAAGATAGGAACTATATTTAAATATTCCCAGACTACTCATGCTATTGTTATCTGCCTGCCAGAGGCTAATGCCAAGCTCAGCAAACTCACCTGCATCTTGGAGAGTGAAACCCAGCAATTTATAAGAATTACGGAAGACTGAAGTATGAACTATGCCAAGCAAACCATCGCGCACAGGCAGCAAAATAACAGAGAGTGGGAAGCGAACAAGATGGGTTCCTCAAAACCAGTTGCGGGGAAGAAGACCAATGAAAGGAGGACGTAGACAATCAAGGCTTGAGATGTGTCAGCCAGTTGCAGTCTACGGACTTTATGTGGGTCCTGGCTCAAAGCAAAGCAAAGTGTCCTAGAGTAAGAGGCGCTTCACAGGGTGAGCACTGAGTGGGCAGTGATCATGCTGAACTCTCTAGAGTTTACCGCTTTACAAAGTGCAGTGGGGATGTACTTGAAAATAGGTGTGGGGGGTGAGCTAATGCTGCAGCCCAGGGTCTGCATGGATTCAAGGATCAGTTGGCAGAGTCAGGAGTGTCATGAATTTGGAGTTACTCTGGACACTATGGGGAGTTCGTGCCTCAAAACCAAAATCAGTTTGGACATAAGTTAGTAACTGTTGAAAATGGGATGAATATTGAATGTCTGCTTTTAAGTACACTTAAAATTGTACAGACATTTTTTGGCTGAAAACTTGTTTTTCTTTTTTTTTTTTTAAGTCGGTGGGTTATTTAAAGATGTGGATGGTTAGGTAGGGTTGTCTCTGGAGTGAGTTCTTCAACATGGCAGGATTAACCTGCTTAGTAGCTACCACCTCTGCCAGATTTAAAGGTGAGGCACCAGGAAGGAAGCCACCACCACAGATTAGCCTACCCCAAGTATATATCAGAAAAGCTTTGCAGAAAACCAAGATATCTCTGCTATGTGATTTCTCAGCGGAGTGAGCAATAGCCACAGAGAGGTGCCCTGTACGCCTGACCTCAGTAAGGCCTGTTCTCCGTAGAGAACTGCATCTGCAGGCGTGGTCTGGGAAGCAAGCTTATGAGACGTGGCCCAGGAGAAGGGGATGTCCATGTTTGCTACACTGGGGAGACTAGATAGATGGACTCGGGGCAGTTGAGTGTCTCATCCCAGCTACATAGGGATCTCGGGGAAACACCTGTCCACCAGTTTAGTAGACTGAGCATGACAAGACCCTGAAAAACCAGACGTTTGGCATGTAGTCGTTACTTTTCCTGCCGCTGTGATAAAATGCCTGACAAAAGCAAGCTAAGGAAGGAAGGGCTTATTTTAGCTCACAGTCTAAAGGTGCAGTTCATTATGGTGGGGAAGGTGATGACATGGTGGCACTGGGGTTGGTCACTGCATCATAGTGAAGAAGCCGAGGGAGACAAATGCTGGAACTCAAAACCTTCTGATTTACTCACAGGGAGGGGCTACCCACAGTTAAGGGGGATCTTCAGTCCTCAGTTGAACTTCAACACCCTCAGACATTCCCCAAAGTAGTGTTTCCATGGCAATTGCAATCAAGTTGACAATGCAGATTAATTATGGCACCTGGGCTGTATAGACATATGGCAGGGAATTGGGTGAGGTGGTGCACACTGGCAATTCCAGCATTCAGGGAGGGGTGGAGGCAGAAGAATCAGGAACTCAAGCTCATCTCTGCCTTCATCATGAGTCCCTGGTCTCAAGCGAGAACATTCAAGGAAGTGGTTCAGCTCCAGGATATATTTAAAGTTCCTTACGTCACTTTATCCAGCAGCAAATGGTACACACTATTATCTGATGTACTTTTCATACATGAAAATCAAAAATGGGTATATTAGAACTGTAAAATTCACTTTTTAAAGTAGGACTCAAGTCTTAAGTTTTTTATTTTTCAAGAGTGGTGGTTTTCAAGCTATAGTAGCAAGAACTGTCCATAAAATAATGTAGCTAAAAATGCAGATTTCTACCCTCAAGTTTGGACCCTGAATTTTAAATGAACTTGCTAGACATGTAAGATGAATAGTTCCCACCACAGACTTCATCGTTGGCTCCTCCCCCACTCCTGGTCTCTGTACCCTTTTATGTTTAAGTGCACTAACTTGCTTAGTCCTCAGAACAGTTAGGTCCGGGGAACAGAGAGAAGCTGAGGCATGGGAAGCAATAGAACTGCACGGGAAGCAATAGAACTAGGACTCAGACGAACCAGCCATGCTCACAGCCTGTGCCCTGGACCTGCATGGTACATTCCCTTCAGCATGGGATGTAAGTTGCTCGGACTTGCAGTTAATGAAGGGGAAACCAGGACTCATCTTTTTTTGGGGGGGTGGTGGTGGTGGTTCGAGACAGGGTTTCTCTGTGTAGTCCTGGCTGTTCTGGGACTCACTCTGTAGACCAGGCTGGCCTCGAACTCAGAAATCCGCCTGTCTCTGCCTCCCAAGTGCTCGTGGGTTTCCCTAACTAGTCTCAGGGCTGTTAAGTTTACACTAATATCCTAACATTTTCCAGCTTTGTCCACTTCCAACTTCCAAGCTCCGTGCGCACGAACGCACACACGCACGGACACGCACACACACATGCATGGAAAAGCCCGACGACATTGTCTTCCTTTGTTACTGTCCACCTTGTTGAGACAGGGTCTCACGGACTGTGGAGCTGTCTCAGCTGGGCCGGCTGGCCACTGAACATTGTCTCTGCCCCTCAGTGCTTGCGTTATCGGCATTGTTAGACCAGGATTGATAGTGACATGGAAATAAAAGGAGACCGACCTCTTCAGAAGCAGATTGTCCTTTAATCTGAACAATGGAAGGAAGCAGGGGCCTTGCAGGCTTTATAGGGCAGAAAAAGAAACTCTGGGAACTCCAGAGTACAGAGGCTGGCACGTTGATCTTATCAGAAGCTTCCTGGGTCCCACCAGCCTGAAGGTGTGGCCAATCAAGTCATATTTCTTAGCCCAGCAGGGGCTCTTAGGTCACTAATCCTTCAGGAGGCATGCACACCCACGTGGGCCTTACACAGATCCCGGGGAGTCACACTTAGGCCTTCATGCTTGCACAGCAAGGGTGCTAACCCACTGAGTCATCTCCAGCCCCTCCCACATTTTTAAGTCTTCAGTTTTATTAGTGACAAAAATGTGCCTATGGTGTAAATTTGGTGTTTTAGTGTGCACACACGTTGTAGAGCCACCACCACAGCCAAGCTAACAGCACGGCCACCACTCCTCAGGTATCTCCTGACCTGAGACAAAAGCTTGGTATTTGAAAACAGGCCTAGCAAGCTTTTGTTCTGTCATCAGCCACCCCAGTACCCTGGAATGAATCCCAAAAGGCCAAAGCCAAGATAATGTTTACCCTGAGGTTGTGTGCCTGTGAGTCTCTGTCTTGTTCAAACTGACCAACCCTAAGTCTGAGGAGGAAGATTCCTCAAAGGTCCTTAAACCCCCAGCACTCTTGGCTTTGGCTCCTGAAAACCTGGCCTGCAGAGGGTCTGTGCCTTGATGTGCTGTTTTTCCTCACCCCAATGAAAGCCTTTCTTCACTGGCTGACTCTGTATGCTGTGCCTAAGTTTTCCCCTGCTATTGCCCTCAAGATTGCTCTTCTGCTTTTTCATTCTTTAGCTGGCAGAGAAAAGAAACCCTATCAAGACCCCTAGGTGTAACAGCTTTTTAAGTCTGCTTGCCTTTCCTGAAAAGGCTAACTTTCCCTTCTTATATATTCTAAGCATGATTCCCATAATACCTTGGGCTTCCTTACTCTTCCTCCCTATGCCTGCCTCCCACCATACTGCGGCTGGTCCACCATACAGCTGACTTCCATGCTGATTTCACTCACAATGGCATGGCTTTGACATCCTCCCCCATTCTCCACTGGAAAAGCTGATTTACAGTTTGCTGCGCTGTGTGTTGTCTTTTAAATGTTAATAACGATGTCCACAAGCTTGAGTTTCCATTGGAGTCCATTCTTAAATCATCTTATCAATGAGATTAAGACCCCCTGGATGGGGCTATTTCTATGGTATCTACTAAATATGAAGGGATTCCCATCAGGTTTATAGTAACAGGAACAATTCAGGACACTGTATATCTAAGGGTGAAGTGGCTGAATCACGGCCCGGGTGAGGAATCAGACATGATACAGGGAAATGGAGTCCTGAAGACAAAGAACACCTACAGAAAGTCAGAGTCTAAAGGAAAGTTGGGGGAGGTAGGAAGGGAGCGACTTTCAGAGTTTGAAATATTAGCCATGAGGATCCTTGTTCCCCACAGTTTGATTTGTGGCGTATCACAGAGATGGTTGTCATCAGAGTAGAGAAGATCAGGTTGCTAGTACCAGATTTCTGGGTCATCCACTCTATACACATTATCCAGGAAGGTTACAGACAGCGTGATAGAGTGTAAGATTGAAAGTCAGCCTGCTGGAAGACCGGTGAGCTAGAAAAAAATGTTTTCTTTATTCATACAGCACCCATCTTTCACCCTGATTGGATATGAGTCGGTCCAGTGACACTTGGAAGAAGGCTATGTTAGGGTCACTCTTTACTCTGCTGTTGTGTATTCACTGGAGGGAGGAGATGCATGCTAGCTAGCATGGAGCACCGGGCACAGTAGCAGAAACGACAGCCCCTGCCTGACTCAGCGAGGCCGGAGAGAACATACAAATAATAAGTAAATGGAAATACAGAACAAAACTGCCCTGGAGCCTCCAAAGCTAGTGAATTCTCACTATGCACTTTGGACTCCCGTGTGTATAAGTGTACACACATGCTAACACACACACGTTCTTTCCGGGGAGCTGGCCACAGATCTTCTAGTTTTCTGGTACAGCAGACGGCAGTCTTTAGTTAACTGCTTCTGTGTAAGAATAGAAAAATAACAAACATACTAAAACTAAAATGATTCCTTACAAAGTTATGTAAATAAAACAGTAAACCAGCTCCCTCTGATATCTTTCCAGGCATTATCTTCAATTCTTCAAACAACCAAAAGAACGGAGAACTAACTTTTATATGCTTCTCCACCCTCTTTTAATTTTCTATCTTCACTTCCTTTTCCTAGCAATTCCACAGCCTTGCGTACTCTCCTTCCAATACTACTTATTCCTAAATCATACGTCATTTCTTATTTTTCTATCCATATTCTTTCTTCCTGAAACCACTCTCTCTATCCTTAATATCTTTAAATTCATCTTGGCTAACCAAAGCGCAGTCATTGAACGGGAGGATACTCGTGCTTCCTTATGATTCCAAACTCAAGGCCAAGTCTGGCAACGAAACGTTTCCAAAAGGACCATGTAGGCTTTTATGGCCCTTATATTTACATTGTCTAGATCCTTTCCCATGACCCTGAAGGCCAAGCAGAGGGCCCGTTCTTTGTCCTCCACAGCCTCATGACTATCTCCATTCCTCATTCCTGAAAACTGCGTCTGTTTCAGTTACTATGGCATGATTAGCTCTGAGTAATGGGGGAAGTATATTTCCCAGAAAGAAAGATTGAAAGTAGAGTAGTAAAGACTGCAGATCAACTTTGGGGTGACAGCAAACACCAGCACATGTGGGGGTCATGGGATGAACGGCCTGGCGGTGCTTCAGGGGTAGGAATCTCCCCTTATGCAGCCATGCCCAGACCTGGCAACCCAGGAGCAACGGAGGGATGGCACCATCCACAATGATCTGGGCCCTCCCCCATTGATCGCTAACTGAGAAAATGCCTTACGGCTGGATCTCATGGAAGCATTTCCTCAACCGAGGCTCCTTCCTCTCTGATGACTCTGGCTTGTGTCAAGTTGACACACAACCAGCTAGTACAGTGGTCCTAATGACTCAACTTCAGAAGTGTCATGTTAAGGAGGTAGTAAAAGAGTTGGCTGGAGAGATGGCTGAGTGGCAAGAGGTCTTACGGCTTTCGTGAGGATAGCTCCCAACTTCCGGTAAGTCTAGATTCGGCGAGTTCTGACACCTCTGGGCTCCGCAGACTCCTGCACTCACGTGCTGTGCACACAGATACGGACACATACACATATTCCTTTACAGAGTCACTCTAACTCTTACTTGTACTTCTGACACGAAGCACCTATGCTCTGTGTAATGGCCCCAGACAGAAGGGCGAGTGCTTCATTCAGTCTGCCCTCCCCAAGCCTTTCAGTCTCACACTTTCTCATGTCTCCTAGATACCCCAAAGTTTCTGTCTCCGTGCTCCTTACTTTGCCCTTCTCTCAAAACGCTTTCACATGGTTGCTTTTCTCTTTGTGTTTTTTTCCTCTCCATAGTTCGTACTCCCAGATCTTTTGGTTATAAACCTTCCCGAAGTGGTTCTCAACCTATGAGTTGAGGGGTTGCATATCAGATATCATGCATACAAGGTGTTTATGATTCATAGCAGTAGCAAAATTACAGTTATGAGATAGCAACAACGCTGGAGATATGGCTCATCAGTTAAGAGCACTGACTGCTTTTCCTAAGGTTCTGAGTTCAATTCCCAGCAACCACTTGGTGGCTCACAACTATCTGTAATGGGATCTGATGCCATGTGTCTGAAGACAGCTACAGTGTACTTGTCATATATATAAAATAAATCTTAAAAAATATATATATATAAAAAATGAAAAAAAGAGATAGCAACAAAAATAATGTTATGGTAGGGGCATCAGGGACCGTATTAAAGGGTCGCAGGAGTAGGAGGTTGAGAACCACTGCTTTGTACTGAGGTCTTCAACTCTTTGCTTCTGTCTCTCCTTTGTTTGCATTTATCCTGTCTGATAAGCCAATGGGAAGGATGGGGGCTGTAGATAGAAAGTGATCAGGGTACAAATGTCAGAGGAGGAAGGAAACTGTGAACACTCCCACACTGATAATTTTTGTTTCTGTTACATATGAAAAAATTCTGAAGACTTTAAGGTTAAACAGAACCTCAGAGTTGGCAGATTACCCAGCTTTCATTGCCTAAACAGTTGTTCTGTAACCTGTGTATATCAGTTTTAAAGCTAGATACATTTAAAAAAGTAGATACAATTAATGTATATTGTTACATATAATGAAAATTATGTTTATTATCTATATACAAATGGTATATTTTTAAATATACCATTAAAATATAAGGCTTTTTTGGTTACTTCCTGGCTCTCTCAGTTATACAGCTATGATCTCATTATCTGATGTCCTTTTTTTTTCTCCTATCTAGAAACATGAGGTTAAATATATTTTATCATTTTGCTTTTTATGTGTATATTGTGATTTTACACATTTATAAAGTGCAAAGTGAGACATCTCAATATACACATGATAGACCAAGGTAAATTATCTATATTTTATTTCATTCCAGGCTGTTATATATCAAATATTGGCTAACCAGGCTAGTGTCTTAGAAGGTGCAGTATTTTCAGGCAATGAATCACCTCCATTTCAGTCTTCTTTTGAGACTGTAGCTGCTGCTAGCCAAGGGAGGGAGGCAGGCCCTGAGGGTCTAAGACATACTAGCCATTCCAGGGGGAATAAGAGGAAAGCCAGACTTGATGGAAGCATGTTTTCTGAGTGAATGGAGCCTTGCATTAGTAGGTTGTAGGTGTTCATTCAATTCCAGGCAGGAAAAAATACACACCTAAACATTTGTCAAAATTCCTGAATATCAGAGAAAACCTCATGTTTCTAGATAGGAGAAAAAAAAAAGGACATCAGATAATGAGATCATAGCTGTACAACTGAGAGAGCCAGGAAGTAACCAAAAAAGCCTTGTCCAGTGAGGCATCATTCACCTGCCAGTGTGAATGACAGAATGTAAAGATGCTAAAAACAAGCAGATGTTAGCATGTGTGTGTCACACACACACACTCAAACATGAAGAAAGGATTAAAAGTCTCTAACCAAACAGCAAATTATGAGAAAAGAGATGTAAAGATAGGAGAGAAGTACAAAAGTGAAGGATGAATGAGGAGTGGGCCAGGATTTACTGTGTGTGTGCACATACGTGCACATATTATACATGTGTAATTATACATGGATAATGATCATGGAACGAATGAAAATATGCAGTCTACATGTTATATAAAAACTCTTAAGATAGTTGCGACCTAGGAAGAGCCTGGGAGTGAAAGTTACAGAATTTCTCAGCAAAACCCAAGATGCAGAGTTAATGGAAGAGGTTTAAGGAAAAACATTCTTTTGGGGACTTATGGTGCATGCCCATGCAGTGATCTGGAGGCAGATTTCTGATGGTGGATCTCTGTGAATTCAAAGTCAGCCCGGTCTACATAGTGAGTTCCAGCATAGCCGTCGCTACATGGTAAGACCTTATCTCAAAAAAAAAAAAAAAAAAAAAAAAGGAGACAAACCACTAAAAACAGAAAGAAATAAAGAAAAAGAAAACGACAACAAAAACCACTCTAGGTGTCTGGCTATTAAGGCCTGGGTTTGTGTCCCAGTACCCAGTATTCTTAACTGTTGAGTCATCTCTCTAGCCCTTCAAGTGACGTATCTCCAAGGATATGTATTGCAGTCATTAATATTTGCAGTAAGAAGAACTGGAAACAAGGGAGGTTCTTGACTGGGCTATGCTGTAGTCATACTATGAAATATCGTACAGTCACTTGAAAGCACGAAACAATTTTATTCCAGTTATTCATTGCCATGTAATAAGGTCCCTATAACTCACTGTCATAAAATAAAATTTCTATCATGCTCGTAGATTCTGTGTGTCTGGAATTTGGATAATACAGAGCAAGAGTGCAAACACAGTGGGAGCCATTTGTCTGTTTCCATGGTGACAGAGGCCTGTAAGCATCGTGTTTGTATGTACTGTGTG
>NW_021604608.1:19833002-19837226 GCF_004785775.1 Grammomys surdaster
GAGAGAGAGAGAGAGAGAGAGAGAGAGAGAGAGAGAGAGAGAGAGAGGAACTCTTGGAAATAGGTGTGGGAGATTTGCCACCGAGACTCAAGACATGGAGAAAGTTGGACTCATGAAACTGAGGAGGTGTGACAGCCACAGAGCAGAACTTAGATTAATATGAACAGGATAATTGAGTCCCACAGGCTAGTTGGGAACAAGCTTAGCTTGACATCTGGGCATTCATGAATAAGTCTCCATGTCCTTATTCAGGAGCTAGGGCAGACAGAGAAAAGACGTAACGGTTACAGAGGCCTCATGGGAAGATGAAAACTGAGGACTCAAGACAGGTTCTAGAATCATCTGAAGAGACACATATCAGAACGTCTAGCTGTTGTCCTAAGACCTGAACTCAAGCCATCTTCCAGGACTCCCATCCCTGGGTGCCCAGTGTAGCCCAGGTTCCCTCACAACATGGTAGCTGGAAGGAGGTGAGAGAAGACAGCAGAAATGTCTCTTCTGACATAGTCACACAGTTTCTGCCACAGTCTCTCTACCGTGATCGGGACTGACCCCTCTAGGTTCCAGGAGAGTGGAGCCAGATTCCACATGTTTCCTGGAATGAGGCTGCTTCTTTAAGAATGTGGAACAGGACACATGATTGTTCCTGACCCAGGCCCCACTATAAGTCTGGATCAGTTCACTTGAGGACATTGCCTGCTGCATTAGTGTTAAGTAAACAAGCACAGGAAAGTCCAAAACATACCCAATGCTATTTTTGAAAAAGAGTCAGTGGCCACTCTGATGAATGGGTGTAGCCATGACTTTAAAGAGAGCTCAAAAGTCTGTGGAGGTAAATGCTGTCTGTCATTTACTTGTAGGTAACGTGGGCTGAGGTATAGTAACTTGGAGAGAGAGCAGCGTGGAGAAGTGGGAAGAAGGGGAGGGAGAGGGGCAGGAAGAGGGAGGACAGAGAGAAGGGGAGAAGCAATAGAAATAAAGGCCTTTAAAAAGTTGTAAGACGTCTTCAAACTTCACAATAAATATCTGTGTGAGTGTGTGCATGGCTATGTATACCTGGGCATGTGTCCACAGACCCCGGGACAGTGTTAGGTATGGAGGTCAGAAGTCAGAGATCAGAGGTCACTGGTCAGGAGTTCCTCCTCTCTTTCTACCATGGGATCCCAGGTTCTTAGTCTTTCACTGAGTTGTCTTCTTGCCCTTTTCCTTTATTTCTTGAGATAGGGTCTCACGTGCCCAGGGTTGTCTCAAACTCATTGTGTAGCCAAGGATAGCCTTGGACTTTTAGGCCTCCTGCCTTTACCTCCTGAGGGCTGGATTTCAGGCATGCACCACCACATCTGCCTTATGAGGTACTAGGGATCAAACCCAGACCTTCATGCCTGCTAGGCAAGCACTCTGACAGCTACACCCCCAGGCTTTATTTAGCTCTTCTTAGACTGTCTTGGACCCTTGGCAAATCCCTTCAAGCCACAGGGGTAGAGCATGTTGTCATAATGCTGAAGGACAGTCTACATGTAAGCTGGCCAGGAAGGGCTTCGGTTCAGAGTCTCTGTTAGATATGGATGGGTATCAGGGCTAGAATTCTGCGTCTCCCCAGATTCAGCTGTGGAAATCATAGCAGCAGTTTAGAATGTTTTCTGAGCTGAGGCCAGCTTACAGTTCAGCCCAGTGCTCTGGGTGCTCGCTGGGGGGAGCCTAGGCTGCCAAATACCTTGCCCATTGCCCCACACTCAGCAGTCATTGTCTCTCCCCCCACCCCCCGTGTTTCCCTTTGATCTTTTCTCATTTCTTCTTTCCTTCCCCAAAAGCAAGGACAAGACATACAAAGCACAGATTTGTGGTTGGAGCCGTCAGCATGTCTTCAATTACTAATGAATACAAAAGCAACAAACGATTGTGTGTGTGTGTGTGTGTGTGTGTGTGTGTGTGTGACAGGGGTCGGGGGAACACTGACAAAATACAAAATACAAAAGTGCCAGGAGACTGCATGTGAAGCTGAGGCAGGAGGATCTGGAGTCCAAGGTAGCCTGAGCTACACAGTGAGAACCTGTCCCCCAGACCAAACCAAATAATGCCTCACCTACTGCTCCAAAAAGACAGGGAGCAGTTGGAGAGGATGAGGGAGAAGGGAAAAAGAAGTTCTTGTACATCATCAGTGGGACTGTAGATCTGGCCAGTCATTATGGACAACAGTTGTAGGCATCTAAGGAAGGTGAAAATATTATTCCCCACCTTTAATCCCAGCACTTGGGAGGCAGAGACAGGTGGATTTCTGAGTTCGAGGCCAGCCTGGTCTACAGAGTGAGTTCCAGGACAGCCAGGGCTACACATAGAAACCCTGTCTCAGAAAACGAAAAAAAAAAAGAAGAAAAAAAAGAAAAAAAAAAGAAAATATTATTCCCGTAGGACCGCAGCATCCCTTTTTCTTCTGGGCATATTCCCAAAGCTGATGAGATCGGTATTCTGCAAGGACATGTGCACTCCCCTGCTCACTGCAGGGCTGGCTAACACACGGAAACAATCTAAACGTCCAGCAGCAAATGGAAATAAACTGTATACAATGGAATAGTATGCAGGATTCTAAAAAGAGGAGCCCTGTGCCATAGCCTGGGTGAACCTGGAGACCATCAGGCTAAGTGAAACAGACCAGACACGAGAAGAAAAACATGGTGCCATCTCAATTACGTGTGGAATTAAAATAGAGGAGGGGGGATGTGAGATCTACAGGGATAGGGAAGAATCTGCGTTAGCGTGGATGGGGTGGTGGAGGGAAAGGAGGGATATAGGCCAAAGGGTACCAACTACGGCCAGATAGGTGAGCCTTGCAAGCTGATGTGTAGCACGAGTCTGTGGTTAATAGCATTGTACCGTGAACAGAATAAAGCGGCCCCCAGAGTCAGTGATTGATGTTTTACTTCGTCATATTTCTGTACATATAAAATGTTTGATATTTTATAGTAAATAATTAAAATTGTTAATATTAACTTTTGTGCAATTGCCTTTACTTTTGCAATGAGGATTAAATAGTTTATTTAAATTTGTGTGTGTGTGTGTGTGTGTGTGATGTATATGTGGATGGGTGCACTCAGAAGGCAGCTTTGTGGGATTAGTTCTCTCTTTCCACCTTTACATGATTTCTGGGTACCAAACTCAGGTCGTCAGGCCTGTGTGGTGATGGGTTTACCTGCTGAGCCATCTCACATCTCACTAGCCCTAAATGGTCTTTTCTGTTGTGTATAAAAGTGGATATTGGTTACAAATTTCCTCTTTTGGGTATAGGGTTACGTGGAGGGTTTCTCTGTGTAGCCCTGGCTATCCTGGAACTCACTCTGAAGACCAGGCTTACCAGGAACTCAGAGATCTGCCTGGTTCTGCCTCCTGAGTGCTGGAACTAAAGGCATAGGCTACCACTGCCCGGCACAAACCTTCTCTTTAATATATACCACAGTGTTATTTGTTTATTGCTGGAAAACCATGTTGACTCAAGTTCTCACCATTGATAATGTGATAAAAATCTGTCATTATTTCCACCACTGATTCTCAGGTTCCTTTTTTTTTTTTTATTTCTATCTCCCTTTCTCTGTTTGGATCATTGTTCAGCATCTAAGCAAGGAGAAAGTGTCGTTCTGAAAAACAGCATTTCCCAGGTGAATCTGAAAAGCATAACTCTCCTCTGACTCTGGTTAAGGACAGAAGGCTTCATCAGTGAATCACTGCAGTGAAGGCCGAAGACACAGGAGGGGGACCATCTAAAGGCTTGAGTAATGAAGACGGCTACTTTTTTCCCCATGGAGTGAAAATTTTCAAGTTCCCTGTGCTGGGCTTGCATCTAAAATCCTCAGCCGATGCAGATGCTACATGGTGCTTCTACAGCAGGCCACGTGGCAGGCTGGTCCTCTCCTCGGCCTCCCAAAACTTTTCTTCTGTCTACTGAGGAGGAGGGGATCTGAGTGGTATTAGCTAGTGCTCAGTGTTGTGAGCCTTACTTCTTAGGCAGGTTAGCTCTAGAAGGACACAAACCAGTGGAGGCTCTGAGGAGATGTGGGAGAAGACTGAGCAGAGCAAGGGAAGGGGGGGGAACAAGCAGTAGGGGATCCTTTGTTGCTTTGTTTTCTTAAAGACTTTTTATTCAATGCAAGCAAGGCTCTCCCCCTCTCCTCCCTCTCCCTCTCCCTCTCCCTCTCCCTCTCCCTCTCCCTCTCCCTCTCCCTCTCCCTCCCC
>NW_021604608.1:19837626-19843154 GCF_004785775.1 Grammomys surdaster
TTTTTTTATGAGACAGGGTTTCTCACTGGCTTGCCAGGTAGGCTAGACTGGCTGGCCTGTGATCCCCCAGTCTCTGCCTCCCAAGCATTGGGATTACAAGCAAACACCACAATGCCTGGCTTTTGTTGTTCTTTGGTTAATTTTTGAAACAGGGTCTTATTATGTCACCCAGGCTATACTGAAACTCACTGTATAGATCAGGATAGCCCTCGAGGTCACAGAGATCCTTCCATCTGCCTGTGCCTTCTGAGTACTGGGATTAAAGTTGTGCCAGGCACTTGGCTTTTGTACATAGGTTCTGAATATCAAATTCAGGTCTTTGTGCTTGCGTGATAGGCAGTTTACTGACAGGACTATCTCCTCAGCTTTATGTGCTGAGCAAGTGCTTGTACTTTCTAGCATTGAGTTCTCATTGCAAAGGCTAGGGCAGGGTTCTCTAAGGATGCTCTTAACTCTGTCTCTCGTTTCCTCTGGCATCTCATGCAAGAGGTCTGTGATGAGAGAACAGTCCTACTGCAAAAGTCTTACATGGTGTTGGTGTTTGCTAGGATCAATTTGTCCTTTGAAACTCAAATTAAATTGCCTCAAATAAATGTGTTTACAGTGAAATAGGAGGAAAGGAGAAGAAAAAAATAAAGTATTTAACTTATAAAATGTTTAACTTATAAATAACTTATAAAAGAATATACAAAGCAGCGTGGAGGTGAACTCTTTGTTGAGAAATATGTACAACTGTTGGACCTGGTAGCAAGCCTGTAATCTCAGCTACTCAGGAGACTGAGGCAGGAGGATCACCATTCTGAGACCTGGGCTGTGTAATGAATTTAAGCCTAGCCTGGGCAAACGTTGGGAGACTCTGACAAGAAGATCCAAAAAACAAACATGCAAATAAAGAAAAACTGAAAAAAAAAGTGTATTTCAAAACAAAGCAAAACAAAACCAAAAAACTTTAAAAGCCCAAAGCTTCTAGCTTTCTGTACTAGAAAGGTCCAACCTTCTAGAAGAGCTTGAAGAACTGTGAGAAGGATTTTTGGTTCTGAGGACAACACATGCTTTTCGATGAGTTTCAGTGATCGTTACCATGGCATGTTTTCTCAGTGTGGAAACCATGAGCCTGTGCTAATGTGCTCCCCAAGGACCAAGCTCTTAGGGTCATAAAGTCACCCAAGGCTAACCTGCAGGGATCAACCGGGGCTCCCTGAGGAGGCTCCAGAGCTGAGCCCTCTGCCTTCTAACAGGAACAGGAGATCTGTGTGGTGCGGGACCAGGTGGGTTTGCCCAGTTGCTGCTTGGGAGCTGCAATACTGGCAAGGTTTATGATGAAAACCCAGAATCCTTTGCTTCTTTGAGATCTTCTGTTTGCTTCTAGTCTGTTGAGTGTCTGCAGCTGGCACTTCGGTTTGATTTCCTGTATGGTACTCTGCCCTTCTTGTTTGTGACCTTCAGTCTGTCTTCAGTTGGGGAGTTTCATTTCTATCAAGATGAGCAGGTGATAGAAAGATTAAGATCATTTGTAAGGGTCGTTACATGAGTGAGGGACTTAAGTACAAAAGCATCTTGGAAAACTGTCATTAAAATCATCAAAATAGTGGCCAAAACAGTAGCTACCGTTTATTGAAATACTGAGTTGCACAGAGGGTGGCTGGTATATACTAATTCATTAATCCTGTAAATAACATGTCAGGTAGCCCATTTACCAGTTAAGGAAACCAAAGGCATATAAATAAAAAATAGCTTCCTTGAGGCTTCTACAGGAATATGTCTCATGCTCAATTCTATTCAAATGTTAACTGCTTTTACAAGTGTAATGCTTCACAAAGCTAAAGCGTGAGTTGACATCAAGGTAAATGACTTCACCTTTCCCATCCTGGGATACCATGCAGCTCAAAAGATGTGGCCATTCAGTTTTCCAGAACTAGATAGATATCTGCACTGTGGCAATTGGTTAAAATAAAACTAAACTGCAAAACAGTGTGTGTTGTATGACTCTCTTTCTGAAATAAAGAAAACACAGTATGCAAAAACAGATGTGGCGGGAGCCGTGGGGAGCTGTCCTCTTAAGTGTGTGAATGTGGCTCTCTTACGTCATGAGCCAAGGTCCTTGTTCAAACTTGACGACCAAAGGAGGATGGCAGGAAGAGGAGAACACTTGTCCTCATTGGAGACACTCCTGTCAGTCGCTTGGTGGAGCGTTGCTAGGGTGGAGAGGATGGATGGGGTGGGGCATATCCCTTACGACTATAATTCCAGATCTGTGCCACATCACAGTTCCATCCTGAGCTCCAAGCATATGGTTAAAAATGGTGTTCTATGGCTTAGGAAAGGGAGTCAAACATGTCTACAAGAGGTGAGTAATTCCTTCTCAAATTGCACATTTGATGGGGCATTGTTTTGCTGATATGGTTGATTTTACTTTTGCTCATCTGTCTACTGGGTGTCTAATATTCACAATTAAAAATAGAGAAGCGCAGCCGGGCAGTGGTGGCACACACTTTTAATCCCAGCACTTGGGAGGCAGAGGCAGGTGGATTTCTGAGTTCGAGAGTTCGAGGCTAGCTTGGTCTACAGAGTGAGTTCCAGGACAGCCAGGGCTACTCAGAGAAACCCTGTCTTGAAAAACCAAAAAAAAAAAAAAAAAAAAAAAAAAAATAGAGAAGCGCAGCTGGTACTTACAGCAGTCCTTATGACACCACAGTGTTGGGAACAGCCTTTCAGCCTGTGGTCCAGGCCTCTTTGGCTGTCCCATCAGGCCGCCTTGACACTGGGCTTTTGTCAGAGTCCTCAAGAGTTCCTACCAGCACGTTATTGGCTCACAGTCTTGTGCGATTCATCAAGTCAACTTTTGGTGTCTAAGTAGTTTGCAGACAGAATAAAGCCAACAGGGCCCTTGCTCGGCTTCCAGGGATTCCTGTTCCTGTAGGGATTGTCCTTGGCTCCCTTTCCTTTACTCTCGCCATCCTGAGAAGGGCAGGCCATCTGTGTGGTGGGTGCTTTCCTGAACCGTCTCTTCTCAATATCGCTGCCATATTAATACTTGGTATGGAAACTGGGTCATCATTTCTTTCACCCTCGTCTCCTTCATCTCCTCTTCCTCACCGCATTTCAGGTCCTCCCACATGGTCTCTGTGGTCACGGTGTGTTTGCTTGTATCATTAGCTGTCTCTCTCACAGGACTCAGCAGTTTAATCAAAGGTGTGGCTCTTGGTTTCAAGAAGACGGAAGGCTGGAAGTTGATGGGAGCAGACTAGTGTCCGCACAAGAGAAAGGCAGAGGATGGCTGCTGTTAGACTGATTTTGAGTTGGGACATAAAATATTAAAATGTGCATATTAATAGAGAGCTGTGCGACACATCAGCGCATGCGCACAACTGTGCTAAATATGCTCACCAAGAATGTATTATGTCTTTATAATGAAAATGTTACTCGTTACTTCTCGCTTTTTGAATCTTGCTCTAAAGGCGAGGCCTTTTAGCTGAGCCGAGAACCTGCACCGAGGCAAGAAAAAGTGTGTTCGAAGTGGAAGCGACGGACGGGACAGGCTGGGGGAGGACTGGGCTGAGAACACGGGCTGAGAAGGTTGGCATTGTCTTGTAGGTAGGAGGGAGGAAAACATCTTCTTTTATTTGATACAAATTCTTCCAGGGGTTTAAAAAAGGCATTTCTGTCTGTCGGAGTGACTTTATTGTAAACATATGTGTACATGCGTATTTTCATTCTGTTGTTTTAGATAGGATCTCATTCTGTAGCCCAGACTGGCCAAGAATTCATTAGATAGCCTAGAATAGTCATGAACTTGTGGTGATCCTCCTGCCTCAGCCTCCTAAGTGCTAGAATTATAGACAGGAGCCATCATGCCCAGTTATTTGATACTTTTTAATGTAAAAAGAATGTAGCCTATGTGGCCAATCATTTAGAAAATGGGAGGATGGATGAGATAGGTAATCGGCAGTCAATCCTATCTCCTTAAATAGTTTCCTTAGTGGTTTCTCAGGGAAACTCAGTCTTGGTCCTGCCTCCTTTACTGCTGTCTCTTCCCTGTCATTGGGGCCTTGAACATGTTAGGCAAGCTCTGTACTACTGAGCTAGACTAACTGTACCTCTCAGTCTCTGAATATTATTTTTAAATGCTCATACATGGGCCGGGGATGTAGTTGGTAGTTGCCTAATATGCACATAGTCCTAGGGTTGATCTTCAACACTTGATAAAACCAGATGGATGGCACATGAATGTTATCCCAGTACTAAGCGGGTAGAAGCAGGAGAATCAGAAGTTTAAGGCCATCCTTGGCTATGAGCTCAAGGCCAGCCTAGGTTATGTGAGACCTTGACTCAAAACAAAACAACAACTGAACCTTCCTGTACAACAACCCAGTATCTACACTGTTGGTTATTTAGCTTGGGGTTTGCCTAAGTTCTTATTATCTTTAAAATTTTATTTATTTATTCTATGTATATGAGTACATTGTGGCTTCCTTCAGGCACACCAGAAGAGGGTATCAGATCCCATTACAGATGGTTGTGAGCCACCATGTGGTTGCTGGGAGTTGAACTCAGGACCTCTGGAAGAGCAGTCAGTGCTCTTAACCTCTGAGCCATCTCTCCAGCCCTGGTTCTTTATATTTTATAAGATATTAGTAGCATCAACTTCAAATCTTTCTTATTTGATTTTTTTTTGTTTTGTTTTGCTTTTTCGAGACAGGGTTTCTCTGAATAGCCCTGGTTGTCCTGGAACTCACTCTGTAGACCAGGTTAGCCTCGAACTCTCGAACTCAGAGATCCGCCTGCCTCTGCCTCCCAAGTGCTGGGACTAAAGGCGCGCGCCACCACCGCCCGGCTTTTTTTTTCTATTTTAACTACATCACTAACAGGACTTCAGTTTCAGTGACGAGAACAAGGAAACATGGCTTACATAATCCAGCTATTTCTTCCTCCCAGAGACGGAAAGCGTAAGAGGTCAGCAAAGCCAGGCTTCTGCTGGTCTCTGCAGGACTCTTGTCTTTTCAGCCCTTGGTACTCCACATCTAATTTAGCCCTCAAAGTAAGAAAAAAAAATGGCAGGGCCCCTGTACATACTTCCTGGTTGTGCTGCTTAGGAAGAAAGCAAGATTTTCCTCCACATTTTCATTGACTTGAACTGGGTGACATGGACACTCTTAGCTGCAAGGGAGGCAGGGAAGCCAAGAAGTAGAAGATTCTTTTTTATCATCTTTGACTGGACAGCATGAGTCACATCCTGGTATGGGACATTTTGCACTTTTCTTTTCCAAATAAAGTTTGTTTTAGCAAGAAAAATAATAAATGGCTTCTGGGCATAGCCAGGAAAATTAGAAATGACAGGTGCTATTTTGTGGTGAGCATCAAGACAATGCAGAGATAATGAGAACTATAGAAGTGGGGTTTTTTGGTGTGTGCTTTTTTGGCATCGAGTTCTCAAAACCTACTCTTTATGCTACTTGGACCAGAATGGAAAAACACACTTAAAATACTACACTGTGCTTATTGGACAATGTGTGTATGTGTGTGTGTGT